>NC_079443.1:48912479-48997479 GCF_903798145.1 Danio aesculapii | reverse complement strand
TAAGCTCGTCCTGTACGTCGGCGAACTTCAGACGCAGAGTGGAGTTGACCACAACGACGACAACCAGGGTTGAGTCTGGGGAAGAGCAATTCCAGAAATCAAGTAAGACTTAAACAGAATCCAAGAAATTAAGTGAACAAGTTCATAACAGGGTGAGAATGTGGTAAAATCCGAAAACGTGGTAAAAAAAATCAGACGAGGGCTTTTCTTTTTCTGGACGACTTTTGTAAATTGTTGTTTGGGTTTAGGGTGGGCGGGTCCATCGGTAAACTTGGTTGGGTTCAGGGAAGGAGGAGTCATTCAGTCAGTCGGACAGACAGACGTTCGTTCGACAGCGGCCTCTGGTGGGTTTACACGAGAACAGCGCGGGCGCGAACGGCACTCGCGGGAGACATCTGAGAAGCCAAAAAGGCGCACACAGTGGCCTCTCGTGGATTCGCGAAAACCAAAAACTGCAAAATTACGTTCCTCCCGGGACGTATTTCGCGGTCTCCAGAAACGTCCTCGGGACTACGTTTTCAGAATGAGCCTGGGTTGGTTATGGCTGTTCTGAATGCCTTAAATGTGTTGCGCGAATGCACGTCTGCAGTTAGGCTATTCTCTCCCTGTTCGCAGTGCCAGTGCAGACTCACTGGCCAGACATTGGCCAGATATTAATAATAATAATAATAATAATAATAATAATAATAATAATAATAATAATAATTAATACATAAATAAAAGCAAAAAAAATAGTCTTAATCAAAACATAACTTTTTGTTATGTCGAGATCACAAGAAAACGAGTTATGTTGAGATCATGAGATAATTAAGACTTGATCACGACAAAACAAGAGAGAAAAAATATTTTAATGCATGACTTCTTAGAACAACAATATTATTTATTTATTTATTTATTTATTTATTTATTTATTTATTTATTTATTTATTTATTATTTAAATGCTTGATCAGAACACTATTTATTTAATGCTTGGCAGTAGAGAAAGATGCAATTCATCCCATAATGCTGTAGTTACCGATTCACCTGTTGAAAACCTGGCCAAAAGGTAATGCTATGATCCTGCATGTTGTTCTGCGAGGGCAGAATGAGTGTAATTTGAACACAGGATTGAACAGAGAGTACATTGTGTTGAGCTTCAGTCTCTCCCTAAGAGTTGTTCACTTCAGACACACTTAAGCACACTCGCACAGAGACTCTAATGTTTTTGTGGTGTTTGTGAAAATAGATAATGCTATCTGCTCTCATAAACAGCGCTCAAATAAGCCTGCGATAAATCTGTTTGTTGGCTTTGGTGCTCAGCTGCATTGAACTGAAGCTTATTTAAGATAATTATATTGAATGAGATTTTACAGTATTTTGTATTGATGGCATGGTGCAAGGTTGTTTTTATTGAACTCATTCACATGGGATTAATGCTTATTATACAGAAAAATGCTGGGATTTAGTCATTTTTATTTTATTTTTTAAATATTATTTTATTTAATGAATTAGTTAGTTTGTTTATTTAACTCTATATTTTATTCTAAATTTAATACAATTTCACACAATTGTCTGATCCAGTTGTATTTATTTACTTATTTATTTTTGTCCTGTTTGTTTATTTATTTATTTATTTATTATTTTTTTATTCTTATTTTAATACAATTCAATGCAGTTGTCTGACCCGTTTGAGCTACCCTAACAACCTTTCTTTTCTTTCTTTCCTTTTATTTTCTTTAGTTTAATTCTATAAAATTTATTTATTTATTTATTTATTTATTTATTTATTTATTTATTTATATTGTCTGACCCATTTGTCTTTGACCCTTTAATTTAATTTAATTTAATTTAATTTAATTTAATTTAATTTAATTTAATTTAATTTAATTTAATTTAATTTAATTTAATTTAATTTAATTTAATTTTTTATTCTATTTTATTTTATTTTATTATATTTTTAAATATTTTTTTAATTTTGTTCATTTAATGTTCTTTTATTTTCTTTAATTTTCTTTAATTATTTTTTTTAATTATACAGTTAAAAATTGTTTGTATTTATTTTATTTTGTTTTTTTGTTATCTTAATACAATTCAAAACATTTGTCTGACTCATTTAAGCTACCCTAACAGCCTTTCTTTTCTTTTCTTTTCTTTTCTTTTCTTTTCCCTTTCTTTTCTAATTTAATTTAATTTAATTTAATGAATTTAGTTTTATTTATTTATTAAATTTTTATTTAATTTTACTTTTGTATATAAATGAACTGGATATTGATGTAATTGTTAATACCAACAAGCAAACATAGAAGTCTGGAAAATTAATATTTTATTATTATTATTTTATTTTTACATTTATTTTTCAATAGATTCAGTCTCAACACGACTGTCTGATGCAGTCAAACACCTGTAATATGTTGTTGTTGTAAAACTAAAAGAGAATTAGAATTTGAAAATAAGTTTGTATCCTGAGGGCTCAAGGTTTTGGCACTAAAGCTGTCAGTTTCCCCTCAGTAATTGCCTTGCTCTCAAACAGCCCCAAAGCCACAGCTAAATTGCTTGCTGTTCGTGATTCCTGGATCATCAGCTGTCTGTTTTTCCTCAGTCTTTTAGGGCAGGGCTATTAGTATTTTAGGGCGGGGCTAACATCCTTTCCGGCGGTGCTATAAGTATTTAGGGTGGGGCTATCACTCTCATTGGGCGGGACTATCAGTATTTTAGGATGGGGCTAACAGTCTTTTTGGACGGGACTATCAGTATTTTAGAACGGGGCTTTTAAGATTTTTAAGATTTTAGGGCGGGGCAAACAATCTTTTCAGGTAGGCTGTCAGTATTTTAAGGAGGGGCTATCAGTCTTTTAGGGTGAGGCTATCAGTCTTTTAGGGTGGGACCATCAGACTTTTAGGACAGGGCTAACAGTCTTTTTGGATGGGACTATCAGTAATTTAGAACGGGGCTATCAAGATTTTAGGGCGGGCTAACAGTCTTGTTGCAGGGCTGTCAGTATTTTAAGGAGGGACTATCAGTCTGTTTGGGCGGGGCTATCAAGATTTTATGGTGGGGCTAACAGTCTTTTTGGATAGGGCTATCAACATTTTAGGGAGGGACTATCAGACTGTTAGGGCAGGGCTATTAGTCTTTTAAGCCGGGTCTATCAGTCTTTTAGGGCGGTACTATCAGTCTTTTACGGCGGGACTATCAGTCTTTT
This sequence comes from Danio aesculapii, assembly GCF_903798145.1. NCBI lineage: Eukaryota > Metazoa > Chordata > Actinopteri > Cypriniformes > Danionidae > Danio > Danio aesculapii. Next base: position 48,994,297 of record NC_079443.1, on the reverse strand, counting down.
AGAAGGAGGCTATCAAGATTTTAGGGAAGGGCAAACAGTCTTTTCAGGCAGGGCTGTCAGTATTTTAAGGAGGGACTATCTATTAGGGCGGGGCTATCAGTCTTTTAGGGTGGGCTATCAGTATTTTAGGGCGGGACCATCAGACTTTAAGGGCAGGGCTAATGGTCTTTTTGGGCAGGGCTGTCAGTATTTTAGGGAGGGACGATCAGTTTTTCAGGATGGGGCTATCAAGATTTTAGTGTGGGGCTATTAGTCTTTTAGAACGGGGCTATCAAGATTTTAGGGCAGGTCCATCAGTCTTTTAGGATGGGGCTATCAAGATTTTAGAGCGGGGCTAACAGTCTTTTCGGGCAGGGCTGTCAGTATTTTAAGGAGGGACTATCAGTCTGTTAGGGCGGGGCTATCAGTCTTTTAGGGCGCAACCATAAGACTTTTAGGGCAGGGCTAACAGCCTTTTTGGGAGGGGCTAACAGTGTTTTTGGACTAAGCTGTCAGTATTTTAGGGAGGGACTATCGGATTTTAAGGTGGGGCTATCAAGTCTTTTAGGATAGGGCTGTCAGTATTTTACAGAGGGACTCAGTCTTTTAGGACGGGGCTATCAGTCTTTTAGGGCAGGGCTGTTAGTATTTGACAGAGGGACTATCAGTCTTTTAGGGCGGGGCTATCAGTTGCTTTCATCCATATGTCAATCTTCCTTCATTTTGTTACTAATGCCAAGCTTCCAATGATCCAATCAGTTCCCCAAGGATGAAATCATGAAGTGCCCTATATTTTTTTTCCTCATTTCAGGATCTCAACTTTAATGCTGTCCCATCATGCCCATCCCATCATGCTTAATAATAACTTCAGAAATATAATAAAAAATATAAATATATGTTGATGAAACCTAGCTAATGATAAACGGACTCTGGCATTTCATTCAGGAGCTGCACTGCAGATGTAGTGTTGTTGTGTTTTGTGTGAAATGTGCAGATTGTAAGGATTCTTCAGACTGATGGCTTTTTAAAAGGGGATTAAAGGGGTTTGTTTTATATGTCAGGTTGTGTCTGGGAGAGCTTTAGGATCGTGTTAATAGTTTCTGCGTGTTCTTAAGCTTGACTCTTTACAGGGACACGGATCACGCTGAGCTCTGTTCCTGCTCTGCGTAACTCACTCTGCCTTTCAGCTTGTCAACTCATGTTAAACCTGTAAACTGAGAACCTGATAACAACCAGAGAGAAAGAGAGAGAGAGAGAGAGAGAAACCATGTCCAGTCACAAAACTTTCAGCTGTGTTTGGGTAAATAGTAATAATAAATAAAAAATTGTAATAATAGTAATTGCACTAATAATAATAATAATGCTAATAATAATAATGCTAATAATAATAATAATAATAATAATAATAATAATAATAATAATGCTAGTAATAATAATGCTAATAATAATAATAATAATAATAATAATAATAATAATAATAAAAATAATTACACTAATAATAATAATAATAATAATAATAATAATAATAATGCTAATAATAATAATATTAATAATAATAACAATACTAATGGTAATAATAATAATAATAATAATGCTAATAATAATAATATTAATAATAATAACAATAATAATAATAATAATAATAATGCTAGTAATAATAATAATAATAATAATAATAATAATAATAATAATAATAATAATAATAATTACACTAATAATAATAATAATAATAATAATAATAATAATAATAATATTAATAATAATAATAATAATAAATAATAAAAATAAAATAAATAATAAAAATGAAACATAAAAAAATATAAATTAATATGAATAAACAATTAATAAAAGCTACTCTTGAAATAAGGGTACTTAACCTGTTTTTGTTAGTTTATTTTAAATAATGTTTTTTTTCAAAGCAATGCAATACTGTCAGACCTGTATAAATCAAAAGTGCCATAAAAAAATACTATAAAAAAAAAAAAAAAAAAAAAAAAAATATATATATATATATATATATATATATATATATATATATATATATATATATATATATATATATATATATATATATATATATTTATGAGCAATATTAGACGAGTAGCTACTTTCTTCCACCTTTCATTCACATCTGCAGCTGACGTCAGAACAGCAGAAACTGTTGCTCGTGTATATATATATATATGTGTGTGTGTGTGTGTGTGTGTGTGTGCATATGTATATATGTATGTATATTTATTTTGTTTATTTTATGTTAAGTTTATTTTCAATCAAGTCATTTCTACCTGTGTAATTTCAATGTCAAATCAAATGTCTTATTAGTCCTAAAAATAAACACATATATATATAAATTGCATGTTTCCATTACCAGTAAAGTTACTGGCCAGCTGATGCGTAACTTTGTTTATTTTCTTGCCAAACCCAGTTTTATTTATTATTTTTTTGCCTGAATTTGGCCTATAATGAGTGTTAATTTTGGACCCTGTGTATATTTTTACAAGGATTTTTTTCCTGTCTGTTCCATAAATGCTCACAGCGAGCGAGCGAGAGTAAGTGAGTGAGAGAGAGAGAGAGAGAGAGAGAGAGAGAGAGAGAGAATGAACGAACAAAAAAAGGGAGGGTGAAGTAAAAGTGTGAGGAAGGGGAATGGCTGTAGCCTGCAGTCAGACTTTTTAGATTTCCGTGCCGTGCACTCGTTCGTTCGTTCTTTCGCTCTCTCGCTCAGTTTTCTAGCTGCTGTTGCTGAATCTGACCTCTTCTCTCAGTCCATAGCCATATATAGTGTGAATATCTTTTTTATGATCTTTTTTTTTCTCCTCTGGCTGGAGTGAACAGGGAATGTGAGTCAACATTTCAGCTTTTCTCAAGAAGCCAAGAAAGCAGCCGTGTGCGTTTGCGCGCACACACTTTTCTGCTGGCCGGATTACAGCGTGTGTTTGAGAGAGGTGTATGTGTGTGTGTTGTGATACTCTGTGCTCGGAGGAGAATGCGGCGTTGTGGCTGACACATACACATACACATTCATAGTCATTAAGGATGGCCACCGCTGTGTTTCAGGTAAGCAGATGGAGACTCTGCTCGCTACTGCTGCTGCTGAAAGAGAATTGTAACCTCATTTGCTCTTATGTGTGTGTTTTTGTGCTTGAGATGGTTTGTTTTTGCTTGTTCTGTAAAGTTAAAGAGTGTAAGTGCTGAAGGGAGAACATGAAGGAATTATGTGGAACCCCACTCAAAAAAATTCCATGTTATTTGTTTCAAATAATGATTTAAAATGATCTGACAGCAAACAGTTCTTGAGTTTTTTGGGGAAAAACCTAATTGTTTTATGTTCAATCTACTTACATTTGTCAAAACGATTATGTTAATATAAGCAGTTTGTGTTGGGAGAACATGAAGGAATTATGTGGAACCCCACTCAAAAAAATTACATGTTATTTGTTTAAAATAATGATTTAAAATGATCTGAAAGCAAACAATTCTTGAGTTTTTTGGGGAAAAACGTAATTGTTTTATGTTCAATCTACTTAAATTTGTAAAAACGATTAAGTTAATTTAAACAATTTGTGTTGGGATGACATGAAGAAATTGTGTGCAACCCTGTATTTTTGACAGTCTGTGCACTCAATAAAATGACATGTTGTTTGTTCAAACTACTTATTTAAAATGAGCTGAAACCACACAATTCTTGAGGTATTTGGGGGGACAACTTAATTGTTTTATGTTCAATCCACTTACATTTGTCAAAATTAATAAGTTAGCTTAATTCCTTTATGTTGCTCCAACACAAATCGATTGTGTGGAATTCAGCATTTTTTACAGTCTGTTTATATTGTCAATTAAACATTTTTTATAGCAAATTATAGGCTCTTTTCAGTGCCTTTAATGTTAAATAATAAACATAGGAGGTTGAGAAAAATGCTAATTTTAGATGAAAATTTCAGATTGCACTTATATTTTTGTTCCCCCACATGTAGTGTACACTATTACCTATAGGTGTACTCTGTAAAAATGCTGGGTTCCCCACAATGGATTTGTGCTGGAGTAACATGAAGGAATTAAGTCAACTTATTTATTTACTAACTTATTAACTTATTTTTTTACAAATTTAAGTGGATAGCACATAAAACAATTATGTTGCCACAATAAACAAATGTCAAGTTTCTCTTAATTTTTAATCCAATTCCAAGTAAATCCAAGTAAATTTTATAGCATTTTTAACAATAGTTATTGTTTTAAAGTAGCTTTACAAAGGGTGCACATTATTGCACTACAAACTAATCAGCCTGATCTCACGAGGAAGCATAAGTATTTTGTTTTGTCAGTTTAGTGGCTAATTCGTACGAATTCGTACAATTTCAGTTGTACGAAAATGTATGATTTTTAAAAAGGAGGCGTTGCACTTAACCCCACCCCTAACCCCAACTGTCATTGGGTGATGAGCAAATCGTAACTAATTGTATGAATTAGATCGTATGAATTCATACGAATTAACCACTCAATCAAAAAGTTACGAATTGCTGTGAGATTGCGTTGATCAAATTAGTTTTAAATAGTTTGAACAAACAGAAAATGTCATTTTTTGAGTGTAAATCATACTGCTCTTGTAACATTTTGCTGCTTTCCTGTTGATTTTTAAAGAAATGAAGCACCTGGAAATGGACATTTTGGGAATATATTCAATCTCAAACCTTTGACTTTGAAGAGCTGTTGTGTCAACTCTGATGACACAAACTAAAAACAATTACACTCTAAGAAATGCTGTACATTGTTTTAACCCAAGGTTGTTAAATATGAACACCCTGTATTGGGTTATTTGCTTTAGTTAAAATTAGGGCTGCATGATACTGGGAAAATATGTGATGTTGTTGAGTGTTACAGTAATGATATTTCTCATGCTATAACTTTAAATGCTATTTTATGAGCAATTTAAAAATATATAGTTATTTTTTCATGTAATGATCATATCAAAATAAACAGGTCAAATATATTTTTTCTGGGCTAATTAAGGATAAAGAACTATGTCAAGGTAAAAATCATTTACAATTTAAAACACCATCAATGACTGAAAACTTTTGTGGAAATTCAGATTCTTATTGGCTGTAGTGATTTTTCCTCTCTTGTCTCCCAGCATTAGGGTTTATTTTCTACTCTGGATTCAGCTAACGACAGGAGGCGGAGATTAAGATAGTAAAGGCCTCATCTGATTGGTCAGATTTGGATAAACAATCTACGCATGCAGCACACGAATGCTTGGCATATAAGTTGGTTTAAATTACTGCACTTCTCTGTGATATGGATATTGCATAATGTGCAACCCTATAGTTAAAATACACTTTTTAACCCAACAGTTGGGTTTATGCATATTTGACCCAAACTTTGGTTACAACAACCCAGCCTGTAGCGTCAAATGAATTCATGTTCTGAGCTCTTTGTCACTGTAGCTTTATATGAGGAAAATATAGACATTTGTTTATCATAATATTGTTAAAAAATGTACATGTTGATTTTTTATTTTATTTTATTTTTTATTTCTTTTATTTTTATTTATTTTTATTTTTATTTTTTTACAATTTTCAAAACTCAGTTTATACACTCAAAAAAAATATGTTTTAATTTTAACCCAAATTGAGTCAATTATGGATAATCCCAAATGTTGGGTTATATTTGGTCTTATAATTTTAATTTAAAAAGTGGTTGGTTTTGTACCTATTTGACCCAAAATTTGGTTGAATTAACTCAGCATATTTTAGTTTGCAGTGTCAAACACCATGGCCAGTGCTGTGTTTCAGGTTAGGAGATGGAGAACGTCCTCGGATATTTTGGGAGTTTTAACCTCATTTGCTCTTGTGTGTGCTTCAGACAGTTTGTTTTTGCCTGTTCTGTGAAGGCAGAGAGTGTAAGTGCTGAAGGAAAACGTGTGTTCTGTTGAAGTGAAACTGAGGAGAAATGTAGGCATATTTAACACTGAATCCATTCTGACTCAATCATACTGCTCTTATAACGTTTCACTGCATCTGTGTTGACTTTTATAGAAATACTGCCCCTGGAAATGGGAGCTTTGGGGTTTTATTCAGCCTCAAACCTTTGACTTTAAAGAGAAAAACAGTTTTAACTTGTTTTAAGGCAAAACTCACTTAATTTTGACGTATTATTCATTAGTAAATAATTCAATAGTGTGATGAAATGAGCATTTTTGGGTGAACTGACCCTTTAAATTTGAATTGAATTTAGCAAAAGACATTTATTGATCTGAACTGAATCAACATTTCAAAAAAAATTGCCGAATAACGATATTGTTTATTTCGGTAACACTTTATTTTGATGGTCCATTTGAATATTAGTAGACTGTTTACTTAATATCTGTTGATACTGCTCCTTTAACAGACATTTAACTGACTAAAAGAAACTTTGCAAGTACATGTCAGCTTACACTAACCCTAACTCTAACCCTAAACTAACAGTCTACTTATAATCTTATGAGAATTAGTTGCCATGTAGATGCAATGTAACTTAAACTCAACAAATGAAAATAAAGTGTGACCTTTATTTCTGTTAGACTCAGAAATGTGTTGATTAATTGATCACATTTTTACAACATAAATATTTTTATTTATTTATTTTTGAGTCAGTCTGTATTGTATAAAGTGCTGTATAAATAAATGTGACCGACCACTTAAAGCTCTTAAACACGGCTCGGATTTTATCATTTTAAATAGTCATATCGCTGAGTTTAAAACAGTCATATCTATGGAGTTTGTTGTGTCTGGTGTGGTCCCTCATTGAGGATTCTCAGCTTTGATTTAGGACTCTGAATGGCATGTTTTCAGAGCTTGTCTTTCTGCTGTAGCAAATGCGGCTGTCAGGATGACAAAGCTACTGGTAAATGCTGAACAATAGCCTTACCCCTGTGGCACAGAGTAGCTCCACGGCGTGTGGCTTTCTATTCTGTAGATACGCATCTCATATTTCAGCCCAAAATTGATTATAGGAGAACAAGATATTAAATAACACATTTTTAAAAATATTTTATTTATATGACTGCCTATTTTATATTAATTTAATTTTATTTTATTTTATTTATTTTATTTTATTTTATTTTATTTTATTTTATTTTATTTTATTTTATTTTATTTCTTCTCAGAAAGGGATGTATTAGGTTTATTTATTCATTCATTCATTCATTTTCTTTTCGGCTTAGTCCCTTTATTAATCTGGGGTCACCACAGCAGAATGAACCACCTACTGTAGGTTTCTTTAATAGTATTTAATATTTAATTTTCCATGATGTGGTTTTAATATAATATTATTTTGTCTTGACATCACTTTCATTATAAAGGGATCCATAGCTTTTATTGCTATTATGCAAATTATTTATTTATTTATTTATTTATTTATTTTTCCCTAAGAATACTATTTTTCTTAGTTAAATAGCATGCAACATAAATAACATGCACGTTTTTTCTATTTATTTACCACACTAAAACCTGTCGTTGACGATTGTTTTTTATATAATAATAATAATAATAATAATAATAACTATTATTATTATTATTCCTCTGCAGAGGGCTGTCACATTATTGCAGTTTATATTATATATCTTTGATTTATATGCACACGCACGCACACAAACACATTAGTGTAATAAGAATGTGGGTTGTAAATGTTTAATATAATGCATAAATAATAAAAATCTGAAAATTTCACCTAAAATCAATAGATCTTTTCTATCATAGAAAAAAAACATGCATAATTTTATTTCATTTTTGTTTATTTATTTATATAATTATGGAAGGTTTCATTTTATTGAGATTTTTGAGGTTTTTTTTTTGTATAAAATGGTTAATAATAATAATAATAATAATAATAAATATTAACAATAATAGTTATATTGATAATAAACAACAAAAAAATAATAAAACAAAAAATAATGATAATAATATACCAAAAATAATAGAAATTAAAAGATGATTATACAGTCAAAATGTAAAACAACAGCAGCAACAATGAAACAAATCAGTTTCTTTTGCTGAATATGTCTTTTTTCCTGTTTGAATATAGGTTAAAATAATTGAATAATTGAACCGAACATGTTGTCAGTCTTGCTCAAACACTCCTCCAGATTTGACCAGACGTGACCTGATGACCCAGAGGTCACCAAGGCCAGTTTGACCTTAAATGTCAAACACCAGACTCTTTAGTGCGTGTTATTTATGATCCTGCAGCTCATCTAATGTGTTTATGGCATCAGCGGTAAAAGATAAATCTTCTAACCTCATCTCTTCAAACATACCAGGACAGTTTTTTTCCATTTCTTTCTTTTTTTTTTTTTTTGTAAATGCAACGATTGACGTGTTATCATACCATCTGAACGAATTCATGCAACATTTACAGCTGTGTTAGTTCCCATCTCCGTCCATTCTACCTCAACCATGGGAAAGAACACATACTTTGGGTTTCTGGCACGTTTGCTGATGCAATTTGGACTAATTTGACTCAAATTGAGGGGAAAAAGAAATAATGCTGTTGTGAACACATAGAGCATATTTATCCTAATCTAGAGATAGCGGGAGGGGGGGAAATAGATGGACTCGTTTTCTCATGACTGCATTCATCATAACTAATGTGTTTTTGCACATTTTTCTACATTATCAGTCAAAAACACATTTATGTTGCTTTCAGCGGAGGACAAAATACACACCACAAGCACAGAAAGCACAGAAACCCTAAAAGTATATCTCTAGGAAAGTATGAAGTCTTATACTTTTCAAATTGACTTGAGTCCAATTACAAAATTTTACACAATTTACACACAATTTATTTTTGATATACTTAAATATAGAAGCCCAAGTTGCTCAGTGGTCTGCGAGTCTGGCCGTGATCAGCTGGTTCAATTACCTCTTTAGGGCGTCACGGTGGCACAGTGGGTAACACGATCGCCTCACAGCAAGAAGGTCACTAGTTTGAACCTCGGCTGGATAAGTTGCCATTTCTATGTGGAGTTTGCATGTTCTCCTCGTGTTGGTGTGGGTTTCCTCCGGGTGATCCGGTTACCCCCACAGTCCAAAGACATATGGTATAGGTGAATTGAGTAAGCTAAATTGTCCGTAGTGTATAAGTGTGCATGTGTGAATGAGTGTGTATGGGTGTTTCCCAGTGATGGGTTGCAGCTGGCATCCGCTGCGTAAAACATATGCTGGATAAGTTGGTGGTTCATTCCGCTGTGGCGACCCCTGATTAATATAGGGACTAAGCCCAAATGAAAATGAATTAATAAATTTACACAGCGGATGCCCTTCCAGCCGCAACCCAACACTGGGAAACACCCATACACTCTTACGTTCACACTCATACACTACGGCCAATTTAGTTTATTCAATTCACCTATCGCACATGTCTTTGTACTGTAGGGGTAACCGGAGCACCCACGCCAACATAGGGAGAACATGCAAACTCAACACAATTTTCAACTGAGCCAGCCGGGGCTCAAACCAGCAACCTTCTTGCTGTGAGGCGATCGTGCGACCCATTGCGCCACTGTGCCAGTGTCATGAATGAATGAATACATAAACATAATATAAGCCTAATATAATGCTTAAGTGCAGCCCTCCTGAATTATTAACCCCCCTGTATATTTTTTTCTCCAGTTTCTGCTCATTTCTGCTGATGTTTTCAACACATTTCTAAACATAATAGTTTTTGTTTTAGTCGAAATATTTCGCAAACTGCATCAGCAAGATGTAGAGTAACTAAGCCTAATGCTAACGTAGGACCTCAAACTGCTGAAGGATGAAAGGTCATATCATTTAAATCTGAATGACCTTTCATCCTTCAGCGGGGCGAAAGGATACTCAAGACATCAAAACTGAATAATATATTAGGAAGTGCTCTACAAATAGTTGGGAGTTCATGAAATTGAAAGTAACAGCAACCATGTAGAGCTTTCCAGGGACGCTTCCATCCTCGATCTGTGAATCCCATTTCCCCAGCCAGCTAATTGGACAAAGGCTCTTGTAGACTCTCTGATACCATCAGCAGGGAAGGTATTCTGCCCTTTGCTTGATAAAGCCTTATTACACCTGTGGAAGTCTAGATAATTCTGGTAACAGTTTCTTTTCTGGTAACAGTGTTTAGGAAACGGGCCTCAAATGGAGCCATTCTGTAGTTCTTGATCTTCTCCTCAATAACATCAGCCATCATCAGTCAGATATATTAGTTCTTCTGTTGCTGTGCCCTTATTGTAACGTCCTCTCGAAAGCTAACAGTAATAAATTTAATAACTTATTTCTAATTACTGATTCTTTTGTCTTTGCCATGATGACAGTACATAATATTTCACTAGATATTTACTAGTATTCAGCTTAAAGTGCATTTTAAAGGCTTAACTTAGTTAATTAGGTTAATTAGGCAGGTTAGGTAACTAGGCAAGTTATTGTATAACAGTGGTTTGTTCTGTAGACTATCGGAAAAAAATCCTTAATGGGAATATTCATTTTGACCTTAAAATGGTTTTTAAAAAATTAAAAACTGCTTTTATTTCAGCCGAAATAAAAGAAATAAGACTTTCTCCAGAGGAAAAAATATTATCGGGATTACTGTGAAAAATTCCTTGCTCTGTTAAACAAATATTTGGCAAAAACACACACAGGAGGGCTAATAATTTTGACTTCAACTGTAAAAGTAGAGGTAAAAATACTGATAAAGATACGTCCACCATTGCTTTCTCTAAGAAAACTGTAGACCAGTGCATAATCTCTTTACTTGTTGTTGGTGATCTTCTGAATCTCAGCAGTTAAAAGGCTCAGCTGATGGAGCTTAGGAAGGTGCGATGATTCAGATATGAAAGCAGGAGATTTGCGGTCACTCACACAGGGATAATTAACCCACAGTTTTGTTAGTTTCCCACTAAGCTGTCTGATCCGTGATCGCTGCCAACTGTTTGATGTTGAAGGTTTTTACTTCTAAGAGGAAGTAAAATAATTGATTGGAACAACAAAGCCTCATTTGGATGATGGTTGGTCTTTCCAGCCAGCTTTTGAAAAGACAATCAAGTCCATTTGGGGATCCAGTGGCACAGTTGGGTGAGTGAGAATTAGCGTGGCTGGTGGTGTCGGCGCTCGACGGGGTACTTGGTGAGACCAAGGCCCCAGCCCGCCAAGCCCTGCCCGACGGGAGACCCCTTTTCCGGGATGTCCCGCGCCTGGAGGTGCCTGTCTGGGGCTGATTGTCTCTGACCTGCCATCTGGAATTCGGGGAAGGCGTAGAAATGTGGACTTAGGTTTTGGCGGCTTTGCGTTTGAACGAACCAGGGGTTCAATGGCCAGGCTGGCTTACCCAGGAACAGTGCCCCGACCCCGGGCGAGCTGGAGGGCGCCCGTGGGCATGGGGAAACCCAGCCAAGGGGCTGAGACATTGCAGGTTTACCCAGGAACAGTGCCCCGACCCCGGGCGAGCTGGAGGGCGCCCGTGGGCATGGGGAAACCCAGCCAAGGGGCTGAGACATTGCAGGCTTACCCAGGAACAGTGCCCCGACCCCGGGTGAGCTGGAGGGCGCCCGTGGGCATGGGGAAACCCAGCCAAGGGGCTGAGACATTGCAGGCTTACCCAGGAACAGTGCCCCGACCCCGGGCGAGCTGGTGGGCGCCCGTGGGCATGGGGAAACCCAGCCAAGGGGCTGAGACATTGCAGGCTTACCCAGGAACAGTGCCCCGACCCCGGGCGAGCTGGAGGGCGCACGTGGGCATGGGGAAACCCAGCCAAGGGGCTGAGACATTGCAGGCTTACCCAGGAACAGTGCCCCGACCCCGGGCGAGCTGGAGGGCGCCCGTGGGCATGGGGAAACCCAGCCAAGGGGCTGAGACATTGCAGGCTTACCCAGGAACAGTGCCCCGACCCCGGGCGAGCTGGAGGGCGCCCGTGGGCATGGGGAAACCCAGCCAAGGGGCTGAGACATGCAGGTTTATCCAGGAACAGTGCCCCGACCCCGGGCGAGCACTGTTGGCTCTGGTGTGGCGAGGGGGGTTCCAGGGGCACCAGTGACACAGTTGATTGAGCGAGAATTCGCGTGGCTAGTGTCAACGCTCACCGGAGTACTTGGTGAGACCCAGGCCCCCATCCCGCCAAGCCCTGCCCGACGGGAGACCCCTTTTCCGGGATGTCCCGCGCCTGGAGGTGCCTGTCTGGGGCTGATTGTCTCTGACCTGCCATCTGGAATTCGGGGAAGGCGTAGAAATGTGGACTTAGGTTTTGGCGGCTTTGCGTTTGAACGAACCAGGGGTTCAATGGCCAGGCTGGCTTACCCAGGAACAGTGCCCCGACCCCGGGCGAGCTGGTGGGCGCCCGTGGGCATGGGGAAACCCAGCCAAGGGGCTGAGACATTGCAGGCTTACCCAGGAACAGTGCCCCGACCCCGGGCGAGCTGGAGGGCGCCCGTGGGCATGGGGAAACCCAGCCAAGGGGCTGAGACATTGCAGGCTTACCCAGGAACAGTGCCCCGACCCCGGGCGAGCTGGAGGGCGCCCGTGGGCATGGGGAAACCCAGCCAAGGGGCTGAGACATTGCAGGCTTACCCAGGAACAGTGCCCCGACCCCGGGCGAGCTGGAGGGCGCCCGTGGGCATGGGGAAACCCAGCCAAGGGGCTGAGACATTGCAGGCTTACCCAGGAACAGTGCCCCGACCCCGGGCGAGCTGGAGGGCGCCCGTGGGCATGGGGAAACCCAGCCAAGGGGCTGAGACATTGCAGGCTTACCCAGGAACAGTGCCCCGACCCCGGGCGAGCTGGAGGGCGCCCGTGGGCATGGGGAAACCCAGCCAAGGGGCTGAGACATTGCATGCTTACCCAGGAACAGTGCCCCGACCCCGGGCGAGCTGGAGGGCGCCCGTGGGCATGGGGAAACCCAGCCAAGGGGCTGAGACATTGCAGGCTTACCCAGGAACAGTGCCCCGACCCCGGGCGAGCTGGAGGGCGCCCGTGGGCATGGGGAAACCCAGCCAAGGGGCTGAGACATTGCAGGCTTACCCAGGAACAGTGCCCCGACCCCGGGCGAGCTGGAGGGCGCCCGTGGGCATGGGGAAACCCAGCCAAGGGGCTGAGACATGCAGGTTTACCCAGGAACAGTGCCCCGACCCCGGGCGAGCTGGAGGGCGCCCGTGGGCATGGGGAAACCCAGCCAAGGGGCTGAGACATGCAGGTTTATCCAGGAACAGTGCCCCGACCCCGGGCGAGCACTGTTGGCTCTGGTGTGGCGAGGGGGGTTCCAGGGGCACCAGTGACACAGTTGATTGAGCGAGAATTCGCGTGGCTAGTGTCAACGCTCACCGGAGTACTTGGTGAGACCCAGGCCCCCATCCCGCCAAGCCCTGCCCGACGGGAGACCCCTTTTCCGGGATGTCCCGCGCCTGGAGGTGCCTGTCTGGGGCTGATTGTCTCTGACCTGCCATCTGGAATTCGGGGAAGGCGTAGAAATGTGGACTTAGGTTTTGGCGGCTTTGCGTTTGAACGACCCAGGGGGGTCAATGGCTTGGCTGGCTGCCCACAAAAGTGTCCCGATCCCGGCCAGCGCCATTGTCATTGGGGGCATGGGGGTCCCGCCCCAACCAAGCGGTTCAGACATTGAAGTCAGGCCCAAAGACAGCGCCCCGATCCCAGCCAGCGCCGCTGGCATTGGGGGGTGGGGGTCCTGCCCCAAACAAGCGGTTCAGACATTAAAGGCTTGCCCCGAGATAGTGCCCCGATCCCGGCCAGCGCCGCTGGCATTGGGGGGTAGGGATCCCGCCCCAAACAAGCGGGTCAGACATTAAAGGCTTGCCCCGAGATAGTGCCCCGATCCCGGCCAGCGCCGCTGGCATTGGGGGGTGGGGGTCCCGCCCCAAACAAGCGGTTCAGACATTAAAGGCTTGCCCCGAGATAGTGCCCCGATCCCGGCCAGCGCCGCTGGCATTGGGGGGTAGGGATCCCGCCCCAAACAAGCGGGTCAGACATTAAAGGCTTGCCCTGAGATAGTGCCCCGATCCCGGCCAGCGCCGCTGGCATTGGGGGGTGGGGGTCCCGCCCCAAACAAGCGGTTCAGACATTAAAGGCTTGCCCCGAGATAGTGCCCCGATCCCGGCCAGCGCCGCTGGCATTGGGGGGTAGGGATCCCGCCCCAAACAAGCGGGTCAGACATTAAAGGCTTGCCCCGAGATAGTGCCCCGATCCCGGCCAGCGCCGCTGGCATTGGGGGGTGGGGGTCCCGCCCCAAACAAGCGGTTCAGACATTAAAGGCTTGCCCACAAAAGTGTCCCGATCCAGGCCAGCGCCGTTGGCCTTGGAGGGTGGGGGTCCCGCCCCAACCAAGCGGTTCAGACATTTAAGTCTTGCCCAAAGACAGTGCCCCGAACCCGGCCAGTGCTGTTGGCCTTGGCCTTGGCCTTGGCCTTGGCCTTGGCCGGGGCGAACGTCCGACACTGGAAGAAGGCAAGCACAAAACTCCCATATTGAACGCCCCTGGAACTACGTGCCGCTGGTGCACCCCAGCCGCCTCAACAAATTGAGCACTGCGCCGGGTGGCGGTAGTGGGAAAGGCTGGTGCCCCCGAGCTATCTCTGTACCACAGTACGGGCGAGGTGATGGAGAGGGTGGTTCCCCACATCCAGATGGTTCACCAACGACACGTCTGCGTAGCGAGTGCCACTAGCTAAGTCAATGTTCGTGGCTTAAGTGTGGGGTGCCCGGGGTCTGCTGGTGAGCAGGTGTCAAACTAGAAGACCCTTTGGGCCCGGTGCTTGCCCCGGAAAGGGTGCGGGCCCTGGGGGACAGGGGGTGGGAGTGGTGGCCCTGGGTGTCAGGGGCTCCAGCCCCTCTGACGTGGGCCCCTGCCCCCGGAAAGGGTGTGGGCCCTGGGGGAAAGGGGCTGTCAGTGGTGGCCTTGGGAGTCAGGGGCTCCAGCCCCTGTAACCTGGGCCCCGGCCCCCGGACAGGGTGTGGGCCCTTGCCCCCGGACAGGGTGTGGGTCCTGGGGGAAAGGGGCTGTCAGTGGTGGCCTTGGGAGTCAGGGGTTCCAGCCCCTCTGACGTGGGCCCCTGCCCCCGGAAAGGGTGTGGGCCCTGGGGGAAAGGGGCTGTCAGTGGTGGCCTTGGGAGTCAGGGGCTCCAGCCCCTGTAACCTGGGCCCCGGCCCCCGGACAGGGTGTGGGCCCTTGCCCCCGGACAGGGTGTGGGTCCTGGGGGAAAGGGGCTGTCAGTGGTGGCCTTGGGAGTCAGGGGTTCCAGCCCCTCTGACGTGGGCCCCTGCCCCCGGAAAGGGTGTGGGTCCTGGGGGAAAGGGGCTGTCAGTGGTGGCCTTGGGAGTCAGGGGCTCCAGCCCCTGTAACCTGGGCCCCGGCCCCCGGACAGGGTGTGGGCCCTTGCCCCCGGACAGGGTGTGGGCCCTGGGGGGAAAGGGGGGTGTCAGTGGTGGCCTTGGGAGTCAGGGGCTCCAGCCCCTCTAACTTGGGCCCTTGCCCCCGGACAGGGTGTGGGCCCTGGGGGGAAAGGGGGGTGTCAGTGGTGGCCTTGGGAGTCAGGGGCTCCAGCCCCTCTAACTTGGGCCCTTGCCCCCGGACAGGGTGTGGGCCCTGGGGGGAAAGGGGGCTGTCAGTGGTGGCCTTGGGAGTCAGGGGCTCCAGCCCCTCTAACTTGGGCCCTTGCCCCCGGACAGGGTGTGGGCCCTGGGGGGAAAGGGGGGTGTCAGTGGTGGCCTTGGGAGTCAGGGGCTCCAGCCCCTCTAACTTGGGCCCTTGCCCCCGGACAGGGTGTGGGCCCTGGGGGGAAAGGGGGCTGTCAGTGGTGGCCTTGGGAGTCAGGGGCTCCAGCCCCTGTAACCTGGGCCCCGGCCCCCGGACAGGGTGTGGGCCCTGGGGGGAAAGGGGGGTGTCAGTGGTGGCCTTGGGAGTCAGGGGCTCCAGCCCCTCTAACTTGGGCCCTTGCCCCCGGACAGGGTGTGGGCCCTGGGGGGAAAGGGGGGTGTCAGTGGTGGCCTTGGGAGTCAGGGGCTCCAGCCCCTCTAACTTGGGCCCTTGCCCCCGGACAGGGTGTGGGCCCTGGGGGGAAAGGGGGGTGTCAGTGGTGGCCTTGGGAGTCAGGGGCTCCAGCCCCTCTAACTTGGGCCCTTGCCCCCGGACAGGGTGTGGGCCCTGGGGTACAGGGGGTGGGAGCGGTGGCCCTGGGTGTCAGCATCAGCATTTGGGATGATGGTTGGGTCTTTCCAGCAAGCTTTTGAAACCAAAGTCCATTTGGGGCCATGATGAAGATGGTTGGTCTCGGGAACGGCCGGTGGCAAGGGCTTGGCGACGCTCACCGGGGTACTTTATGAGACCCAGGCCCCAGCCCGCCAAGCCATGCCCGAAGGGAGACCCCTTTTTCGGGACGTCCCGCGCCTGGAGGTGCCTGTCCGGCGCCGATTGTCTCTGACCTCCCATCGAGATTTCGGCGACGGCGAAGAAATGTGGACTTAGGTTCTGACGGTTGGGCAGCTTTGAGAAAGTTGGACTTAGGTTTTGACCATTTCGCGCCTGCACCAAGCACGCTGATCGATAGGAGCTTGTTTTGACGCCCCATGGGTTAGGCCCCTGCCCGGCACACCTGCCCCAACATGGGTGGGTCGGCCTCTATGGGTGTGGTTGGTTCCTCCCTGCCTCGGGCGTGCTGTGAGGGAGGCGTGGGGGGGTGTCCCTCCGCACACAACCCCCCCCTTTCCCGCCTCTATCTGTGGGAGGAAAAAAAACTCAAATGGCCCGTCTGGTTTTGACCAAGAGCATGTCCGGCGCTCTGCCCGCCAGCCCGCCCGCCTGACCCCCTGTGCTTTGTCCCCCCCCCTGCTGATTCTCAGTCCGCGCCGCCCTCGCCCTGGAACAAGGGCTGGGGGTGGTAGGTGGGCTCGGTAGAGTCTCCAGCGTGGTGTGTCGAGCCCAGGGGCCGTGTGGGGTACGGGCTGGTGCTGGCTCCAGCCCCTGTGTGTGTGCGTGACCAGTGCTGCGTCTCCTGCCCGTCCGCAAGCACGCCCACCCCTTCGGGTTTATCCTTGCCGGCCCTCGGCGGTCTCCCCTGCCCCACCTGACCCCCCCTACCCCTCTCCCCCGGAGGTGTGTGGGGGTGGCTGGTGGAGGCGGAGGGTGGCCGCTAGTAGTCTCTGGCGAGGTGAAACAAGCCGGGGTCAGTGGTGTCCGGGCTTACGGTCTGGCCCCTCCTTTTTGATGGTTGCGGTTCATGATGCGGTGAGCCCCGGAAAAGGTGCGTGTTCGATGGGGTTCTACGACACTGCTTTGAAAGTGGGAAAAAGCCATGTAATAAAGCCCCCGCGGCTGGTGCAGTCCAAGCTGCCCAAAACGTTGCGTGTTCGGCCGGGCTCATGCCACATCCCTTTGTGGGGGCAGAAAAGGGAACTATAAAAAGGCTTATTCAAAAAGCCCCCCGCGGGCTGGCGCAGTCCAAGCTGCCCAAAACTGTGCGTGTTTGGCCGGGCTCATGCCATCCCTTTGTGGGGGCAGAGAAGGGAACTATAAAAAGCTTTATGCAAAAAAGCCCCCTGCGGGCTGGCGCAGTACAAGCTGCCCAAAACGGTGCGTGTTCGGCGGGGCTCATGCCCATCCCTTTGTGTGGGAAAAGGGGAATAAATCAAAAAGCAGCGAAAGTCCCCGCTGCTGGCACGGTGAGGCTGCCTGAAATGGTGCGTTGTTCCTGGGACAAAAATCCACCAAAAAGTCGTAACAACTGCTTCCATACAAGTTGGATCAAAGGGATCTCGTAGGTATCGGTCCTTCCCCTTTAAGAGGGGGAGGGGGAACCAGCGTCGCTGACGCGGAAGCGGACGCTTCGTCCGCCATCTTTTAAACCGCTCCACGCGGCATGTGGGTCTCTCTCCCTCCAGCCTTGGTCTTGGACGGTCATGGCCGAATGTGCGCTCTGCTTCAACGTCTACAGCCGCCTCTCGCCGCACCTGTCTGCGGTTCACAAGGTGTCGAACGCGGACGAGAAGAAGCTTTTGCTGGCGCTCGCCGCTGGGCGCGTGGACATGCGGAAGACGGCGTGCCCGGTGCCCGGCTGCCGGAGGACGCCGGCCCGCCTAGACAGACACCTGAAGCAGCACGCCGAGCTCTCCGTCTCGGCCAGGAAGGAGGCTATGGGCCGAGCGAGGCGTCGGAAAGTGGCTCGAGAGTTGCGGTGGTTGCGGTCCACTCAACCGACGGTACCCGTGGTGTCTCGGCTGGCGTCGTCCTCCGAGGAGGAACGGGAACCAGACGGCCCGGAAGCCGAGCGTCCCTGCGCCGACCCCCGCTGCAGGCTCGCAACGGAGCGCATACAGGCCCAGCTCTCAGAGCTCCGCAAGCAGGTGGACAAGGTGAGGTCCGCCCAGCTCCAATTCGCCCGCCGCTATCGAGAGTTGAGGAGGGGGGAAGAGGGGAGGAAGAGCAGGCGGGCAAGGTCGTGTCCTGCCCCGCCGGCACCATCCCCCGACCCCGCCCCCGGGCGAGGGCCGGCCCCCGGGCGAGGGGCGGCCCGAGGTCTCCGGGCGGCCTCCGGGCCTGTGGAAGCCTACGATCCAACAAAATACCCGTACCCGGACCACGCCCGCGCCTTGAGTTGAGTATGGTTATGGCACTTCTCTGTTGGGCTGGTGGTGGGTGTATGTCGTCTAGGCTGACTTTTGACTTTCGCCCCCGTTCTGCAGACTTGCTTTTGGCAGAGTTCGAGGGTTTCCAATTGGGGAGCGAGCCCACCGCCCGTCTGCGGAATAACGTGGCCTCCAAACTGGCGAGGGTCAAGGCCTTCCTAGGCTTCATGGCGACAGGCCACGCGGACCCAGAAACCTTGTCCTTCCTCAACCAACCGGCGCGCATCCGAGCCTGGTCTGCCCTGCTAGGCCAAACGGGCATGGCCGAGCCCACGAGGCAGCACTACCTGAAGAACGTGGCGCAGTTCCTGGATTATCTCTCCGAAACCCCGCCGGCCTCCTGCCGCCTCTCCAGTACCACCCTGGTGCTGATTCGCAGGGAGCTTCGAGCTCTCATTCGCGGCATACGCCGCCGCGTCGTGGTGCACGAGGTTAGGACCAAGCAAGCCAAAGAAGGCAGACTCATCTCCAAAGCCACCCTGCTACGCTGCCATCGGACGGCTGGGAGAAAAATACCTGCCCTTCTAGGTGAGTGCTTGGTCCCCGCCGGTCTGCGTTTCCACCAGTGGCGGTGGAAACGCTGACCTGCTCTCCGTTCTTCCCTCTTCTGCTCCAGGGCACCAACGGCTCTCGGTCAAACCGAGCCACGTCAGCGTACCCACCCCTTAGCCCCCGAATGGGGGTTAAGGGGTGGGTACGCTGACGTGGCTCGGTGCCCCAAGGCAAAAAGATAATGTCTGCTCCGGGGCGCCAGCGGCTCTCGGTCAAACCGAGCCACGTCAGCGTACCCTCCCCTTAACCCCCGAATTCGGGGGTTAAGGGGTGGGTACGCTGACGTGGCTCGATGCCCCAAGGCAAAAAGATAATGTCTGCTCCGGGTCGCCAGCGGCTCTCGGTCAAACCAAGCCACGTCAGCGTACCCACCCCTTAACCCCCGAATTCGGGGGTTAAGGGGTGGGTACGCTGACGTCGCTCGGTTTGACCGAGCCGCTGGCGCCCCGGAGCAGACATTATCTTTTTGCCTTGGGGCACCAGCGGCTATTGCTAAGTTTAAAACCGTTGGTGGTGTAAACATGGTTTGTTGGAAAAGTCTAACCCCTAACCTCCCTCCGTCAGACGGCCTCGAGTCCAGCCCAGACACCAGGCAGCAGTGGCGCTTCTATGGCTACCTGACCGGCTACCTGACCTGCATCACGGGCCATCGCTGTGGGGTCTTCCAGAACCTGACCATCCAGGAGGTCCAAGAGGCTTCCAGAAGCCCGGACGAGTCCGCCTATGTCATAAACGTGAGTGGGACGTTGCATGTGGGGGCCACCAGTGGTAGGGCTCACTCATCTTCTCTCTGATTTTCCCAGATCACCACGCACAAGACAAACCGAGCCTTCGGCGCGGCTCAGCTGTCTCTCAACAAGGAAGAATACAGCTGGTTCCGGAGGTTTTTGCAGCTGCGGGCTAGCCTCCCCGGGGGGAGCCAGGCCTCCTATTTTTTTTTTACTTCCAGACCCAGTCCCTGTCGAACCCTGAACAAATATTTTCAATCTGCATGGACCAGCATGGGGCTTCCCGGCAAGCCCACCTTCACTGACGTCCGAACTGCCATCGCGACCCACGTGAGTATCTATGCCAGTGCCCCCCCGCTGACCCCCATGACTGCCAGCGGCTTTGACCACAAAAAGTCTCTGTCTGTCTGTCTGTCTCTGACGCAGGCAAAGAATTCACATTCTTCCGAGGATCGCAGGAAGGTGGCCCAATTCATGTGCCACGATACCTCAACCTCAGACAAGTTCTACGCGCTTCACCTAGGCCCTCTCCAAGCACGTGAGCACCGCAGACTCTTCGAGAGGGCCTTGGTGGAGGAGGAGGAGGAGGAGGAGGAGGAGGAGGCAGCGGGCAGAGAACGCCACTCAAGGAAGGGGCGCCAGAGGGCAGAGAGTCCCGGGTCACCCATGGTAAATCAGTTCCTTTTTGGCATGGACCTCAACAGAGGGACGTGTGGTGTTAGGTAACTGGCCTTTTCTCTTTTTCAGGAGGGAACTAGCAGGAGGACGCTGCCATGGCCGCCTTCGAAGGGGAAACGCCCCCTCGAAGCAACAGAAGACTCTGAATCTTCCTAAATAAAAATTGAACAATAAAGGTCATATGGTGTTCAGTGTCTTTATCTGTGATTGATAAAAAATAGCTTCGAATGGGACAAATGATCCCTATCTCCTCTGTTAGAAGTGTCGCGTGGGACGCCCGCGTCCAGGTTCAGCCTTTGCTAAGTCCCAATTGGGACAAATGATCCCTGTCTCCTCTGGTAAAAGTGTCGCGTGGGACACCCGCGTCCAGGTTCAGCCTTGGTTGAAAGCCCATCGGGACAAATGATCCCTTTTTAAACACAAAGTGGTGCCAGGCTGGACGAGACTGTCCAGGTCTGCGCCGGCGTTGAATGGCCATATGGCCCATGGTCCAACTCTGGGTATTTGCAGGTGTCTCCCGGGACGGCTCGGTCCTTTGGGCTGCATAAAGAGGTCGGATGAGGGCTGCCCAAAAGCGGGGGTTAACTTCTGTGAGAAAGTTTCTGGTTCTTTCTGTGAGAAAGGAAAGTTGTTCGCCCACACTGATTCTGCATCTGATCAAATTCACACAATGCCCCCTCAATCAATTATTTTCATATTTGATTTAGTTTAGTTTCTTATGCTTACCAATCATTTATTTATATCTTTATTCAGCTAAGATGCACTTAAGAGAATCAAAATCAACTTTTATAATCTTACAAAACATTTCCCTTTCGTAAAAATGCTGTTCATTTCAACATTGCATTCAATGAATTATCTTTGAGTTATGAGTGTTTCCACAAATATGTTAAGCAGCTCGGGAGGTTTTAACATTGAGTATTATGATGATTTGACATTACTTATCTACTTAAAGGAATTTCCTTCAACTGTAAACAATTTATAGATCAGCTTGACCTTCTTTAAGCTGATTGTACAAATTGGGGGACAACATTTCTTAATGCACCTTCAAATATTTTCTGTTAAATATTGCTGTTGCTATTATTATTATTATTATTATTATTATTATTATTATTATTATTATTATTATTATTGTTGTTGTTCAAGTTCAAGATTTATTTATATAGCACGTTTCAAACTGCCAGAATGCTGCACAAAGTGCTTTACAGAGAAAATAGAAACAAGCAGTATGGACATAATAAACAAAACAGCAATAGGCACATAATGTAAAAGAGAACATAAAAGATGTAAAATAGATTATACAGAAAACAGTTTGGTTTCAATGCCTAAAACAAGAAATAACAAAGTAATAGACCCTTTAAATAATCTTGCCTATATCTCCGTCGACCATACTAAAACAAGAATTAAAAACAAGACTGTTTGCCCCCACCCACCCAACCAGGAAGGGAATTATGTTTCACAAGACCTAGAAAATAGATGAGGCTTTAATTTAGACTTAAAAGTGTGCAGTGGCGAAGCCATTTTTAATTTTAGCAGCTGTTGTTGTTGTTGTTTTTGTTGTTTGCTTTTGAATTTTAGGGTTTTTACATTAAAGACTTTAAGAAATACACAAGAAATGTCACTCGTATAGTTTTAAATAGGGACAAGTGTAACGTCAATATGGCAAATGAAGCCCTGCCTACTAGTACAGGAGCAAATCATTGATCGTTATGGACTGACGTTTCTCTGGGGGAGAATCTCGGACCAGACGTTTGTTTTTATGACCGTTTTTGTGGTCAAGAAGTGCACTGGAATATCAGTGAATACTTGCTTCACAGGCATAAGAAAAATATCCACTCTGTACTTTTAAATGCACCAACTACACTTGAAAACAAAAGATTTCTGTTTTTGTAATCTGTATGAAACTCATGCGAAGTACAGTCTATACTGTCAAACGCACATCACACGACAGCAGCGACTACTCCAACGCCCACAAACATGTAAACCAGGGGTGTTTAAACTCGGTCATGGAGGGCCAGTGTCCTGCTTAGTTTAGCTCCAACTTGCTTCAACATACCTGCCAGGAAGTTTCTAGTATATCTAGTAATAGCTTGATTAGCTGGTTCAGGTGTGTTTAATTAGGGTTGGAGCTAAACTATCCTGGACTCTGGCCCTCCAGGACCAAGTTTGGACACCTCTGATGTAAACAAAAAGTCACTGTCTTTTCTGAAGGAGATTTGCCATCAAGACCAAGTTGTGAATTACTTCAGAAGACGAGCGTGATCTGACAATTATTATCCGGAGGATGATAATGTGTAGAACGGCCATAAATGAGGTTGGTATCGTGACCTCGTTCCTCTTGAGTGCGCACACGGGCAACCTGAAACATTAGCTTGGGCAACCTGAAAAAATGCAGACTTTGTTTGATTCGAATGTTTAAAAACTAAACTTATGACACAGCTGTTGTTTGATTTTATTGGTGATTAATAATATGTAATGTAATGGTAAACTTGGCAAACAGTTTTGGAGAACTTAATGTTTTCCCTTTCAGACAGAATGTCCACACATACTGCTCGAGAGGCGTTTTAAAGATCCCTGCCTTAAAGGGACTTTGTTTACATTCAGCAGCACAGATGTTTTCAACCTTATTAATACAAAAATATGTATTTAAATCACCATATTAGAATGATTACTGAAGGATGTGCACTCTTTAAAAGTGCTGTAATGATAATGCAAATTAAGCATCACAGATATAAATTAAATTTTAAAATATGTTTACTTAGAAAACTGATGCTTTAATATGTAATTAAATGTCACAATAATATTGGTTTCACTGTAGTTTTCTAACCAAAGAAATACAGTCTTGATGACCAGAAGAGACTTTTAAAAACAAATAAATACCATTTTAAAACTAAAGTTAATAACTAAAATACATAAAACAACTAGTAAAGAAGAATCCCAATATTACATTTTTCCTGTACTTTTGATTGGATAAATGTAGCTTTGAGGAGAATAAGAGGCTTCTTTTATAAACAGTAATAGCATCTGAGCAAATGATGGTAACGCATTGAAGTAAACTGCTATTCAACTCTAGTGAAAGTAATTAAAATCAATTGATCCTCATTGGTAAACAACCATTGCATATTTCAGAGTTTAATGTGGACAGGCAGATTTATTCGTTATTTATTATTAACTCATTTAAAGTTCTTCGAAATCCTACAGATTCTGTTCACTTGACCCTAATAATGATTTCAAATATCCACTAGAACTGCAACAAAACCTCCTTTAAGTTGCTTTGTGGACTACATTTGGTCTCCAGGTAATCATATTTGAAACAGAGATGCTACAGTTTTCTTCAGCATTCCTCCTGTTGGCTTCATCTGTGATTTAGTGATTTCTGTAACTGCACTTCCAACATTTCCCGCGTGCACATAGCGGAGCAGATCAATCCAGATCCACTGCTCTCTAACACTGTCCGGTGAGGAATTCTGTGTGATAAATGAGCATCTGAAAAAAAAAGACGGCCTGTTATGGAACTTCAAGGATCATTTGATCTCATGGCTGGAAGACATATTTAGTGTCGTCGTGGATTGCGCCAGATAAATAAATCTGCATCTCTGAGAGTTTGGCCAATGGTTGAACATCGAGATCAGTTCTGCCAGAAAAGCTGGATACAGTGTGTGTGTGTGTGTGTGTGTGTGTGTGTGTGTGTGTGTGTGTGTGTGTGTGTGTGTGTGTTTAAATATACCAGCAGATTATGCAAAAGAGCAGTTTGGTTTGTGCGTGTGGGCTTGTTAAGAAGCATTCGCAACATGCATAAACGGAAATTACAGCTGTGGAGGTAAATGATAGGACTCGTAACTGGCTCGTAAATTTCAGAGTATTTTCCGAGTGCTGTTGAGCTTGTTTACATTCTACTGCCGTGTTTTCATTCTTGTTGCATCGTACCTGGAGATCTGTACCACTAATTCATATACCGTGACAAAACTCAATTCTTTTTTCAAGGTTGATATCAATTGTACGGGAGTGAGTGTGTGTGTGTGTTTGTGTGTTTTGAAGAAGCTCTTCTTTCTCCTGAAAGCAGATAATTCCTGTATCTGGCTTGTGTCTTATCACTTGTGCCAATGGCAAACGTCCATTTCAGTGGTGCCAGCAACAAAAATCTTGGGCTGTGGACAATTTGAAACATGTATTGTTCTCTGATGAGTCTACTTTCACTGTCTTTCTCACATCTGGGAGAGTTGTGGTGTGGAGAAGCCCCAAAGAAGCGTACCACCCTGACTGTTGCATGTCTAGAGTGAAGTATAGGGGTGGATCAGTGATGGTTTTGGCTGATATATTATGGTATTCCATAGGCCCAATACTTGTGCTAGATGGGCACTTCACTGCCAAGGACTACCAAACCATTCTGGAGGACCATGTGCACCCAATGATTCAAACATTGTATCCTGACGACGGTGCTATGTATTAGGATGATATACACAGCAAGACTGGTGACAGATGTGCTTTCTGAAGCAATTGGTTAAAATGTAGTCTTTGGACCATTCCAGAACAATAATGAGCTCCATGTTCAATCATGTGTAAAAATAACCCTAGCTGTAACTCAAATGAGACATGATCATGTGATGCTCCAAGTTGTCCACCTGTAATTTTAACATGATTGTGAAACTCGTGTGGCTTTAAAAAAATAAATTAAAAAAAATTCTGTTTACTTAAAAGCGATTAATTACTTTTATTTAAAAGTAAACCAATTTCTTTAAAAGTGACACATTTACTTAAATAAGTGACTTTTAAAACTTTAAGGTGACAACTTATTTTTTTTAAATTATGCACACAGTTCATTGTCTTAATTTAAAAGCAATATGCTTGCTCATTTTTTTAAGTAAAGCCAACTAATCACTTTTAAATGTTTAAAGTAAAGCCAACTAATCGCTTTTAACTGTTTAAAGCCAACTAATCGCTTTTAAACGTTTAAAGTAAAGCCAACTAATCGCTTTTAACTTTTCAAAGTAAAGCCAACTAATCGCTTTTAACTGTTTAAAGACAAAAATCTCTTTTAAATGTTTAAAGTAAAGCCAACGAATCGCTTTTAACTTTTCAAAGTAAAGCCAACTAATCGCTTTTAACTGTTTAAAGACAAAAATCACTTTTAAATGTTTAAAGTAAAGCCAACTAATCGCTTTTAACTGTTTAAAATAAAGCCAACTAATCACTTTTAACTTTTCAAAGTAAAGCCAATTAATCCCTTTCAATTGTTTAAAGTAAAGCCAACTAATCATTTTTAACTTTTCAAAGTAAAGCCAACTAATCGCTTTTAACTGTTTAAAGTAAAGCCAACTAATCGCTTTTAACTGTTTAAAGACAAAATCACTTTTAAATGTTTAAAGTAAAGCCAACTAATCGCTTTTAACTTTTCAAAGTAAAGCCAACTAATCACTTTTAACTGTTTAAATCCAACTAATCACTTTTAAATGTTTAAAGTAAAGCCAACTAATCGCTTTTAACTGTTTAAAATAAAGCCAACTAATCACTTTTAACTTTTCAAAGTAAAGCCAATTAATTGCTTTCAATTGTTTAAAGTAAAGCCAACTAATCATTTTTAACTTTTCAAAGTAAAGCCAACTAATCGCTTTTAACTGTTTAAAGTAAAGCCAACTAATCACTTTGAACTTTTCACAATAAAACCAACTAATCGCTTTTAACTGTTTAAAGCTAACTAATAGCTTTTAACTGTTTAAAGTAAAGCCAACTAATCACTTTTAACTTATTAAAGTAGTAAACTAATAGCTATTAACTTTTTAAAGTAATGTCAACTAATCAGTTTTAACTGTTTAAAGTAAAGCCAACTAATCACTTTTAACTGTTTAAAGTAAAGCCAAATAATCACTTTTAACTTATTAAAATAAAGTCAGCTTATAGCTTTTAACTTTTTAAAGTAATGTCAACTAATCAGTTTTAACTTTTTAACGTAGTCAACTATTAATTTCTTACTTTTTAAATTCAACTAATTGCTTTTATCTTTATGAAAGCCAAGTAATCGCTTTTAACCTTTTAAATGTAGTCAACTAGTCGCTTTTAACCTTTTAAAAGTAAATCTAGCTAATCGATTTTAACTTTTTAAAGTAAACCCAACTAATCGCTTTTAACCTTATTAAAGTAAAGCCAAGTAATCACTTTTAACTGTTTAAAGTGAATCCAACTAATTGCTTTTAACTTTATTAAAGCCAACTAATCTTTTATAATTTTTATAAGTAAAGCCAACTAATCGCTTTTAACTGTTTAAAGTAAAGCCAACTAATCGCTTTTAACTGTTTAAAGACAAAAATCACTTTTAAATGTTTAAAGTAAAGCCAACTAATTGCTTTTAACTGTTTAAAGTAAAGCCAACTAATCGCTTTTAACTGTTTAAAGTAAAGCCAACTAATCGCTTTTAACTTTTCAAAGTAAAGCCAACTAATCGCTTTTAACTGTTTAAAGACAAAAATCACTTTTAAATGTTTAAAGTAAAGCCAACTAATTGCTTTTAACTGTTTAAAGTAAAGCCAACTAATCGCTTTTAACTGTTTAAAGTAAAGCCAACTAATCGCTTTTAACTTTTCAAAGTAAAGCCAACTAATCACTTTTAAATGTTTAAAGTAAAGCCAACTAATCGCTTTTAACTGTTTAAAATAAAGCCAACTAATCACTTTTAACTTTTCAAAGTAAAGCCAATTAATCGCTTTCAATTGTTTAAAGTAAAGCCAACTTATCACTTTTAACTTTTCAAAGTAAAGCCAACTAATCGCTTTTAACTGTTTAAAGTAAAGCCAACTAATCACTTTGAACTTTTCACAATAAAACCAACTAATCGCTTTTAACTGTTTAAAGCTAACTAATAGCTTTTAACTGTTTAAAGTAAAGCCAACTAATCACTTTTAATTTATTAAAGTCAACTAATAGCTTTTAACTTTTCAAAGTAAAGCCAACTAATCGCTTTTAACTGTTTAAAGTAAAGCCAACTAATCACTTTTAACTTATTAAAGTAGTAAACTAATAGCTATTAACTTTTTAAAGTAATGTCAACTAATCAGTTTTAACTGTTTAAAGTAAAGCCAACTAATCACTTTTAACTGTTTAAAGTAAAGCCAAATAATCACTTTTAACTTATTAAAATAAAGTCAGCTAATAGCTTTTAACTTTTTAAAGTAATGTCAACTAATCAGTTTTAACTTTTTAACGTAGTCAACTATTAATTTCTTACTTTTTAAATTCAACTAATTGCTTTTATCTTTATGAAAGCCAAGTAATCGCTTTTAACTTTTTAAATGTAGTCAACTAGTCGCTTTTAACCTTTTAAAAGTAAATCTAGCTAATCGATTTTAACTTTTTTAAGTAAACCCAACTAATCGCTTTTAACCTTATTAAAGTAAAGCCAAGTAATCACTTTTAACTGTTTAAAGTGAATCCAACTAATTGCTTTTAACTTTATTAAAGTCAACTAATCTTTTTTAATTTTTATAAGTAAAGTCAACTAATCGCTTTTAACTTTTTTAAAGTAAAGCCAACTAATCGCTTTTAACTTTTTTTAAAGTAAAGCCAACTAATCGCTTTTAACTTTTTTAAAGTAAAGCCAAGTAATCGCATTTTACTTTGAAGTAAACTAATAATTATTATTTTTTTTTTACAGTGTTTAATATCGTAGGTGAACAAAAGTATCAATGACCCTAAACATTTGGACATGTGCATCCTGCATGTAAAATATAAATACAGCTACAAATTACAACTGTAATTTTTATTCAAATATAGTACAAAAAATAGAATCTATATAATTCAGAGTTCTATAAACTCTACCTCTGATTAATTCAACTCCATTTAAACCAAATAGCATGATTTTGATCTAAAATATTTGTGAAATTCATGCAGTTCGATCATGCTAATCCCTCCTAAGTTACTTTTCCAACAGGCTTTATGATCTTCAGACAGATAAACGTCCCTATAATCCTTGTTGACTACCGTGTTAAAAGAGCCACTGTTTTCCAAACGGCACCAGAGCAAATGTGTTCAAGATGTCCACATTTTCCGGGGTTGTTAAATTAGGGTGCCAGTGAACATGATATCTGACAAGATAGCCAAAAAGTAACCAACATTGAGCTGTTTTGATTGAGGCCCAGCGGTTCACGAGGTCACAGCAAATTAGCAGCGATCTTTAAGAGCTTTTCAGGCATTAGCAAGTTGAAGAGCGTCTCTGCCAATTGCTCGGAGGCGGCGAGGGTTGGGAGGAGATGCTGACGGAGGCAGAAACACGGCATTCCTGCGCACAAGACTTGATTTAAGACCCCTGCAGCATCTTCACAGCCTGCCGCGGTTTAACGGATGAATGCGTTCGCTCTGCTAAAACAAAGCGCCGCCGATGCTTTATCTCTGCTAGTTTGGCGGGTGGCACGCTCAGGGCTGATGAAGGACCTGTGCTGGAGATTGGGATCAAGTACAGGGCTTGCTTGCAGCAAACCTCTATTAGATAAGAATATCTATTGCAAATGAAAGCGGTTTGTTATTTTGACAAACGCACGAGGTAAACTTTCATTTTTGTGAAAATAAATCATAATAATCATAATGATCATAATAATAATGTGTGAAAATTCTGATCAATTACATGTGTTTGCAATGTTTTTAGTTGTCAAAATGCCTGTGTATTATTGCTGGTCAGATATAATTGGTCTTTGGGTGTGTGTATATATATATATATATATATATATATATATATATATATATATATATATATATATATATATATATATATATATATATATATATATATATATAAGGGGTGAACAATATATCGTTTGAGCATCGACATAGCAATGTGTGTATCCGCAATAATTACATCGCAGGATTAGATTATTTCTTAAATATAAACATAATGTATGTTCATTATATATGTTACGTATAATTTAAATTTAATTTTAAATTTTAATTTATTTATTTATTAAATATAACATAGTTTATACAATGATGACCATGCTATTTTGTTTGATTGTTACAATTTTGTATTTGAATGCTCTTAGACTCCATAGGAAACCATGAAGCACTGTTTATTTCACTTTTAATTTTGCTCTGTCGTATGATTGATTTTAACTTATATGTAATGCCGATGCACTTCATTTATTTATTAATTTAAGAAACGGTAACAATAAAAGATTTCAGCAACTTTGAGTACAGAAATAGTTGCATTATGCATATATATATATATATATAAAACCTTATATTATTTTCCCTCTGGTTTTTGTCTTATTTTGTCATTTTTTTATTGTTTATAAAAATAAAAAAAAATAAAATAAAAAAAAAAATATATATATATATATATATATATATATATATATATAAACAATAAAAATGACAAATTAAGACAAAAACCAGAGGGAAAATTATATAAGGTTATATGATGATAAAATATATCACTTAGTCAACTAAAAAATAGCCAGTATTGGAGTCTTTTTCAGTAATGTACATTTGTGAATGAGTGTGTGTGCGTGCGTGCGTGCTTAATATGTATTTATTATTTTATATTATTAATTATTATTATTTATTATTTGTAGCATTTATCTCTGTTTAACAAATATTCTACATATTTTTAAGATTAAAATTTGTAAGATTATTTATTTTTATTTGATGTTAAATAGGAAGCAGTCATTTGACATCAGCAGTTTGTTTTGTGGCCATTAAAAAAAACTTTAAGAGGGCTAATGCTAACCTTAGCAGTTTTTACATGAAAAATAATAAGTTCGTAATAGTTAACTAATGTTAATTACTACTAATAATGTGCGGGCATGTGTATAAGCAGGGTCAAATTGAGAGATTTGGGTAATAGTATCTGGATCCAGCCTTCATGCTGCAAGCTGAGATTGCATTTCTAAGTTATGCAATGTCAGACACAATGCAGTCAATGGAGCTAGTCATGTCACTGTGATGGGTCTGCATCCAAACCCCTCGCAATTTGGGGGCCCTAAGCAATTCCAGCCATGGGGCCCAAAAATCCTAAAATGCACCTCTTATACTTTTCATTCATTCATTTTCCCTCGACTTAGTCCCGTTATTCATCAGGTATTGCCACAGCGGAATGAATCGACAACTTATCCAGCATATGTTTTACTCAGTGGATGCCCGTCCAACTGCAAACCAGTACTGGGAAACATCCATACAGACTAATTCACACACTACAGCCAATTTAGTTAATTCAATTCACCTATAGTGCATGTTTTTGGACCGTGGGGGAAACCGGAGCACCCGGAGGAAACCCACGCCAACACAGGGAGAACATGCAAACTCCACACAGAAATGCCAACTGGCCCAGCCGGGACTCGAACCAGCGACCTTCTTGCTGTGAGGCCACAGTGCTAACTACTGAGCCATCGTGTCACCCATCTTTTGTACCTTTATTTATTTTTATTGATTTATTAAGCTGTTTTTATTCCTTATACATGTTATCTTAATGCTAAATAATAATAACATGTACAGCATCTTGCAACATCTTGTAAAACCTTTTAAATAATTGGTTTTATTCAAATTATTTAGAATTAAATAAACAAACATAAACATTATAAATTAATAATAAATATGAATTATGAACATTTTTAAATATTGATGGCACACATTTGCGGAGATTTTATAATTACATTTAGACCCTCATCATCCAAAACATGATAGAAAACGATGTTATATTTAATTTCCAGGTGTAATTTATACTTCTAGATATTTATTTTGCGACTGTTTTCCTTGCTTATTGGTTAAATCCCCCCGTGCGTGTCTGTGCATGTGTGTGTGTGTGTGTGTGGTTATATCGTAATCTTCACAATTTGCTTAAGTGCTTTGGCAATATATTAAACTTTCAGAAATTAATTTTGCAAGTTAAAGTAATAAATGACTAAAAACAGAGCAGAACGTATGCTTCTGATGCCAAATGATTAGTTGTCCAGCGTTCCATTAGCAATGCAGGGTGTAAAGGGTGAAGAGTAATGGTGTCTTTGGCTGCTTTTCTGCTGCTGTAATGAATTGAGCTGAGGATGGCAGTGTTGTAGAAAGCACTCTCACATGGGTGGAGATCACTTTTCAAGGCCCACAGGAAGTCATTTGGGGCACAATTATTTAAAACATCCTGTTTTTGGGTACACTTTCACACACTCGGGCTTCTATTCTAAAAGCTGTGATTAAAAACTCAGAGCTCTAATGTTCTGAGTCTGTAATTGATTTACTTATTAAAGTTCCAGGCTGTGTGGGATATTAAACAGAATCATTCGGGCAAACCATAATTGTGTGCATTAACGAGACATATTTGTCCTTGATGAAGTGAGAGGGTTTTTGGAAGGGACTTTGGGAATGAGATTGCAGACAGAGCAAAGGCACACACTGAAGCAGGAACAACCGTCAGTCACAGATGCATCTTTTGCACATTCGCTTGTCAGATATTTTAGTTAATTTGATAATGCTGTAGCAGCCTGGCTCTGTTCAGCTAAGAGTTACACAGATTGAACAACACAATTCTGCAGATTCTGAGTGAGCCAAATGCCACCTTTTTCAATATGTACAGATGTAACTTTAAATAATAATAAAAAACACAATCAAAAACATGTAGAGCTATTAAATAACAACAACTTTAAGAGTGTGTGTATATATATACATACATACAGTGTTTCCTCCAGGATTTTTTCCAGCTGTGACGACAGGCCTTTTTTTTTTTTTACACAGATCTACTTACTACCTGTGGTGTTATTTCAATGACAGATGTCGTGAGCGCAGTATTAGAAGTCGAGATCGCATTTATGTAATAGCCTATGAGATGCAGATCGCCGATTTCCTCTGCTCGTGCACAAAACTTCTTGCACGTAGCCGTGGCGGGATGAATTTTGGCGTGGTGACCCACCATGGAAGAATGAATGTAGCGAAAACCATGTGTGTATGTATGTGTATGTATGTGTATGTATATATATATATATATATATATATATATATATATATATATATATATATATATATATATATATATATATATATAAAGGGTGTAACGATACGCATATTCGCATTGAACCATTCGGGACGAGACTTTTGGTTCGGTACGCATTACAAACCAAACAGTTCAGACTAATATCTAAAAAGATACAAAATATAATGTTTTCAGTGCAACAACGCTCAACAAGACATCCCAATTGACATAACATGCTGCCTTCCCCGCCCACCTCTAAACAAACATCTCGCAAAATGTCTAGTAACGTCAATGTAATCCTCCTTTAACCAACAGCGGGTCTGGCGTTTGGGAGCACTTTGGTTTCCCTGTAAGTTATGAGGGTGATGGCAAGAGAGTGGTGGAAAAAACCCTAATAACATCTGCTATGACAGTAAGCTATTTTAGTGGTAATATTTAAGCATGTCAACTCATTTACTGTACACTGACATCACGGAATCACTAACTGAAATTAGAGTAAAACTGGAAACGCACACTACATACAACAATCCCCGCAGCATTCAGACATCCCTACAGATTCAAACAGGGCAAAACAAATCACCGAGGCGATTGGTACATTTATAGCTGTCTCGAAATATCCCTGGTGTCATGCGCGTAATTAGGAGGCATTCACACATCAAGCATCTTTGCATCTAAAAGCAGCAAATGCAGCACTCAGGAATGGTTTAAAACAATTGACATGTCAACTTGCTGCAGTAAACAAAGCCCACAATGCTTGCCCCGCATTCAAGCTCTTTTTATTGGCCCACTGCACTAGAACAGAACGTGAATGGATTGGTTAATATCAGCTGTCAATCACTCAGTTTCGATGACAGAGAGGTACAGTCGCAAAAACGTAAAGGTCTGGATACGAGAGAATATTAACAACACTGGTAGATTTAGTTTTAGAAACCACCTAAAGTTACTATTAATGGCATATCTGATCAGTGATCGTTTAATGAATGTCAATTAGCATTTACACTTTTCGAAGAGTGGATAAAAGACTTCCAGTGGTTAAAGTTCGCTATGAAAATGACTATAGCATTCAACGTAAAGCCGGTGAGACGGAGTTTTCAGGTAACAGCGTTTGCCAATGAATCTACACATTTTAAGCATGAGATGTTCTAATGTTATTTAATCCTTCATTTAATCGTCACGATGCTGTCATGCGACTGACACCGCATTCACCATCGCTAAAGAGCATGCATTCACTGAGATGAAACTAATATTGCAGCTCAGGAAAAGACTGTTATTGCTATTAAGATAACGTATGCAAATAATAAGTTATATGTCAATATCATCTGTGCAATATCAGACAGCACCCGTGAGAACAGCACAGTTGTTGTTAATTCAGTTCATCTCATTCACATCAAGCAGTGCGTGCAGGGCCAGTGAGCGCATGCAGATTTGTGTTTATTTGCTAGTTTTGATTAGAGTGTTAATATATGATAGAATCTGTTCATATAAAACGTCTAGTAACAGTGCTCATAATTTTTGGTGGGTGCGACTAAATTTTGTCTGATGCGCCTACATTTTTTAAGTTAGGAGCACTGGTGCTACCAAGAAAAAAGGTTTATTTCGAGCCCTGTGAGACCTTAATCGGTAGTGGAAAGTCGGGTTTTAAGAAAATGTTACATTTAATAGAGCCCTGTTACATTATTACTTCATAAACCCATTTCAGTCAGATAATTCCTGCTTTCAGATCCACTTTAATGGCAGGTGACAGTAAAATCAAGCAGATCTGTGCTGTCTGAAGAAAAGGTGGACACTCATCTTTCTGAAAATAACAAAATACTTAAAAATAGATTGAAACTGAGTTCATTATAAAAACTAAATTGTTCTTTTCTTTTTATTTGTTTAACTACTACAATATTACATTTATTTTTTTTATAAGCAGCTTTTTGGTTTTGAGTATATAATATTAGATTAGATTCAACTTTATTGTCATTACACATGTACAAGTACAGGGCAACGAAATGCAGTTTCGGTCTAAACAGCAGTGCAATAGCAGCAAGTGCAGGATACAGGTATAAGTTATAAAGTGCAGTTATAGAAAAATTACGGTAATATTTACAGATGGATTTACTATAAACATTATATACAGGTTGCATAGCTATATGCTGCTAAGCAGAAACCCCAGAAGTATAGCTCCATAACTGTTTAAAGTAAAAGAAAAAAAAACAAGATCATACTTTTATGAAGTTAATTTTAATACATTAAAAAATTGAAATCAGAGAAATCCTCTGGCTTTTTTCTTTTTTTGCTGTATTGAAAACATACCGAACCGTGACACCACTGTGTCATATCGAACCGAACCGTGATTTTTGTGAACCGTTAAACCGTTAAATATATATATATATATATATATATATATATATATATATATATATATATATATATATATACAGTTAAAGTCAGAATTATTAGCCCCCCTGTTTATTCATTCATTTTCTTTTTGGATTAGTCCCTTTATTAATCTGGGGTCGCCACAGCAGAATGAACCGCCAACTTATCCAGCATGTTTTTATGCAGTAGATGCCCTTCCAGCTGCAACCTATCTCTGTGAAACATCCACACTCGCTCATTCACACTCATACACTATGGAAAATTTTAGCCTACCCAATTCACCTGTACCACATGTCTTTAGATTGTGGGGGAAACCGGAGTACCTGGAGGAAACCCATGCGAACACAGGGAGAACATGCAAACTCCACACAGAAACGCCAACTGACCCAGCCGAGGCTCGAACCAGTGACCTTCTTGCTGTGAGGCGACAGCACTGCACCACTGCATCGCCCCCCTGTTTATTTTTTTCCCCAATTTCTGTTTAATGGAGAGATTTTTTTTTTCAACACGTTTCTAAACATAGTAGTTTTAATAACTCATTTCTAATAACTGATTTATTTTATCTTTGCCATGATGACAGTAAATAATATTTGACTAGATAATTTTAAGACACTTTCCGAGTTCATAATAGTCAAAAGAATCGTTTGCTCCTTTGTTTTTTTTGTTTTTTTTTTGGCTTCTCCCTTTTTTTTGTGCTTTGTCCACTTCGGAAAGGAACGGATGTCAGAAGCACTTCAATAATCACGTCCACGCTATTATCATCAGCTCAAGAAGTTTATTATTTCAAATATAGACACGTACACGAGTGATCGTAAGCTCTCTGGAGAAAGTGAAACCTCTCACACTTTTAGATGGCCTCGTAAAACAACAACAGAACACAGCAGATTTTGTTCTTCATGGCTCTGTGGCTGTTCATCAAGACGACTACAAGATTTGTTTAAGCTCAGGTCAACCACGGCATGATATTATATGTATATATTATTACGATGTAAAGTCTTGGCCGTGTATTTAACAATGGCACTTCTTTTGTTTTCATTCTCCTGCTTGTTGCACGAGCTAGTGACATTTCTCTGTAAACCAATAGCGTACAGCTGTGCGTCTGGCTCCGCCTTTTGGTACCCTTTTGTTGTGCTAGGTACCCTTTCAAAAGGGTACCCAAAAAGTGGTATGGTTCAGTTCACTTTTTGGTACATTTTGACAGTGGAAATAGCCTTAAAAGCGTACTGAACTGTACCGTACTGTACCACTCTGTGGAAATCATTTTAAAATCACAGAAGGGCTAATTATTTTAACTTCAACTGTATTTTATATTTCTATAATTATTGGCCAAAATCTGTACCGAAAACTTTCTAACAGTCTGCAGATATCAGGTGAGCCAAATGAACATCCGTCTGATTCCAGCTTGTGGTATTGTTCTGATTGTAAATTCCCAGAGTTCACCACTGCATTTAACCATCCAGCCAAATCAATCGAAGCAAACGCTGTCCAGAAGAGGGTCTGTGGTGCAGGCGAGTACCAGTGTGGCTAGTTTAGCCCCCAAAAACGTCTGGATGGCGACTCTCTGATTGCAGTTTGAACGTTTTAGTCAATCACAAAGCTCTGTTTCTCTCAAAAGCGGGTTTCAGGAAGCCACTGGAAACACTGGGCTGCAGGAAACACGGCCACTCGTGCTCCCGTTTCAGCTTGTTTTCAGCTTTGAGGTTGACTTTGTGTGGCTTGTATGGATTTTTTTTTTCTGTACCATGGCAGTCCTGCAGTCTGCAGCCGTCAGAAGTCATTTATCGGGCTGGGATTGTGATGTCATTCTGAGCACGTAAGAATAGCATGTATTGACTAGCTGAATGAACTCTTGACAGATTTATGTATATTTTGTTATAGTTGTGGTATATTTTGGGCTGGTTGTGTGTTTCAGTTGCTTGTTTTTGATTTATATGAGATTTGATTTAAATGAGAAATGTGCTAGGCCAGTTTTTATCAACAGACGGCGCTCTAGGCCAGTTTTGAACAGTAGGCGGCACTCTAGGCTACTTTTTTATTAGCAGACGATGCTCTAGGCTAGTTTTAATAGGCTAGTTTTTAAGATCAAATGGTGCTCTTGGTTATTTTTAGCAGGCTTGTTTTTAACAATAGATGGCAATCTAGGCTAGGCTAGTTTTTAACAGTAGACGGCGCTCTAGGCTAGTTTTTAAAATCAAACGGCACTCTAGGCTAGTTTTTAACAGCAGAAAGCGCGCCAGGCTAGTTTTTAATAGCAGACGATGTTCTAGGCTGGTTTTAACAGCAGGCAGCATTCTAGGTTAATTTTTAACAGCAGATGGCATGCTAGGCTAGTTTTAATAGCAGTCGACATTCTAGGCTAGTTTTTAACTGCAGACAGTGCTCTAGGCTAGTTTTTAACAGCAGACAGTGCTCTAGGCTAGTTTTCAACAGCAGACGTTGCTCTAGGCTAGTTTTTAACAGCAGACGGTGCTCTAGGCTAGTTTTTAACAGCAGACGGTGCTCTAGGCTAGTTTTTAAAAGCAGACGGTGCTCTAGGCTAGTTTTTAACAGCAGACGGCGCTCTAGGCTAGTTTTTAAAAGCAGACGGCGATCTAGGGTAGTTTTTAATAGCAGATGGCGTTCTAGGCTAGTTTTAATAGCAGTCGACATTCTAGGCTAGTTTTTAACTGCAGACAGTGCTCTAGGCTAGTTTTTAACAGCAGACAGTGCTCTAGGCTAGTTTTCAACAGCAGACGGTGCTCTAGGCTAGTTTTTAACAGCAGACGGTGCTCTAGGCTAGTTTTTAACAGCAGACGGTGCTCTAGGCTAGTTTTTAAAAGCAGACGGTGCTCTAGGCTAGTTTTTAACAGCAGACGGCGCTCTAGGCTAGTTTTTAACAGCAGACGGCGCTCTAGGGTAGTTTTTAATAGCAGATGGCGTTCTAGGCTAGTTTTTAACAATAAATGGTGCTCTAGACTAGTTTTTAATAGTAGGCGGCACTCTAGGCTAGTTTTAATAGGCTAGTTTTAAAGAGCAGATGGTGCTCTAGACTAGTTTTTAATAGTAGACGGCGCTCTGGGCTAGTTTTAATAGGCTAGTTTTAAAGAGCAAACGGTGCTCTAGACTAGTTTTTAACAGCAGACGGCGCTCTGGGCTAGTTTCAATAGGCTAGCTTTTAACAGCAGGCGGCGCTTTGGGCTAGTTTTAATAGGCTAGTTTTTAACAGCAGATGGCGCTTTGGGCTAGTTTTAATGGGCTAGTTTTAATAGGCTAGCTTTTAACAGCAGATGGCGCTTTGGGCTAGTTTTAATAGGCTAGTTTTTAACACCAGACAGTACGCTAGGCTAGTTTTTAACAACAGATGGTACGCTAGGCTAGTTTTTAACAGCAGACGGCACTCTGGGCTAGTTTTAATAGGCTTGTTTTTAACAGCAAATGGTGCTAGGCTAGTTTTTAACTCCAGGCAGCACTCTAGGCTCAATTTTTAACAGCAGAAGGTACGCTAGGCTAGTTTTTAACAGCAGACAGCATACTTGGCTAGTTTTAACGGGCTAGTTTTTAACTGCAGAGAGCTCTCTAGGCTAGGTTTTAACAGCAGACAGCATTCTAGGCTAGTTTTTAACAACAGATGTAACTCTAGGCTAGTTTTTAACAGCAGATTTAGCTCTTGGCTAGTTTTCAAAAGCAGACAGTGCTCTAGGCTAGTTTTTTAACAATCAAAGGCGCTGTAGGCTAGGATAGATTTTAACAGCAGATGGTGCTCTAGGCTAGTTTTAACAGGCTAGTATTTAACAATAGATGGTGCTCTAGGCTAGGCTAGTTTTTTAACAGAATACTGCGTTGTAGGCAAGTTTTAACAGGCTAGTTTTTAACAGCAGATGGTGCACTAGGCTAAGCTAGTTTTGAACAGTACAATGTCCTCTAGGCTAGTTTTAACCGGGTAGTTTTTAACAGCAGATGGTGCTCTAGGGTAGGCTAGTTTTAAACAATAAAATGTCCTCTAGGCTAGTTTTAAATGGGTAGTTTTTAACAACAGATGGTGCTCTATGCTAGGGTAGTTTTATTACTGCGTTCCCCAAAATGTAACTAGAATACAGTAATGCATTACTGTGAATCACTTTACACCCATCTCTGTTGTTTACAATGTAATTTTGAGGAGTGAAAGTGATCAGACTCAAACATAAATGTTATCTAAAAATTACAATTACAGCTGAATCAGAACAAGGAGATAGATGAATGTTCTATGATTGTTTACAATCTGATTTTGAGCAGTGAATGTGACCAGACTCATAGCAGAACATAACTGTGGGCTGAATCTGCTCTTATCTGTCTGTCGCTTCAGAAACTGTGTACATTCATGAGGAAATTCCAGCGGTGGCGAAACATGGAGTGGAAAGCGATGTGAAATATTTGGCTGGTGCTGATGGGAAACGGAGGCAGGCTTGGTGATCTTGTTATCAGGGCTCGGTCTCCCTGAGGAATGTTTATAGAAAGCAGGCCCGTTTCAGGGGTTTTCTGGCTCAGAGCTGCTGTGCGCTTGTTTGCTTTTGCATTTGATTTATGGGCCGGGCAGCGAAATAAAGGCAGGAAACCCAGCACCGGCCCCTTCACTTCTGCTGATATGCAACATCACATAACATCGAACCCACAGCTAAAACCCACCAGTTTGCCAAAAAAGAAAAACAATCATTATTTAATTTTACGGCCACTTTCTGACCTCTGAACTTCTGGATTTTTTTTGTTTGTTTTGTTTAACTGTTTTTAAGATTTAGAGGTAACCGTTTTGTTTTTTGTTTTATTTTATGTTTTTTGTTTTTGTTTTTTTTCCATTGAAAAGTATTTATCAGAATACTATTAGTGCTCACATATTTATTATTTTATTTATTTGTTCATTCACTTTTATTTTATTTTATTTTATTATCTTATTTTATTTTATTTGCAAATGTTGTTTTTCTTGTTTTGTTTTTTGTTTGTTTTGTTTTGTTTGATATTAAAAAGTCTTCATCAAAATACTGTTAATGCTTATATATTTATTATTTTATTTATTTTTTCATTCACTTTTATTTTATTTTATTTTATTTTATTATCTTATTTTATTTTATTTGCAAATGTTGTTTTGTTTTGTTTGATATTAAAAAGTCTTTACCAGAATACTGTTAATGCTTATGTATTTATTATTTTATTTATTTTTTCATTCACTTTTATTTTATCTTTTTAATTTTATTTGCAAAAAAATATATATTTTTATTTTATTTTATTTTCCATTAAGAAAATCTTTACTAGAATATGTTTAGTGTTCATGTATTTATTATTATTTTTTTAAATTCATTTTTATATTATTTTATTATCTCTTTTATTTTATTTGCCAAAGTCAATTTATTTTATTTTTCATTGAAACGTTTTATCAGAGCACTGTTAGTGCTCGTGCATTTAATTATTATAATTTTTTTAATTCAAAGTTTATTTTATTTCGTTTGATGTTTATGGGAGCTTTTAAATGTTCTATTTTAACATAATATATATATATATATATATATATATATATATATATATATATATATATATATATATATATATATATAATTTATTTTTTATTATTATTTATTTAATTTATTTTCAAAAGCCTGATGTAACCACATAAGCATGATGTAACTACAGATGGGTCAAGCTTTAAATAGGAAAATTATCGAAACTTTATTTTGAATTTGTTTGAATGAGATGCTAATGGTCTAGTCCGATTCAATGATCTATGCTAAGCTAAGCTAAAAGTTTTCCTCTCAGACCCGGAGATCAGCTGAATGGACTCAAAAAATAGTAAAACGCAACTGTTTACCTCTGGGGAAGTTATAAAAGGAGCCTATTTCTAAAAAAAAATCCACATGCAGTTTATTAATAGGAAAAATCAGGTAGGCTATGGTCGATAGGTATAAACAGAATCATAGATAATCCAAAGAGCGAGGTCATAAAGGGCAAAGGTTCAGGACAGGCGGCAAGGAATCAACAAGAACAACAAACAATGCAATGATTAAAACCATGGCAGGATAAACAGGGAAAAATGCTTCACAAGACTCAGCCACGTGTGTGTGTGTGTTTGAGAGGTGAATATATAGTCCTGATAATCAGTCCATGATGAGTTACCCGCAGTGTGTGTGTGTCAGTGTCCGGATGACTGTCAGCTGTGGCAGGAGTGATCGAAGCCATGACTTCTGGGATTTGTAGTTCATATAGTGGCAGAAATGTAGTCCGGGTGATAATGCATATTTTCCAGCAATCTGCAAAGCCTAGATCACTGATGATCGGACATATTGTGCCATTAAATTGTAAAGCTGTCAGGCATGTCAGATTTAAAGAAATAAATCACAAACAAATGGTGTAACAACATTCTCTCTTTAAATGTTTTGAAGTAAAAGGTTAATTCTAGGTTGTGGATGAGTGTGTATGCGTGTTAGACAGAAATCAGCATCAGTTTGAGTGTTTTGTTGCAGGCACGAGAGCTGAGGATAACTCATGTGTCCTGAGGTGGATTGAGTCTTGTAAAGGAGTTTTCTGTTTTTTCTGGCCAATAACTCATCATATCTTTGATGGTTCTGGCCTGTTTAAACCTGCCGTGTTTTTCTGATAGCAAACAACCAGCTCATTCCCTGGAAGGTCAACATTGTCTGTAAATCACGCTGAGATGGTGTTTTACTGTATGTGCAGATCCGATCGATTTCTGATAGTGTTGAAACTGGTTTTCGGTGTAGTATTCTATTTTATATTTTAAATGAGCATTTTAAAGTTATATTTATTTTAGTTATATGCATTTTATAGTTATATTTTATTTTAAGAGTATTTTTTATATTTTTATAATAATTTATTTAATTAAATATAATTAAATATATTTTATTTTATTATGGTGGTCATGTATAGAGTATTTTATTTCATTTAAATTAAATAAAAATGTTAATTTTTTTTAATTGTATTTAATTTACTTATATTTAATTTTTTTATAGTTTTATTTTTATTTTTATAATCATTTTATTTTATTTTTTATATTTGTGTTTTATTTTATTATTTTTTTATTATTGGTCATTGAAAACTTGTTTGTGGTAATGTATATATTTTTATTTATTTTCATTTAAAATGTTGTTTTATATTTTATTTTCTTTTAAGTGAGCATTTTAAAGTTATATTTGAAACATTTTACATGTATAAGTGTAATTTGTTTGTGAATGCTTGATGTGACTACAGAAGAGTCAAACTATAAATAAGAATTATTGAAACTTCTTTTTTTTCTTTCATTTTCTGCTCTTTTTTTCAGTAATTGCCTTTAGTTACTTATAAGTCTCTCGTGATTGGAGATTAACCTTTTGCTGTGGCTCAGTTGTTCTTGCTTTTTGTTTTTAATCCTTAAGAGGAAGTACTGGGCCATTTTTACATTCCTTTATGGGACCTAACAAAAGAAGAGGGAAACCAGTAATCATCGACTTCTATAGTATTTCCTTCATACATACTGTACATACATACTTGCATGCGTATATCTATTTATTTATTTATTTTACTATTGTTTTTTTCCTATTGATTTTGTTTTTAATTTAATACAATTCAGTACAATGTCTGACCCAGTTGATTTACTCTAACATTCTAGATTTGTTTGTATTTATTTGTTTGTTTGTTTGTTACTTTATTCTATTTATTTTAAATTTTAATTTTATTTTTACTTTTATTATTTAATTTAATTCATTTTTTAAACATTTTTATTTATTTGACTTATTTTCCTATTTATTTTATTTATTTTCTTATTTATTTTTTTAGTATTTTATTTATTTTATTTTATTTTATTTTATTTTATTTTATTTTATTTTATTTTATTTTATTTTATTTTATTTTATTTTATTTTATTTTATTTTATTTTATTTTATTTTATTTTATTTTATAGCACGTCATGCTGTCTGCTATCTCAATGCTACACATCCCGGTTTAATCTTGTTAAAAGAAGCTTGTGAGGAATGCAACAACACAATTACTGCTTATTATAAAAAAATAATATCCATTTGTACACTTCAGAGTTATCAACACACACACACACACACACACACACACACACACACACACACACACACACACACACACACACACACACTCCCTTTCTGTTTCACTTTCTTCTTTACACAATACACACA
This sequence comes from Danio aesculapii, assembly GCF_903798145.1. Classification (NCBI taxonomy): domain Eukaryota; kingdom Metazoa; phylum Chordata; class Actinopteri; order Cypriniformes; family Danionidae; genus Danio; species Danio aesculapii. The sequence goes on along the minus strand of NC_079443.1, from coordinate 48,951,297 downwards.
CTGATTGAGGCTTTGTGTCACCCAATTGTCAGGCAAGTAGTTCAGACAGATTTTGTGTGCCTGTGTGTGTTTATGTGGTTTACAGGGACACGTTGTTGTATAATGACATGAGTATGGCATAATTGTAAACTATTAAAGTGGTTTTGTAATTCAAAATGCTTAGAAATCATACTTAATGAGGTTTTTTATAATGTGTGTTTGTATCTGGGCATGAATGTGTGTTTATGTGGTTTACAGGCACACATTTTTGTATAATAACATGTGTATGGCTGTCATGTCAATATGGAGCAATGTCTCTGAGGAATATTTCCAGTACCTTGTTGAATCTATGACATGAAAGATTAAGGCAGTTCTAAAGGCAAAACAGGGTCCACCCCGGTACTAGTAAGTTGTACCTAATAAAGTGGCCGGTGAGTGTATTTTAATGTATATAAATACAGTTTCACCTGATGACTTAAATAGCTCTATTTGGTAAGTCATTAATTTAGATTGTTTGGGATTGTTTTGTTGGGGAGTGAAATATAAATATATATATTTTATTTATTTATATAATTATTATATACAGTACATATAACAAACAAACTACAATCATAAGTAAACACAAAGGAGCAAATATTAAAGTGAAATGAACAGTGCTTTTTGGTTTTCTGGGGAGAGTCAACAGTATTCGGGTACAGAAATTTGAATAATTAAATGTAAAATAACAATGTATAGGTCTCATCATATAAATAATTGTATGCGCTTCAAACTCTCTTAAAATACTCACATTGGCCTCGTTTGCACTGTCAATTCTTGATGCCCAATTCCGATTTGTTGCCTATTTCAGATTTTTTCTCTCTCCTTTTACACGTTCTTTTAATTGTGACCCATATCTGATTTATGTGTTTACACTTGCCATACAATTTATGACGCCGCGTATGCGTAAAGGTGGGTTCTAGCATCGGCGCACACTAGCCAAATAATAGCGCGCACTAGCTGCGAAATATGCAAAGATCACCCAACTTTAAAGTGATTTTGAGGTGGAGGAGGAGGGAAAGGACCATCATCGCAGCTTGCGACTACAGTTTATATATGGTGTCCTCCACCATTAAGTGGAATTTGTAGGTACGAGAGAGATCTCAGGTCTGGTGGGAGCAAATTGTGGTGACTGACCACTTTCCTCCTCCATGTTTGCTCTGTTGTTGTTGTTTACCGTGTTGGCGTACACACGCTCTCCCTTATACGTCATTAAACCGCGGAGAAGTATGACATTGTCGCAAGTTTAATGACGTACAAAAGGGAATGCCTCAATAAATCTGATGATAGTCGCATTGCCACATATCCGATTTATATCTGATATATTTCCACATATGAAGGAGGCCTGAAACCAATCTCTGAATATCTGAATATAACACGGTCATAGAACAGATCTGATCTGTGACACATATGCACAAAAAATTGGGTCACATTTAACTGTCAGTGTAAACAGGGCCATAGTCACAAGCCTTAAAAACACATGCCCAGGATTAACTTTCACTCTATTATTGTTCAACTCTGCAGTGTCTCCACAAACCTCATGTGTTTTTACCAGTGCTTTCTGGTCATCTGTAATCCCAACTCAACATTGCATATCTTGTGATGTGGGTATTGTGGATGGACCCATTGTGATATTGATGCTGAACAATATATTGTGCAGCCCTACAAGAGACCATAGAAAGTGTTCACCTGCACCCCTGCTGCACTTTAAGAGGCCTGGCACAAACCATTAACCCCAGGTTACGCACAGACTGGACATGTCTGGATGATTTACATGACTGAACCCTGATGTAAATACCAGCACTGAACTTCTTCTGAAGCCCATATAATAAATGCAGCACTGTTTTTACATCTGGGGATCAAGCGTTTGCCTGTTGATCAGTGTTTGTTATATGACGTGATGACGTCCCGCTATCGTTGTTTGGTGTGTGTGTTGTGCTAATGGTCACCAGACATTATTAAGTCATCTTTTGGCAGCACAGACAGCTGTTGTCTTGCAGTGTGTGAGAGTTTCACTCAATGTCCTTGTTTGACCTGTGGAAAGGGAGGATTAGGGGCAGGATTTCCATGCTTCTGCTTCTTTTTAGGACTGTCAGGGTGATGAAGCTTTAAATTAAAGTCGCAAAGGTCTCCATTACCATTGTATATTATATACATTTTAGTTATAGGGGTAGTAATTGTGAATATTTATATCAGCTTAGAACTAAAATATTTTTTTCTTTTTATGAGGGTGACGCGCATAATTTAACTAAGGGTATTTTCACACCTGCCTTATTTAGTTCGGTTGAATCGCACGAGTTCATTTTTCCTCTTGGTGTTGTTTGTTTGGGCAGGTGTGAATGTAGCACTTGCACTCGAGTGCGCACTAAAAGCGGTCCAAAAAAGCGTATCAAGATCTCCTTGAAGAGGTGGTCGCAGTACGCTTTGAAATGAATCTAACCCCAAAAAGTACTGTGCCTTTTTGGACTAATCCAGTTGCCGTAGTCCGATGGACTGTTCCATGTTTAGGGGGAAAGATGGAAGATGACCATGTCGCAGTTTAGGTAAATTAATTCATGCCTCGTCCTGAAGTGACTTGCGATTCACCTTCGCTGTTTGCAATCCATTAAAACATTGTTTTCTAGCCACAGTCGCACTTCATTCTCGAAATGTACAGTTTGTATATACTAACTATATAGTATACTATGACCAGGGATACAATCAGCCAGCGCAGTCGTCCCTCCATAATAGAAAGCGACATTCTGTGTCTGTTTACTTGCGGGAGTTCCACTGGCATTTTGCTGCATGTTAATTCTGACCAATGGAAAAGCAGTTAAGGAAATGCGTTCAATAACATCTGGCCAATGAGTGTTGGGGATTTTGTCACATGACTGCATTTTGGTTCCTTTCAACTGGATTGAACCAAAGCAATCAGTGTGGTGTGAAAAGAATCCAAAAACGGCAGAAAAATGCTACAATGTGTCATTTGTTGCCCTTGGTCCGGACCAAATGAACCAAATCACAGGTGTGAAAGCACCCTTAATTCCTTCATGTTGTCCCAACACAAATCCACTGCATGGAACCCAGCATTTTGTTGCAATGTAACGTTCTAGTAAATTGAAAAGACTTCAGTTCAGTTTTCACTGTTGAATTCAATTAATTTGAGTTCAGTTACAGTTTAGTTTTGTTAGTTAAAACACAGAAGAGCAAAACTTCACCTCAAAACTGAAAATCTACTCACTACTTACTCTCTAAAGTTTCTATTTTCTGTTGAACCCAAATTAGTGGTGCCAGGCCTTCAGCTTTCTTCAAAATATCTTCAATTTCGGTTTCCCAAAAATGTTAAAATATCTTCCTCTGTGTTCAACAGAAGAAAGAAACTCATAAAGGTTTGAATCAAGTAAAGGGTGGGTAAATTAAAGGTGCAGTATGTAAGTTTGACGCCCAGTGGTTGAACTAGGTATTGCACACCTGGTTCAAAACACACGCTACTGCAGGTTGCCAGATTGGTGATACTAACAGCAGTGTGCCTGACTATCAAGCTCAAACGCTGATTTAAGGTTGATTTAAACTGTGTTCTAAAGAAGAGCAATGGCACACAATAGAAGGAATATTTTTTATATTAATAGGAGTTTTGTTCTAACTCTATAATATATATTTTAGAAACGGCTTCTATTTCTTGCAGCAGAACAACAGAAAACTGACAGTGATCCCCTCAGGTACACCTCATGTGCTTTATTCAGTGTTAAATGCTAATAATGTGAGATTGATTGCCATTTTATGTGACATTTATAGACCCTTTTCACATTTCCGGGCTACTCAGTGGCGGAAGTCATCATAGTTGTTAAAATTTAAAGTGCAGTGAATGGGAGAATACAACAAAAAGTTTTTACAATCTTATTTGCTAAAATAATAATAATAATAATAAAAACTCCATGGTGATGTTGTAAAGACTTTCAGAAAAAGGAAAAAAAAATGTGTGAGACTGTTGCCAGAGGAGAGAATAACGTCAAATTTACTGTGCTGCCTCATAGACGCTGCATTAGAAACGCCTTGCACAAGCGGTAATTTGTTTTTTGTAATTTAAAGCAAAGATGATATAACACATACAGAAATACATATAAATGTTCATATGTTTTTTTAGAAAATCAAAACATTAAAAGCTTTCAAGAATTTAAGATGATGATGGCCATTAAACGTGTCATAACAGGCTTGTGAAAACGGTACATTACCATATTATTGAAAGCAGCAGCAGAAAATCTTGAAAATATGTTGGTGCAAGCCAACACATATCAGTGATTCAGCATCTACATTTAATAATGTTAAAGAGGTTTAATATGTATTAATTAGATTATGAACTTTACAATTTCGTTGGTGTGCAGTAAGTGTACTATTCTGTGCTTCTGAATAGCTGTATTTAAATTTCTGTTGTGTTTCATCTGGTGCAAACAGCCAAATTGCACATCACTGCTAATCTCATCACGTAGCATGTTGTTAGGACACAGGGAGACAAAGAAACTGCTCTGCCAATGTTATGTTCATACTATTTGTATTATTTGCTAATTAATAACCTCATGTGGAACTCTGAATCTGCGTATCATTTCGGAGGTTGTTACTGTCCACCAGAGGTCGCATTTTGGCCACACACGCTTACTTTGAGAGCCTTTCTGACTGAATGAATGAAACTGATGCTGTTTTTCCACCGAGGCAACCCGAAATGCTGAAATATAATTGGCTAAACTGGCATTGGGCGGGTTAAAGAAACCAAAACAAAGACAGCGTTCCGGCACGTAACTCACATTTTCAAAGCAGAATATCTGACACTACCATTGTTTTTCAGATAAACAAAAATGTTCACTTAGCATGTTTATTAAATATCAGCAAACATATTATGGTGTTTTTATGCTTAAGAATAGTCAAAAACTTACATACAGCACCTTTTTTGCATGAACTATTCCTTTAGGTAAAGTAACTAGTCTCTTTTTACAGTGCACTAACCATATGGCTCAGCCCTGTTTGTGCTGCCCTTCCAGAATGACCTCTGAAAGAGCAAATCTTCAGGCTCAGTTTCAAGCATTCCAGGCATCTTCAGAGGCATGAAGGCATGCTGGATCTGGACACAAGGTGTTTGTTAGTGGAGAGCAGGTGGACGTCTGTCAGCAGCAGGTGCCTCGGGCCAGAGACAGAAGAATCCAGAAACAGCAGCACAGATATCACAGACAGATCTGCTTTATCAGTCTAGTGCTCTACAGTGCATAGTGTCTCATTAGGTCTGGCTGAAGATAAGCATGAGTCTGGTTTGCATGCAAGACACTGTACATGTTTATATGGCAGAACAGGCTGTCTGTAGTTGTAGAAACCTGCTTAGGAGGCAGAGAAATGCTTATTGAAGAAGATGGGATTTGTTTTAGCTTACACAATTTACAAATTGTACTTATAATTGCATTTAATTATTTTCTTTTGATTTGAAATAGAAAAGTGATTTCAGAGTCACTAATATAATATAATATAATATAATATAATATAATATAATATAATATAATATAATATAATATAATATAATATAATATAATATATAATGTAATGTAATGTAATGTAATAAAATATAATATCATATAATATAGTATAATATAATATATAATGTAATGTAATGTAATAAAATATAATATAATATAATATAATATAATATAATATATAATGTAATATAATATAATATAATATAATAGAGTAATGTAATGTAATGTAATATAAAATATAATGTAATGTAATGTAATATAATATAATATGTAATATAATATAATATAATAGAAATAACCCATCTATATTATATGAAAGCTGGAACGGCATTTGCTGCGTAAAACCCGAGATTAATAAAGGGACTAAGCCAAAAAGAAAGTGAATGAATGAATAACATAATAAAATATAATAATGCAAATAATCACCAAATTTATAGGATATATACAGTATACATTTGTTACAATGTTACATTTGAATTTACAATCTTTGATATTTTTTGTAAACGTATCTATGTAAAATAAGAAAATTCCATGTTCAATGTAATGTAAAAAAGGTTCATAATGTAGTTATTTAGTGTACAAAATGTATTTATACATAATAATAATACTAATTTGTATTAGGATAAATAATGATAATAATAATAATAATAATAATAATAATAATAATAATAGTAATAATTTGTATGAAAATAAATAAATAATAATAATAATAATAATAATAATAATAATAATTTGTAATAAAAATTGTAATAATAATAATGATAATATTTATAATACATTTTAAATGATTTTATATTATAAAAAAACAATATTATACAACAAAATAATAATAATAATAATAATAATAATAATAATAATAATTATTATTATTAATATTATTATTATTATTATTATTATTATTATTATTATTATTATTAATTTTGTTAGCCAGCAGCTAGCTCTCTGCAACTCACACATGGTTAAGTGGTGTTAGTAAGGCCAGCAGAGGGCGCTCAACCTGCGGTCTGTGTATTGATGGGGACTGCTCAGTAAGCTCTGTCTTTTGTTAAACCGAGGTCCTGACTCTCTGTGGTCATTAAAAATCCCAGGATGTCCTTCGAAAAAGAGTAGAGGTTTAACCCCGGCTTCATCACTCTGTCTCCTCTCCACCAATCAGCTGGTGTGTGGTGTGCAGTCTGGCACAATATGGTTGCTGTCGCGTCATCCAGGTGGATGTTGCACACTGGTGGTGAATTCCCCCCCAAAAATGTGTAAAGTGCTTTGAGTGTCCAGAAAAGTGCTATATAAATGTAAGAAATTATTATTATTATTATTATTATTATTATTATTTGTTATACTTAAAAATGACACATCTTCATGAAAAACTCCAGTTTCCTTGCGTTTTTTCCATTTTAAGTTCACTGTGCTTGTCAGACTTATCCAAAATATGGTCTGTCAGCTTGCCTACATTTGTTGTTTCACTCTTATCAGTTCTTCCTGTTTATAATGATTAATTATTTGTGCTTACAGTATATTTAGATATGCTGAGACCTGTAGTGAGAAAAAAACATGCGATTTTCAGTGTTTGTGTGCTTTACAGCTCCACATCCACAGCTGGAATAACAGCTTTTAGCAGAAATCAAATCTAACGGCAGCACAAGTCAAGTCTCTTATGAAGCAGAAAACATCCTCGTTATAGTAACCGTTTGAGGCTCATCGATGTTATCCTGAAAACAAGAACACTCACATCAATCTAGACTTCTATTAGACTAGACTAGTCTTATTGGGTATGCATTGAGGCTGCATATTGCAGACGTGTGCGATAAATGACATTTATTTTATGCCTGGATTGGATAAATACCACGTGTATCTGAAATGTACAACACAACTTACTGTGAGTAACACATTTCTGAGAAATATAGCTGAAAAATTTAACAACAGATTTTTGTTTTAGTATGTCTATATTGAAATACAACACTACCATTTACAAACTAAAATGGACTCTTTAGCGTTTACAAAGTGCTTTGTTTTCATGGGTTGAGGAGACCGTAATATTTAGGCACTTATGTTAGTGATAAAGTACATCCAGGAGGTCATTATCCCAGAGGTTGTTAAAATATTCGGCTGCCTGAAATATTTGATTTTGATCGGTTGTCGCGACATTCCAAGGTATGTTATTCCAAGATGACAACCGCTAAATAATGCATAATTCATCCAGGATCTTCAAATTACCTTGAACGCCAATGAACACATACAAACTTGCATTCACATTTGTATGTATCTGCTTGTCGGTTACACCATGGTTTTTGACTGTTTGGTGCCATCTTGTGAATGAATAATATATAGGTTGTTATATGCTCCATTTAGTTGGTTTTGTTTCTGTCAGCTTTACGTTTTTAGCTGTTTGGTGCCATCTTGTGACCAAACAATGCGCAGTTTAGTGTATTCTTCGTTTAGCTTGTTTCATTTCTGTCAGCTTTTCATTTTTGGTTGTTTGGCGCCATCTTGTGTCTGAATAATGTGCAGGTTAGTGTATGCTCCATTTAGCTGGTTTTGTTTCTGTCAGCTTTGCATTTTTGGCTGTTTAACGTCATCTTGTGACTAAATAATATGCAGGTTAGTGTATGCTCCATTTAGCTGGTTTCATTGAAGTCAGCTTTGCATTTTTTGGCTGTTTGGCACCATCTTCTGACTGAATAATATGCAGGTTAGTGTAAGCTTCATTTAGCTGGTTTTGTTTAAGTCAGCTTTGCATTTTTGGATGTTTGGCGCCATCTTGTGGGTGAATAATATGCAGGTTAGTGTATGCTCCATTTAGCTGGTTTCATTGAAGTCAGCTTTGCATTTTTGGATGTTTGGCGCCATCTTGTGGGTGAATAATATGCAGGTTAGTGTAAGCTCCATTTAGCTGGTTTCGTTTCTGTCAGCTTTGGATTTTTGGCTGTTTGGTGCCATCTTATGACTGAATAATATGCAGGTTAGTGTATGCTCCATTTAGCTGGTTTCATTTCTGTCACCTTTGCATTTTTGGCTGTTTGGCGCCATCTTGTGTCTGAATAATGTGCAGGTTAGTGTATGCTCCATTTAGCTGGTTTTGTTTCTGTCAGCTTTGCATTTTTGGCTGTTTAACGTCATCTTGTGACTAAATAATATGCAGGTTAGTGTATGCTCCATTTAGCTGGTTTCATTGAAGTTAGCTTTGCATTTTTGGCTGTTTGACGCCATCTTCTGACTGAATAATATGCAGGTTAGTGTAAGCTTCATTTAGCTGGTTTTGTTTAAGTCAGCTTTGCATTTTTGGCTGTTTGGCAGCATCTTGTGGGTGAATAATATGCAGGTTAGTGTATGCTCCATTTAGCTGGTTTCATTTCTGTCAGCTTTGCATTTTTGGCTGTTTGGCGCCATCTTGTGACTGAATAATGTGGAGGTTAGTGTATGCTCCATTTAGCTGGTTTCATTTCTGTCAGCTTTGCGTTTTCGACTGTTTGGTGCCATCTTGTGACTAAATAATGTGCAGGTTAGTGTATGCTCCATTTAGCTGGTTTCGTTTCTGTCAGCTTTGCAGTTTTGGCTGTCTGGCATCATCTTGTGACTGAATAATACGCAGGTTAGTGTATGCTTAGTTAAGCTGGTTTCGTTTCTGTCAACTTTGCATTTTTGGCTGTGTGGCGCCATTTTGTGTCTGAATAATGTGCAGGTTAGTGTATGCTCCATTTAACTGGTGTTGTGTCTGTCAGCTTTGCGTTTTTGGCTGTTTGGCGCCATCTTGTGACTAAATAATGTGCCGGTTAGTGTATGCTCCATTTAGCTGGTTTCGTTTCTGTCAGCTTTGCAGTTTTGGCTGTCTGGCATCATCTTGTGACTGAATAATACGCAGGTTAGTGTATGCTTAGTTAAGCTGGTTTCGTTTCTGTCAACTTTGCATTTTTGGCTGTGTGGCGCCATTTTGTGTCTGAATAATGTGCAGGTTAGTGTATGCTCCATTTAACTGGTGTTGTGTCTGTCAGCTTTGCGTTTTTGGCTGTTTGGCGCCATCTTGTGACTAAATAATGTGCCGGTTAGTGTATACTCTATTTAACTGGTTTTGTTTCTGTCAGATTTGATTCTTTTGGCTGCTTGGCACCTTCTTGTCACTAAATAATATGCAGGTTAGTGTATGCTTAATTTAGCCTGTTTAATTTCTATCAACTGTGCATTTTAGACTGTTTGGCGCCATCTTCTGACTAAATGCACAGGTTAATGTATACTCCATCAGCTGTTTTTCATTTCTTTCAGCTTTGCATTTAATTAAGGAATTGCTCAACTTTTATGGCTCAGAGCAATGTTTTGTGTGTAATTTTGATGTTTTGTGGAAAGTAGCTGTGTAATAAGAAGGAATAAAGTACATCCAGGACAGTTATTTTCACAGAATAAAGCCCAACAGGCTTTTTGTTGAATAAAACTGAAGGGAAAAACGCAAAGCTGACAGAAATGAAAAAAGCTTAATGGAGATAAATAGAGTATAAACTGGCCTGCATGTTATTCAGTCACAAGATGGCGCCAAACAGTCAAAAACACAAAGCTGGCAGAAACGAAACAGCTGATGGAGTATACACTAACCTGCGCATAATTCAGTCACAAGATGGCGCCAAACAGTCACAGACCAGCAGATCCATTTGAATGTGGATGTAAGTATATGAATGTGAAATATTCATTGATAATCAAAATGATTTGAAGTTCCTGGATGAGCCTGTTATCTTGGATACCTTGGAATGTTGCAACCGACAAATCAGGATCGAGTATTCCAGACAGCCATGTAATAAACACTACTAACATTTCTGCTTCACAAACACCGCCTACATCTTGTTGTTTTTTAGGCACAGGCCACTTGTTAAACTGTAAACTCAGTTAGTTAAGGCTCCGTTTTAATGAACACTTTATTAATGCCAAGTCAAGGTCATTGATAAACGTGAAAACTAAACCCGATGTGCTCTTTTAGTATTAAGACGAGCAATTAAATGAACCGAACAAATTTAACACAAATGCCAGATGGCTGAAAGCAGCACATATATACATATATTCAGCTGTCAAAACAAATGGTAAGAGGCGATGGTTTCCAGACCCTGTCAAATTCCTCACTTTCATCTGAATCAAATTTTGCAAAGACACGCTTGAACTTTGGGAATTCATGAGTAGTTGTCCTTGGAATGACACACGTGAAACCTGACCTGAGTTGGCTTGACTTTGTTTATTTACTACGTTTGTCAGCAACCAGAGAGGGAAAAAAAAAGTTATGTTTGTGGTGTCCAAGTAACACACATGCAGTCATGGTAAAAGCACTGTAACGCACAGATTGTTTGAGCTCATTGTCTTTGTATAAGCCAAGCACACTTGTGAATATGTTTCCCTCAATGTGATGTGCTGATCAACTATGAAAAACTATTCTTTTTAAATTATTATCATTTTTACATTTTTATTTTGTTGTATGATTATAAAGCTGAGACTATAATTTGATTACTACAATTAGATTATGTGCAATACTATAATCATAACAAACATGTTTTATTTTTAATTTTTTTCAATAATAATGTGAAATAAGAGATAACCAGAGTATTTTATTTTATTTTATTTTATACATTTATTTATTCTACTTTTTATTTTCAATTAATACAATTCAATACAATTGTCTGACCCATTTGATCTACCCTAACAGTGTAGATTTGATTTATTTGTTTGTTTGTTTGTTTGTTTGTTTTGTTGAAATAATAATGGGAAATAAAAAAATAACCAGAATTATTTTATTTTATTTTATTTTATTTTATTTGTTACATTTATTTATTTACTTATTTACTTCTACTATTTTTATTTTCTATTTAATACAATTCAATACAATTGCCTGACACAGCTAATCTAACAGTGTAGATTTATTTTATTTTATATTATTTAATTTTTTTTATTTGTTAAAATAATAATAAGAAATAAAAAAATAACCAGAATATTTTTTTTATTTTGTTTTATTTTAGACACACATTTTAATTTTTTTTATTTATTTATTTATTTATTTATTTATTTATTTATTTATTTATTTATTTATTTATTTATTTGTTTGTTTGTTTGTTTGTTTTATTTGTTGAAATAATAATAATGGGAAATAAAAAATAACCAGAATATTTTTATTTTATTTTATTCTGTTCTATTTTATTTGTTACATTTATTTATTTACTTATTTACTTCTACAATCTTTTTATTTTATTTAATACAATTTAATTCAATTGCCTGACACAGCTAATCTAACAGTGTAATTTTATTTTATTTTATATTATTTAATTTATTTTATTTGTTAACATAATAATAAGAAATAAAAAATAATCAGAATATTTTTTATTTTATTTTAGACACACATTTTAATTTTATTTATTTATTTATTTTTTATTTTATCTTGTTTTATTATTTTGTTGAAATAATTTATTTACGAAGAAATATAATGTAAAAATAAATAACGTATTATTTTATTTTAATTTAATTTGTTGACATGATGTCTTGACAATGTCATTTTACTTTAAGCAACATATCTACAAAAAAAAAAAAAGCCAAACTGTTATTAGTTCAGTATTTAAGTACAGAAAGCTAGAGAATATAAAGCATGTCTGAAATCACATCCAAATGTATCATTTGCTTTTTTTAATATCCCACAATTCTCTGTGTGGTTCAGCAGCTTGTGAAAGCAATCAATTGATTTATGAAAACCAATGCTACTTCCACTGAGTAGTTATCTTTAAATGTCTTACTCATTTTTGTTTTGTCTTTGAATTGAATTATCATCCTGCACATGACATCAAAAAGAAATCTCTTTCCTTAAATGGTGCCTTCATTCTAAACGTTGCCTTTTTGGTGGATTCATTAGGCAGCTGCTTTGTTTTGAGCCACAGCTGTTCAAGTGGCTTCCTGTTTGTGCTCAACTTCACTTCCTCACATCCATTTTTCTTTCTTTTCTGGAAGCAGCTTTTTTTAATCGTAGACTCTAGCAGACGCAGTGCCAGAAATGATGGTCTGTTTATGATGTCCAGAGCTCATTTGTTGATGTGGAGCTGGATATTAGCAGTGGCAGCAATCTGATCTAAGCTACAATCCTATTACGATGGACTTCAGCTGATCATGAGCTCCGACAAAGCAAATCGCCTTTAAACTGCACTGACTTTGCAAGCCTGGTTGAGACAGAGGTTGATGCTAGTATTTCAAAAGGTAGATAATGACTTTATATTTCTTTATTTCACATTCTTCAGAAATATAAAACACAAAACGTCTCTGAAGAATGTGAAATGAAGACATATAAAGTCATTATTGGTGTGGATCATGACCTTTTTGAATTATATTGTTAGCAAGATTACTGCACCAAAACTAAATACCACAAGAGTGCAGTGCACACTTCACTATTGAACTTGACACTTGATTTTCTTGTTTCCAACTGTCAGTAAGAAGAGATGATGGGTTTGGTCTTTTTGTGACTGATTGAAGGCCTTGTTTTAGTTGGACATGATTGGTCAGAAGATTGGAAATACATAATTATTCAGAAATCATTGTAAGATGCTGAGTTGGTGCTCGGTTCTGTGTTACTGTCTAAACACAGTAGAAGCTTTCACAGTAGAAAGATTTTTTTGTAGAATTAATCAAACATTTTATTTTTAAAGATTATTTGATGACTGATAAGATCAAAATAATGACATTGACTTGAAATTCGTTTGTGGCGCATGTATTTGATGTCATGATTAATTTAAGGCATAGGTCTCAAACTATATTCTTGGAGGGCTGCAGCTCTGCTCAGTTTTGCTCCAACCCTAATCAAACACAGCTGATCCAACTAATCAAGGTGTTCAAGACTACTAGAGACTATTAAGCAGGTGTGAGTTGGAGGTGGTTGGTGCTAAACTGAGCAGAGCTGCAGCCCTCCAAGAATCCAGTTTGAGACCTATGACTTCAATTAATCATGACATCAAATACATGTGCGCCACAAACGAATTTCAAGTCAATGTCATTATTTTGATCTTATTAGTCATCAAATAATCTTTAAAAATAAACTGTATGATTAATTCTACAAAAAAAAAAACTTTCTACTGTGAAAGTTTCTACTGTGTTTAGACAGTAACACAGAACCGAGCATTTTAATCTCCAGGAATTTTAATTTAATCAATTTTAATTTAATTTAATATAATTTTACAACAATTTCTTTTCTTTTCTTCTATTTTATACAGTGTTGTCTTGAAAGGTGTAATATGTTATGTAATATATCATAAATGTTGAAGTCAGAAATGATGTTTAACAGAGCAAGGAAATTTTCATAGTATGTCTGATAATATTTTTTCTTCTGGAGAAAGTCTTATTTGTTTTATTTCGGCTAGAATAAAAGCAGTTTTTAAATTTTTATTAACTTAACTTGCCTAATAACCCTAACCTGCCTATTTAACATAATTAACCTATTTACCGTCATCATGGCAAATATAAAATAAATCTGTTATTAGAGATGAGTTACTAAAACTATTACGTTTAGAAATGTTATATTTTGTTAGTTATTTTTCCATTTCTTAAAGGGGCTAATAATATTGACCTAAAAATTGTATATATAAATTCTATATTTATACAATATAATATTTATTTATTTATTTGGAAAACATCAATTAAGGCAAATACCAGGGAACATGAGCAAAACAGAGCGTGACATTTTTCACACTATTTCCTATAATAATATAATATGTTAACCTATAATATGTTTTTCTTTTAGAGAAAAACCATTCAGGCCATCACTAAATCAAGGCATTTTGTCTTTTTTGCTGATAAACGTGCCATATTACACTGTTGTTGACTTGCTATGTTGGCTGTAAAGTCTCAGATTTCTTTTTTTTTTTTTGTAGAATCCATCATACATTTTATTTTTAAAAATAATTTATGATGAGAAAGCTCAAAATAATGACATTTACTGTGGTATAAAAGTACTGACATGCCATTTAGTTTTAGTAAAACAATTTAATTTAATTCAATGTAACCACGTTTTTTTATTTTATTTTAATAAAATCCTTTGTGTTTTGCCTTTTTTTGCTTATAAACAAGCCGTATTACAGTGTTGTTGACTTATTATGTTGACTGTAAAGTCTGAGATTTGTTCTTGACATTTCTCTGTTCTCTCTTCTCAGGTCTCGTCCTCCTGCGTTCCTGTTGCCAACTATGAACTGGTAAGCACGTCTGCAGTTGTTTTTTCTATCTTTTATTTTTGATGGTTTCCTAGAACAGTCTTCGCTGGGAATCTGCTCTGTTAATCAGATTGATGATAAAGGCATATTTGCCTATTTTGGAGGCCAGGCCGTTTCATCCCACAAGCATTCATATTTATAAGAAGGAAATAAAAGCTGGAGGTCTGGGGTTCAGATCTCTCCCAAGACCTAAATAAGCCAGAGGGAATAACAAAGCGTGAGCGATAGCATAGTCAACATTCCTTTTTTGGTTTGAATTGTGTTTTGGGTCGCTTTTTTTCCTCCTCCTGTGTTTTGCAAGGGAAGCCAGAATCCATCTCTTCCCGGGATACTGAAGCACCTCTTGTTGTACACGCTGTCCTCCAAACCGAGCTCATATTTTTAGATGTTTTTCAGGGCGAAGTTTGGCTTTGCTGTGTCAGATGGGTTTTGATAATGTGTGATGTTGTAGAGAGGTGTGCGTGCGTGCGTGTGTGTGGACTCATTGTAAACACACACTTCTGATCAGATGGATTGTTTAATGATTAATGTACCAAATTATACGTTTATTATTTTTTATTATTTATTAAAATTAAGATATTATTTATTATAATTATTATTATTAGTCGGCGCCAGTGGTGTAGTGGTTAGTGCGTCGACACATGCACTCTGCTCTCCACACTTTCCTGTCAATACTCTCTACTGTCCTCTCAAATAAAGGTGAAAACCCAGAAAAAATATTTATAAAAAAAATATATAATAATTATTATTATTAATAATAATATAATAATAATTATTATTAGTAGTAGCAGAGGTGAAAAGAGTACTGAAAAATACTAAAGTAAAAGTACCATTACTTGCTTAAAAATGTAGTGGATGTGTGTAAACGTAACATTCTGTAGTGCAGTTAGTTATTGCCCAGCAGGCACACGTCATAAGACGTTAATATTAGGTTAGATTTAGGTCGTGTGGTCAGGTAACCATCTAAGGACGTTATTTTGATTACCAATAACGACAAATGATGTTGATATTTGGTTGATTTTAGGTTGTGTTGGAAGGTGACTAAAATCCAACATCAAGCCAGCATCGTAACTCATTTTGACGTCAAAAACTGACATTTATTCATCAGGTATGCCAACCAAAATCCAACATCTGATAGATGTCATAGTGGTAATGTCCACACAACGTCAAGCTGTAACATCATTAGACGTTGATATTTGATTGATTTTAGGTTGGACGTTGGCCAATGACGTCGGCCTGATGTTGGGTTCTGATGTCAAACCGATTTTTCTTTCCAAACAAAACGCAATGTCCCAATGACGTTGAGGTACAACGTCAATCTAACATCATGTTGGCGTCTTGTGCCTGCTAGGTGTTTAAGGTCATTTCAGTCTTCATACAGTAAACATCCATCATCTTGTCATCAGTGACATGCATCTAAACAGTCTCTGGGTCAATTTTTCAAAATTTGATTTTTCTAATCCCTATAGACAAGAAAAATATAGTGTCTGCAGGTTAAAGAAAAGTTGTGGAGTAAAAGTACCAATACCGCACAAAAAATATACTTAAGGGAAAGTAAAGGTACACATGTTTAAAACTACTTAGTAAATTACAATTTCTGAGAAAAGCTACATTAGAAATATACTCCTGAGAGTATTTTTAATTTGTTACTTTACACCACGTAGTAGTATTATCCATTCATTTATTAATTAATTTATTTATTTGCCGTCACAAATATTTCTTTCTTTCTTTCCTTAAATTTATTTTTGACAGATTTAAACTAACTGTAAAAAATACAAGTATCCCATACATTTTGAAATAAAACCAGCTTGTTTCCATTGTGGTCCTCGCTGTTAAAAAAAACTAACAAACAAAACAACAAAGTATGGCTGCAAAGTAGAGTAAATGCATAACACAAAAAGTACCTTCACATTTTAAAACAGGAACAAAATTATTCACAATATTAAGTCAAAGTATAAAAAATATCATCATAATCATCCATGCAAGCTAACTTCATCGTCAAACAACCATCTTTTGATAGATTTTTTTTGCTTTATCGGTTTGGGTAATTTGTTTCACGTGATTGCACTGGTGTAAAAAACATATTTTTCCCCACTAAACTTCTAAACTTACAGTAAATAAACAAATATTAAAATCCCAATGCTTAGTACTATGCGTATGCTGTTGCCTCACCATTTGAAAACAGTTCACCAAATAACTAGAAACCACAATATTAAACATTTTTTACGTTTTATTCCCAATTAAAAAAAAAAAAAAAAAACTTTTTTGTTAACAGTTAACATGCCTAATTCTTAAAAAAACTCTTTGTGCAAATATGCTCTAGGATGAACTTTATTTAAAAATAATAACAATAATAATAATAATGTTGAACATTCATTATGAAATAACGTCAAATAACAAAAAAAAATGATAATATGAAAATATTTGTATTTAAAATACATTTTAAAATAATAATATTAATATGTTTAAAACATGAATGTGTTATTTATTGTAGTGAGCATAAAATAATGATAAAATAGTAACAAAAATAATAATAATAATAATAATAATAATAATAATAATAATAATAAACAATAATGGCAACAACAACAACAACAATAATAATAATAATAATAATAATAATAATAATAATAATAATAATAATAATAATAATAATAATAATAATAAACAATAATGACAACAACAACAACAATAATAATAATAATAATAATAATAATAATAATAATAATAATAATAAACAATAATGACAACAACAATAATAATAATAATATTATTCATTATCATCATTATCTTCATTATGATTTTAACATTATAAAATAACATGACAAATAAAAAATGTTAATATGAACATATTTGTATTTAAAATGCATTCTAAAATAATGACATTAATATTTTTAAAACATTAATGTTATAATTATAATAAATGATTATAGCTTGCATAAAATAATCAAAATCATCATTATCATTTTAACATTATAATGAAATGGCATATAGCATATTGAGCATGCTATGAAAAAGCAATAGGTGCTTTCAAAGTATTTGTATAGGATATTTATACAATTTGTATTTAAAATTTCGACACTTGTATTTACATCATAGTGAAGAACATTGAGAATGTCTTTGAAGAATATGGAGTCATTCCCACAGAACATGACTTTGCATCTAAAAATGCAATACACAGCACTCAGCAACGTTTTTTTAAAAACACACATCATTCAAGAGTGTGTTTACCTAGAAAAACAATTAAAAAGTAGAGCATTGTAACGGAACAATTCTGTGTTGCGATTTTTCCAACCTAAAAACAGGTAAATGTTTGTTAAAGTGCAGAGCAGAACACAACAAACACAGGTCTGCAGCACAACAGTGGCTGTATTTCTAAAGGAAACTCAGAGCAGCTGTTCATATTCAAGCACACTTGAACAAAATATCTATAAAAGGCTTGGACCTGCAGCTTCCCAAACCTGAATATTAAGTGACTGTGTTAAAGGAACACTGTACTTTTTTTTTTACAAATAGGTTTATTTTACAAATTAAACAGTTGAATTTTACCATTTTTGTATCCATTTAGCCGATCTCTGGATCTTACGGGAACACTTTTAGCTTAGTTAGCATAAATCCTTGAATCGGATTAGACCATTAGCATCTCGCTCAATTTTTTTTTTTAAAAGAGCTCTGATAATTTCAACACTGTCTGGATGCAGACTTGAATTTGCAAGCTAAGACTGCATATCGCAGACTTGCAATGTAAGACAATGCACTCAATGGACCTAGTGACATCACTGTGAGGGGTAGGGTTAGGGGTGGGGTTAGGCGTGCACATTAAAAAGCATTGCATGCAACTCACCTTGCAACTGCACCAAGTCTGCTTCCAGACTGCTTGATCATTTGGTTACACTTTACTTTAAGGTGACAAATAGTTTAACTATTCATTTAACTACTGAGTAATGTTAATTAATTACATGTATTCAATATGGTTGGGGTTAGAATATGGGTTAGGTTTAGAGTTAGTTACGTGTAATTATGCATAATTATTATAGTAAGTGCATGGAACATGTGTACTGTAACTACGTCACCTTAAATTAAAGCATTACCAAAACGTTTCATATTTTTCACTTTTATAGTTACATCATGTACTAGGACCAACGAAAAATTGAAAAGCCGCTATTTTCTACCTCGATATGGATAGGAACTATTCTCTCGATATGGTGTAATAATTAAACAGCTTAAATAGTTCCCATCACCAATCCCTACATTTGGACCACCAGTTAGAATCTATGTTATATGATTACACCTGCTGTTGCCATGGTCGAGGTGAGTCTGCTGTTAACCAGATGCTAAAGGTCTAATGCGATTCAATTATCTATGCTATGGATGGATTCAAAAATAGGAAAACTCAACTGTTCAACTTTAGGGGAGGTCCTATCCAAGTTTTAGGAACAACAAATAAAAACTTGACTTCTAGTTGATCATTTGGTATCAGAAGGGGCTTATATAAAAGGCTCTAGATTACACTTATTTTACCTAAATAAAATATGATCATGCTTTGATTTTCAATTATTTAATGGACAGTAAGGTCTGACTTTGCTTAGACAAAAGTCTTGTCACTTAACAGAAATAATGTACAGTATAGAATATAATGTCATGCTGCAGTGGAAAAAGAATGAATATTGTGTATGACTCCCATGAGCTTAGACGACTGCATCTATACATCTCTGCAGTGACTCAAATCACTTATTAATGCAGTCATCTGGAATGGCAAAGAAAGTGTTCATGCAGGACTCCCAGAGTTCATCAAGATTCTTTTTGATTCATCTTCAATGCCTCCTCCTTCATCTTACCCCAGACATGCTCAATAATGTTCATGTCTGGTGACTGGGCTAGCCAATCCTGTAGCACCTTGACCTTTTTTGCTTTCAGGAACTTTGATGTGGAGGCTGAAGTATGACTATTCTGCTGGAGAATTTCCCTTCTACTGTGGTTTGTAATGTAATGGGCAGCACAAATGTCTTGATACCTCAGACTGAATGCACTGAAACTCCGCAAAAACAAAACACACAGACATGAAACATATATCTATAGAAAGCTTGAAGTGTCTGTTTTTAAATGCAGCAAGTGCATGTTGAAAACAAACCTTGTTTGATAAAATAATCAGTATGAAACCAACACTATGTCTAGTTTCTCAGTCTGAATTCATCCATTTTAATTCGACCACGCCCATGAGTCTACGTGCTCTTTGGGGGAGTGTCTTTTGTCTCTCAAGGTGTGAATTATTCATGACCATTGTCACTCACGCATACAGCTGAGATCACCCAAATCAATCTGAACAAATTGTAATTCATTGTAAGGTTTTCTTTGAATGAGAGAACAGAATAATTTTCACATAATTGTGAAGTAAATATTCTAGCCTACAAGACTGGTTACTCAAAAGTCTTGTTCACGCACATTCAGTGTGGTTTTTGGACCCTATTTCAGCTACACGTTTTTCTCCAAAACTTACTAACCATGCATACTATTTTTTTTTCTAAAAAACACAATCATGTACATCAATATTTCTCACATATTATTGTAGCACAGTTTGACATCCCTTGGGCCCCAAAACATCCCTTGGGCCCCAAAATCACCTCAGACCCCTGAAGTTCAATGTAACCCCAAACCATGTTTTTTCCATCACCAAACTTGACTGATTTCTATAAGAATCTTGGGTCCATGTGGGTTCCAGTAGGTCTTCTGCAGTATTTGTGATGATTGAGACGCAGTTCAACAGATGAATTATCTGAAAAATATTTTATTCCTGTTTATGTAAAGCACTTTGAATTGCCACTGTGTATGAAATGTGCTATATAAATAAACTTGCCTTGCCTTGAAAAATCTACCTTCTGCCACTTTTCCAAATGATCAACTAGAGGTCAAGTTATTATTTGTTGCTCTTACGACTGGAATCAACGTCAAGACTTTTGTCAGGTAGTGTATTTCCCCCCAAAAAGTGGAGTGTTCCTTTAAGCTGAAGTCTGTAAAGAAACTCTTGGTCCTTTAACATTCATCGCCTTTAGCAAGGACAAACGGCCGAACTGGCTGTGTTTACAATGACACAACTCACTGAAGCCAAAAACAGCCCGCTTTAATGGCTTTTCAGTGAATTCAGTGAGTATTTTTGTGCTCGGGCTGCTTTCCCCTCGCTCCATGTTTGGTAAATTCTCTTCAGATGAATGTGTGTGTTGGCTGAATGTGATCTGAATGCCGGTGGCGGTATGAATCTACAGTTTTGGATGAAAGAAGTTCACTGTAGGTGTTAGTATATTAGCCTAATATTCCTGTCTGGTTATTCAGTCAAAGACTTGGAGGTAATTTCACTAATTTCAGGTGGATGATTAAAGTAATGTGTCGGATCATGTATCTTGGTCACATTTTTCATCAAGGTTGTTGTTGTTTTGTATAATTTTACACATATTTAGTTAAGGATTTGTTATAGTTCAAATATCCTCAACAGAATTAAAACAATAAAGTAAAAATCATGGTTATAGTACACACTACTGTATTACACTATTGATAGGTTAAAGGAAATTGGAAAATGTATATTATAAAATATGTGAACTGTATTTCAAATGTTTACAAGTGTATACTGTATATAAAAAGCACATTTGGGTAAACATATTTACAACCAAAATCAAATTTAAGTGGCAAAATAATAATAATAATAAAAATAATAATAAAAATAATATAATAATAATAATAATAATAATAATAATAATAATAATAATAATAATAATTATTATTATTATTATTATTATTATTATTATCAATAATAATAATTATTACTTATTATTATTATTATTATTATTATTATTATTATTATTATCAATAATAATAATAATTACTTTTTATTATTATTATTATTATTATTATTATTATCATTATTATTATTATTATTATTATTATTATTATTATTATCAATAATAATAATTATTACTTATTATTATTATTATTATTATTATTATTATTATTATCAATAATAATAATAATTACTTTTTATTATTATTATTATTATTATTATTATTATTATTATTATCAATAATAATAATTATTACTTTTTATTATTATTATTATTATTATTATTATTATTATTATTATTATTATTATTATTATTTTAAGGGGCGTCAAGGTCACTGGTTCGAGCCCCAGCTGGGCATTTCTGTGTGGAGTTAGCATGTTCTGCCTGTGTTCACATGGGTTTCCTCTAGGTGCTCCTGTTTCCCCCGCAGTCCAACGAGATGCGGTATTGGTGAATTGAATAAGCTAAATTGGCCGTAGTATATGTGTGAGAACACGAGTGTATGGGTGTTACCCAGTGATAGGTTGCGGCTGGAAGGGCATCAGCTGCGTAAAACGTATGATGGATAAGTTGGCGGTTCATTCCGCTTTGGCAACCCTTGATTAATAAAGGGACTCAGCCGAAAGAAAATGAATGAATGAATGAATATTTATAATAATAAATACACTTTTTTTTTTTAAATCACATGCTTACCACAGTGCTTTTTTTAAAAAAAAAAAAAAAACCTAAAAAAAACTAACAAGAAAAACACATAATATACATAAAAACAAAGAACAATATTTATTATCTCAACCTCTCAAACACTACTGACCAAAAAATAAAAGATTACAAACATTTAGAAATTTCATCTCCTTTGATTCACGAGGCTAATTATTCTACAGCTTTAGACTAACAACATAAAAAAAATTCCTATCCCCTTTAAATGTACATGACCTAAATCTTGACTAGAGCCAGACAGAATCTGCGGACAATTTTTGTTATTTCTGCACAGAATTATTTTAGGAGTATCATAACTAAAAACTTGATAATATGAAATATGAAATAAAAAATAACACCTTTTTACTTTAATTTAATGTTTACAATGCAAATCCAATTAGATGCACTTATTTGGTAAACAAAGCAAGTCTCTCACAATCTACTAAATGACAGAAAATATAACTTTACAGACTGTATTTTAAACAAATATTCATTCATTTATTCATTTTCTTTTCGGCTTAGTCCACACACATCCACACACACTCATTCACAGATACACTCATACACTACGGAGAATTTAGCCTACCCAATTCACCCAATTCTTTGGACTGTGGGGGAAACCGGAGCACCCGGAGGAAACCCACGCCAACACAGACAGAACATGCAAACTCCACACAGAAACGCCAACTGAGCTGAGGCTCAAACCAGCGACCTTCTTGCTGTGAGGCGGCAGCACTATCTACTCCGCCACTGTGTCGCCCGTAAACAAATATGAATTTTCATATTAGACAATAATACTACTGTGATTAATTTAGTAACTCTATAAATATAAATTTACACACATTTACACAAGTAAATAAACAGAATCAATGATGGGCTAAAAATTTGCAGAAATCTGCGCGCACAGATTCCATTTGGGCCTACTACTAACTTACATAAAAGCAGCCATCCTATTCACTGCTTTAAAAAATATATTGTTTAAAAAGTTGTATTTTATGCACGATATATTATGTAAATGATATACATGTATATAATATTATACAAATAATATTTATATTAAATAAATAATATTAAATAAACAAAAATAGTTATTTGATTTTAAAATGAAGCAAAAAATAATAATAATTGCGCCCTTTTGTGCAAATTTTTTTTCCAATAATGTCAGTATTAGTTTATTTTTATTTTATTTTATTTTTTTTAAGTTTACATGAGGTAAATATAATGACTTACATAATCAGGAGCCGTTATATTTCATCATATCAATGCTTTAAAAATATATTAAAATATATATATAAAAAAAGTTGTATAAATAAAATAAGGGCGACGCATTGGCGCAGGGGCAAGCCTGTCGCCTCACAGCAAGAAGGTCGCTGGTTCGAGCCTCGGCTGGGTCAGTTGGCATTTCTGTGTGGAGTTTGCATGTTCTCCCCGTGTTCGCGTGGGTTTCCTCTGGGTGCCTCGGTTTCCCCCACAAGTTCAAAGACATGCGGTATAGGTGAATTGGGTGAGCTAAAAATTCTCCGTAGTTTGTGTATGAGTGTGTATGGATGTTTCCCAGTGATGGATTGCAGCTGGAAGGGCATCCGCTGCGTAAAACATGTGCTATATATATATATATATATATATATATATATATATATATATATATATATATATATATATATATATATATATATACTACAATAAATTATATAATAATATATATATAACTAAATAAAATAAATTAAATTAAATTTAAAGTTATAAATAAATGTATATTAAATAAAATTATTTATATATTATATAATTGATATAAACTTATATAATATTATACAAATAATATTTGTATTAAATTAATATTACATAAATTAAAAGAGTTATTTGATTTTAAAATAAAGCAAAAATGTATTATAAAAACTATATAAAAGCATATAAAGTATCTAAAAATATTTTTTTATTTTATTTTATAATAATCATTTTTTTGTTTAGTGGATGGCACTGTATAACGTGTCCAATTCTCTCAATAACACATCCTCTTCATTGAATGCATTTTGAAGTCAGTCTTCAGTCTTTGTCTCTCAGAGCTGTCGTCTGTCCATCGGCTCCATCTGGCCTGCGTCTGTTTCACCATGATGTGATATTGGCCATAATTGGCCATGAGAGGGTGAAGCACATGCCGGGCCTGCCCTGACATTAAGCAGAGCAGCGTTTCTTTGCTCTTTCCAGATCCACACACTCCATACACAAACCCCATCAGACTCTCTGATTCACATCCACTCTCATCTTCACGGCACATACCAAGCATTATATAATATGTGATAAACAGGAGCAGTGATGGATGGTAACTGAGTGTTTTATTTCACCTTCACCACCATATTTAAGCACATGTTTAAATATCTGTACATTATCTGAGTATTTTTATTTGGTTTTAGTATTTAACAAAACTTTAACAAAGTGATCATGCAACTGTCAACTTTGCAAACGGTGTAAGTTTGGTCAAAAAATGTTATATTGTTTGCAAAATAAACTTAAAAGAGTAAGTTTGTTTTAATGCACACTGTAAGTACATAAAACAAGTGCTTTTGTACTTTGGCTCAAGTAAAATTAAAACAAAAGACATTTACTGGAGGAATATTCTATTAGGGGATCTGTATCTACTCTTATTCAAGTGCTTAATTTATGTACTTAGTCTACCCAAAAACATTGCAAGAATTAGATGCTTTGTTTCCAGTGAAGACTTAGAAAAACTTGTTCATGCTTTTATCAGCAGCAGGGTGGATTACTGTAATGGCCTCCTCACTGGCCTTCCCAAAAAGACAGTCAGACAGTTGCAGCTCATCCAGAACGCTGCGGCCAGAATTCTGACCAGAACCAGGAAATCAGAGCACATCACACCTGTCCTCAGGTCTTCCAGTTACATTCAGAATAGATTTTAAAGTATTATTACTGGTCTATAAATCACTAAATGGCCTAGGACCTCAATACATTACAGATATGCTCACTGAATACAAACCTAACAGATCACTCAGATCTTTAGGATCAAATAGATTCGAAATCCCAAGAGTTCAATCAAAGCAGGGTGAATCGGCTTTCAGCTACTACGCCCCTCACTGCTGGAATCAGCTTCCAGAAATGATCAGATGTGCTCCAACATTAGGCACGTTCAAATTAAGACTGAAAACACATCTGTTTAGCTGTGCCTTTACTGAATGAGCACTGTGCTACGTCCGACAGATCGAACTACTATGTTTTCTCTTCTTTTTAATTCTTTTATAACACATTTTATCAGCTTTTATTTTATTTTATTTTAATTTTTACCATTTTTATTATTTGTTTTTATTTCTCTTATACTTGTTTCTTTTATTCCTGTTTATGTAAAGCACTTTGAATTGCCACTGTGTATGAAATGTGCTATATAAATAAACTTGCCTTGCCTTGCCTTGCCTTACCCGGTATGGGAGTTTTGTTCGAAGGGGCCTTTTCCCTGTTGTGAGTGTTTTTGAGGGGTCAGAGGTTTGTATTAGGACGTTTCCTTTCACTGGATCTCACAGTTCAGGATTCTTTAGCTGAATGCCATCTTCTGAATTCTTTCCGCTGAACTCTCTTGGGATAAAAGACAGGCACAGACCCTCCATTAGTGTAATGTAAACACATAGTGCCACTGAAATGTACCACGTCTCGTCTGTTTACATTTTTTCCATCCCTGCTGCATTGTGTCCATTGCAGGTGGTCATTATAAGAGACAAAACAGCTCTTGTTGACATCGATTTAGGTGCACCTTCCACAGTTAGAGATGCCTAGAGTTAACCTAAATGCATGATATTTATAGTATATGATAATATCATAATTAACATAATAATATTATAATAATAAATGTTTTAATGTAGTGTGAAAGGCAGCACGGTGGCTCAGTGGTTAGCACTGCCGCCTCACAGCAAGAAGGTCGCTGATTCGAGTTACAGCTAAGCCAGTTGGCATTTCTGGGTGAGTTCTCCTTGTGTTGGTGTGAGTTTCCTCCGGGTGCTCCGGTTTCCCCCACAGTCCAAACAAATGCGCTATAGGTGAATTAGATGAACTAAATTAGTTGCAGTGTATGAGTGTACGTGTGAATGTGAGAGTGTATGGGTGTTTACCAGTACTGGGTTGCAGCTGGAAGGGCATCCGCCACGTAAAACATACGCTAGAATTAGTAGGCGGTTCATTGCGCTGTGGCGACCTCTGATAAATCAGAGACTAAGCTGACGGAAAATGAATGAATGATGTGTGATCTGACATTATGGATTTTGCTCAATATGAACTAAATGCTCAATATCAGTTAAATTATAATTGTGCTGACAAAAGAGGCAGCGATGTATTGAGAATTGTATTTTGTGGATTTAACATGTATGAAAGCAAAAACAGAAATTAATATCAACCTCCAGATAAGCTTTATTGGCATTCTTTCAATCCAGAACAATCACCGTAGGAGCTGAGTGATATGACACGATGCATACAGTAAATATGCATTAAACATTTATACTCAGCAGTTTAAATGAGTTTGTCGCCTTATTACAAACACACATGTCAAATTTCACAATATACATGTTAAACTAACAAAAGATACAGCTAAAGAGATCTTTATGCCTCTTCAGGGGCACTGAATAAAATTTTAATCTGTATATCCTGCATTTTGCATACCTTGCATCATAATGGAGCTCTATAATGCCGGTCTTGTTTTCAAAATAAGAGCCCTGCATAGATAGTAAGCATAAGCTTAGATAAACGTAAAAATAAAGGAAAAAAATATAATTTTTGTAACCTCTTCAGTTAAATTTGTAATCAATCAAACTCTGCATGCATATTAATGATCCTATGTTCATCATCAGAGTCAGTATTTTGTTCTGACTGGTCTGTTTTTTAACCAGAATTTACATTAGAATGAGAACAGTGTTGTACGATGGTCATAGTATGTCATACGTACTGAACTTGTATTATTCAGCTATGCCTGGGTATTATATCATTTGATTCTAATGCATTTTTAATAGTCATTTTTAAGAGTTGCTTATGTTCAGATGAAGTGATTACTTTATTAATCAGAGCTTGTTGTTTCAGGCATGCCTGGACATTAACCAAGCACATTTAAAATGATACTTTAATTGGCTCACAGGTGCTGGGGATGGGAATGAAACAACATGTCCTTTTTAGGTGCTCAGTGGGCTTCAGTTTGTCAGAGATTTCACATCTGAAAGCCAAACACCCTTTTGAATGATTAAAAAGGGATACTTTAATAAGTATAACTACAAAAAAATATTATATTATGTTTTTTTGTGCATTAGTTTATTGTACATAAATGTTCAGAGTAAACTTATGTTTCAAACCAATTGTACTGCTAAAGGATTATAAAGTACAACAGGGAACGCTTTACAATAAGGTAAATTTCTGCATTAACTATAACACACTGTATGAAACCCTGAAAAATTGCTATACATGTGTTTGTTACATACAGTGGATTTTATTTAGCGGGTATATTTGACCCTAGATTTACTCCATATAAATACGTTAGAACTTATCTTCAAGGTAAAGTTAATTTTGTTTCATTATAAGTTAAGGCTGTAATGTAAAATCACAGTTCTGATTGCAATAGCAGATTCAGTAGCCACCAACAGGGGGCAGCAGACATTATGTAGTGTGACTGTACGTTTTCCATCAGTTTCTGCAGGCCTGCTCTGTGTTTGAGGACAGATCTGATCTCCACCACCACTGCTGTTTTGTAAGCAGTTGATCCAGTGTCAGTGACTAAATGTCTAAGCACTCCCAACACAGAGCAGGCAATTTTTCCCATCATTAGTCGTACAAGCACATGGTAGATTTGACAAAATGCCTCTTTTAACTGTGCGGTTTTAGGAATTTTCATTGGGATATAAATCCACGGCCCACAGAAATGCGCATGAAAGCTTTTAAAAATGCCTTTTGTACCTGCTGCGTATGATTTATGGTCAGAGGTGTGATTTAAAAGGGTAAAGGGGTAGTTCACCCAAAAAAAGTTTATTTATCCAACCTCAGGTCAACAAAGATCTATTGTAGTTGGCATTTCTCTTTAGTAGATGTTTAAAAAATATTTTTAGCTGAAACTGGTTTATCACATGATGCAAGTTAATGACTGCTATAAATAAAATAAATACTTAGTTACTGATCATAAATTGAAATCTGTTTGTGCAAACTGAACATTGTTTACATTTTAGCCCTAGCGAATAGTCTTGAGCATGTTAATGATCATACGCAGCACAAATGTTTCACTTCTTCTGTTTGGCACATAAACTATCCACTCTTCATTTCAGCTTTGTTTTAATGCTGTACTGTAGTTAAAGGGATAGTCACTGAAAAGTATAGAAATTATTCACCATTTATCTATCCACAAGAGATTTACAATCTTCATTCTTCTGTTGAACATAAAAGTTTTCATTGTTTCTAAAAAATAAAATAAAGTCATCGTTTATGTTCAACAGAAGAAAGAAACTCAAAGTGGTTGAAAGCAAGAGGAGGGACAGTAAATGATGAGTTCATATTTGGGGGAACTGTCTCTTTAATTCAGCAAAGATTCAGCTCAACTTTGCACATGCATTTTACCATTTAACTTGGGTATTCTTAGAATGCAGTGAATGGGAGAGTACAACAAATATATTTTTTACAATCCTATATGCTGAAGTAATAAAAGAAAAATGCCACGATGGCATTATCAAGGTTTTCAAAAAAAGGAAAAAAGTAGTGTGAGACGGCAGCCAGAGGAGAGAACAACGTCAAATTTACTCTCAGCCCCATAGATGCTGCATTAGAAACACCTTGCAGTAATTCGTTTTTTTGTAATTTGATGTAAAGATGATAAAATACATACAAAAATGCATATAAATGTTATATAAATATTCTAATATCAATATTAAAAACTGTCAAGGATTTAAGATTATGATGAAGGTTAAACTCGTCATAACGGTCTTGTGAAAAGGGTCCATTTTCTCATACATGTAGTAAATCCATGCCTGGCTTATAGGATATATGTGCCCAGGGATATATTTTTAAGAAACCAGAAAATATGTGCCTGGGCTATGTCTGGCTGCATTTTGTGTGTTAATCGAATGCTATGAGGTGGTATCATGCCTCAGACAATGTCTGTTCCTTTCTGTGCTACCGCTGACCTCTTGCCTCCATTTGGACAGTTTTTCTGGTGTGACCAGTTTGCTCGGTAGCTCACCTTGTACTGTATTGGATTTGGGATGTGGAGCGGATCAGTACAGTGAAGGACAGTTTTACCAAAAAAAAACTCTATGAAATTGTGCTTAAAGCATACGTTCGAGATGCCATCGGTTGTTTTTTAGGAGGTTTAGGGAAAGGGTTGTGTGGGTCAGTCGATATCAAGCTGATGTCTTATGCATGACAACAAGCCAGGCATGCGCTAGAAGCACATTAAGATTAGCAGAAATATACACAGCGGCCTCTGGTGGATTTATGAGAAATGGCATGTATGAGTAAATGTGTAACAGTACCATATTTGAGATTGTCAAAAATGTACATGGCGCCCTCTAGTGGATTTGTGAAAACAAAAACTGCAAGCAGACGTAGCCCCTGGCACATATTTTATGATTCTCAAAAATGTAGCCCTAAACTGTA
Organism: Danio aesculapii; assembly: GCF_903798145.1. Taxonomy (NCBI): domain Eukaryota; kingdom Metazoa; phylum Chordata; class Actinopteri; order Cypriniformes; family Danionidae; genus Danio; species Danio aesculapii. The sequence continues at coordinate 48,921,442 of NC_079443.1, read as the reverse complement.
AAACCCAACAGTCAACTTTATTAAATGAAATGTGTGTAGTTAACTCAAAATTTACTGAAAGTTACTTCTACTCATTTTAAAAGAGTTCTGAACTCAGTGTTGAAGGTAATGAGTTAATTAAATACCTCATTACTTTAACTTAAATGAAGTATAACAGTTTTTTTTTACTCAAATGGTTTGTTGCAATCGCTTTGCTCAAATGGTTTGAGTTGCCTTAACTTATTGGGTTTTACAGTACTCAGTTGGTTTGAGTTACCTTAACTTATTGGGTTTTACACAGTGTAGGAACATATTTTCAATGAGCTTGGGTTGACATTTTCAGTGAATTTTCCTGCTTCAGGTAACATTGTTAAAATGACCCATTTTAGGTATCGACAAAATGACAAATTAAAATCCATTTTTGAAGTATATTTTCTACAGGAAAACATTTAATATTACAAAGTATGCTACTTGCTCCATTTTTATTGTCAAAGTCTCCCTATAGTAAACATTCTGAAATTTCACTTTTTCAAATCACTATGTTTTTGTTTTGTTTCTTTACGGTAAATGATGTTTCGCATGCTTAATACTGAGGGAAAACTAGTAAGTTGATGATCAGTTAGCCCTTTATGTCTTTAATGTATTATTTATATACGCTGTAAAAATGCAGGGTTCCACACAGTTACTTCATGTTGCCCCAACACAAATTGATTGTTAACTTAATTGTTTCTACAAATTTAAGTGGATTGAACATAAAGTAATTAAGCTTTCCCCAAAAAAAACTCAAGAATTGTGTGCATTCAGCTCATTTTAAATAAGTAGTTTGAAAAAAAAATATATTTTTTTTAGTGTACTTTAAAAAAATCCTCGGTTCCACACAATCGATTTTTGTCGGAACACATGAATAAAGTAAAGAGCCCCTAGTTTGCATTATAATAGGTCATAATTTAGTTTTGGGGGTCTCCAACAACAGGCTGATATGCATGCAGAGCCAAAAGACACTTTCATTGTCTTATAATCTGCATTTATTTTTACCTAATTATCACAACAACTCTCATATGATTTGTTCAGCGATTGATTTGTTCCCAAACCCCTCCTTAGTGTGAGGCTAATCTGTGCTGATTGGTCTGATGACCCAGTCTGTTGCGATTGGTCGACTGCGTTTAGCACGAGACAGAGAGACTCTCCCACCACGATTAATCGTCATTGTTGGAGCGATTACAAGTAACCAAACATAATCAAATACATATTTTGCAAGCTAGAGAAAACATAGAGGCAACCATTTTAATCGCACTTACACTTGTGAAATGGAGGAAGAAACTGATCCATGAACTGTTTACTTATAATTTCCTGTCAAGCTCTGACAAAGTCTCATGCATCAATAGTGTTTTCTGATCCTTCCTTTAACAAACGGCTGACGAATCCCCCGTTGCAGGGTAGATTATTGCATTAATCACTAGAATGTTCACTCATTTATGTTTACTCATCTTCAGTCATGATCAGTCCCACACACACCTGCACCTGCTAGCGTTTGAAGGGAAAGGCGCGTTCTCGTTTTACCAGATCATATTTGGTATTGTTTTGTATTGATGTTGATACAAACAGACAAAAGATCCGGACAAACGACGAATCATATAAATGACGAATAAGTCGAATCTTTTATTAAAACATTGATATTTTTTAACATGGTGCACTTTCAGATTTAAACATCAGCTGGATGTTTTCATTCACTTAGAGCTGTGTTGCACACTGCATGGAAGCTCAATTTCAAAAACTCATAATAGGGGCTCTTTAAATTATTATTTTTTGCGAATTTAAGTTGATTGAACATAAAATAATTAAGTTGTCCCCCAAAAAACTTAAGAATTGTGTGTATTCAGCTCCGATTGTTCATTAGTTTAATCGTTCGTTCGTTCCTTCCTTCCTTTCATCAGTCGTTCTTTCGTTCATTCCTTCTATCAATTGTTCGTTCGTTTGTTCGTTCGTTCTATGTATGCAAGAGGAGGGACAGTAAATAATGATTTCATCTTTGGATGAACTGTCTGGTGCACTTTGAGATTTAATCATCAGCTGGATGTTTTCATTTACTTAGAGCTGTGTTGCACACTGCATGGAGGGTCAATTTCAAAAACCTGTAATAGCTTTTAATACTGATACTGATAAAGTTCCTGTCAAGCTCTGACAAAGTCCCATACATCAATAGTCTTTTCTGATCCTTCCTTTAACAAACGGCTGACGAATTCCCTATTGCAGTGTAGATTATTGCATTAATCAGCAGAATGTTTACTCGTATATGTTTACTCATCTTTAGTCATGATCAGTCCCACACACCCCCGCACCTGCTAGCGTTTGAAGGGAAAGGCACGTTCACGTTTTACCCGATCCAGCACATAACGTATTTGGTATTGTTTTGTGTTGACGTTAATATGAACAGACAAAAGATCCGGACAACGATGAATCATATAAATGATGAATAAGTCGAATGTTTTATTAAATAATCAATACTTTTAAACTCGGTGCACTTTCAGATTTAAACCCCGACTGTATGTTTTCATCCACTTAGAGAAAAACCCATAATATGGGCTCTTTAAATTAACATATTATTTTTTTAACAAATATAAGTTGATTGAACATAAAATAATTAGTAATTGTGTGTTTTCAGCTCATTTTAAATACGTAAATTGAACAGTTGTTACGCCCCATCTAGCGGTAAGGACGCAACATGAAAGATAAGACTGCACACACAATGCTGCTTAAGAAAATATATAGAGATTTTATTTTCACAATGATTTTCTCAACAAAATTTGTCTCTTTTTTTTCAACTTCGGGAGCTGACCAGGCCAAAATAATAAACCAAACAATCTAAATTCAATTTCCCTCTAAATTCCCTATTTTGAGCAAAAGAAAATAAAAGGAAAAACACTTTCTTACTTTACTCCCTAGTCCACAAAAATGATAATAAAAAAGAAGGTACAAAAGAAAATGGCGTCAAGTAAAACAATAATATTTATAGTCATATTGTAGCGTATTTACACTAGTGCATTTTTGTTTTAAAATGAAATTGCTTTTCATCCAGACTGAACTGTCCCTTTAAGAGCATTATCAGCTGATCATCGGGATTCCTGGGGGAAAATAAGTGAAAAGTAAAACTATGATTATAAACTTGCATGAAACAGAAATGCATCAGGAGGCCAGAACAAAGCCAGATATTTCAGGATCCTGGAGAAGAGGCTGGAATACCACACTGAGCAGGGAAAGAGGCAGACTTTAGCATTGAGAAATTAATTATAATGATAATGGTGCACTCCTGGTTTGAACGTCTGGGTTTATTTTAGCTCCATGTCATTTTAAAGGAGGCTCTGTTCACTCAATTTGTGCCTTCCTGCTAGGAAACTCCCTGTGCTTTCTCTCTCTCTCTCTCTCTCTCTCTCTCTCTCTCCCTGCAGTATTCACTGAAGTAGGCTGTAATTTGTGCTCTATGAAGGGATGCAGGATGCAGCGAGCGGGATGGTCATATGATGAGCCGTGTCGGTCTGGAGTAAATGGAGTCAGTCACACATAAGAGTGTGTGTGTGTGTGTGTGTTTGATCAGTCTGTACATGTAATGCTGTCAGGTGGCTCTCGTTAGTCCAGCTCACTGAAAGCAGAATGACTGTAAGACTGAAGGAGAGACGTTTGTGCTGCTTTCTCTCAGTTAAAGTATACATGGAATCAAAACTAGCTTACATTGCTAGTTTTGTGGTGAACAATTCATTTGTGCAAGTCATTAAGAAAATTAAGAGTATTGGTATTAGTATTAGTCATTAAGAGTAATCTTTAGTTGAAATCTGAAATGCTCTTCATGTTTGTATTCAGTTAAATTTTCAGATTACGTCTGTCTAAGGTAATGGGCGTGGCTAACATACTTAACCGCACCCCTCCAGCTGTCAGTTTTGACAACAAACAGAAATAGTGAGCAGGAGGTGTTTGTTAGGTTGTAATAACTCTACTCAAACTCTGTTCCTGATATTTCTGAATGAAACACTTACTTTACTACATCTAATCAGCTCGCAGTAGAAAACACAGGCCACGCCCACTGTTTTCTCATTTAATATTCCGTTTCTCTATGAACTGCGTCACAATATGAGAAAAAAAAGGTCTCAGCTTCCGGTTCATGCAGACTTTTGGGAATAGAGTTGGCCACACTCTGTCTGTCTGTCTGTCTGTCTGTCTGTCTATCTATCTATCTATCTATCTATCTATCTATCTATCTATCTATCTATCTATCTATCTATCTTTCTATCTTTCTATCTATCTATCTATCTATCTATCTATCTATCTATCTATCTATCTATCTATCTATCTATCTATCTATCTATCTATCTATCTATCCTTTTTCAAACTGTTTTAATCTATCTATCTATCTATCTATCTATCTATCTATCTATCTATCTATCTGTCTATCTGTCTGTCTGTCTGTCTGTCTGTCTGTCTGTCTGTCTGTCTGTCTGTCTGTCTGTCTGTCTGTCTGTCTGTCTATCCTTTTTCAAACTGTTTTTATCTATCTATCTATCTATCTATCTGTCTGTCTGTCTGTCTGTCTGTCTGTCTGTCTGTCTGTCTGTCTGTCTGTCTGTCTGTCTGTCTGTCTATCTCTCTATCTATCTCTCTATCTATCTCTCTATCTCTCTATCTATCTGTCTGTCATTTTATCTATTGATCGTTATTAATCGTAATTTGATAATTGTTCTTTCATTAGTTCGTGCCTTCGTTCATCCATCCGTACGTTTGTTCAATCTTGTCGTTCCATCGTATAATTATATTGTATCGTTCTATCGTATCGTCTCAGCTATACAGTAAGAAATAATGGGAAATATACAAACAAGTAATCAAATTAATACAATAATAAATAAATACTAATATAATAGAAAATCAGGAGAAGTTATTAATGTTGTGCCAAAGAGCTGTCCATAACTGCCAAAAATCATCAGACTTTTGAAGTATATAGTAGGTGAGTTTCTCGAATGGAAAAGCATACAAACTTGAGACAACCATGTTTTGAAGGAGCATACCTGAGGATATGGCCACAATAAAAGTACACTACAATATAAGTATACATAATAAATACATTTAACATTTAATTAATTTTCTTCATTCATTACTTTCCTCAAAGTTTCATATAGAGTTTTGTCCTGCTAAGTTTCAGGAGGACTTCAAAACTGGATTACAAAAGTCAGCCAGACAGTTGTTGTGAAACAGGAGGCTGAAATGGTATGATCTCTGTACAGCATCAGTGTCCAGTAACTCCAGCATGACTAAAACAGATCAGCTCCTGTTCACATTTTAAGAAACCGTCTAAACCACACAAGTCTCACTGAGCATGTAAGACCAGCGCGCGGACTTTACTTTGGCAAATGTAGCCTGATGATTAACAATCTTTGCCGGTGATGTGCAGAAATTGTAGCTCTTCTCCAAGGACTGTGGTGACTCAGGATTTGGAGAGTTGCTCGATGTGAAATAATATTGCTCTCCATCGTTACTGTGGTGCAATACTGTGAAGCCAACATCCGGAGAAACAGCAGTCAGAACAGTCAGTTTTAATGTTTAGGTTTGTTTGTTTTGTTCCTTTCAACTATCATTATTAGGTTTTGTTTGACATTTTCTCCTGTTCTTACAGTTTATCTATCTAGCATTATTATGTATATATTATTATTAGTAATTGTATGCTTATTTTATTATTTTATATTATATATTTGTATTTTATTTTTGTTATTTTCTTTTGCAGTCAGTTGTTTTTAAGTTAAATCTTTTCTTTAAATCGCATGTGAATTTATTATATTATATTTTATTATTTTTTATAGATATACATATTTATTTTAGTTAGTTGTTTTTTCAATTTTTATTTAAATTCATTTGAATTTATTTTATTTGAATTATTCGAAATCATTTGAATTTTGTTTTATTTATTTTATTTTATTTTATTTATTTTGTTTTGTTTTGTTTTGTTTATTTTATTTTATTTTATTTTATTTATTTTATTTTTATTTATTTTATTTTTATTTTTTTTACTTTACTTTATTTTTATTTATTTTATTTTAGTTTAGTTTACTTTATTTTATTTTATTTTATTTTATTTTATTTTATTTTATTTTATTTTATTTTATCTGTCCTAAGTCGTCCTGTCCTGCTATTCAGATGGATGATAATATGGCCACCGGGAGTCTTTTCCTCTCCACTTCTCCAAATGTTGAACTTTAGCAGATTTGGCATGATCTGACAGTCTCTCTCATCTCACTTCAACTGCTCTCTGTGTTTTGTAAACTCTTCTCCTTCACTGCTTTTTGTCTTTTTGGTGTTTACTTCCATTTTTCTTTGATCCTGCACTTTAAGAACTGGCCTGAAATGGATGTTAAAAAAGAAAGAAAGAAAAGATCTAAGACTGAAATCATGTGAAAGTCTAAGTGAACTTTCATATGTCCAGTGCTTTTCACAAAGTATTGCTTGACTTTTATGTATCTATTTTTATTGAGCAGTGTTATCACTAACAAAACCTTAACAACTAAATGAAACTTAAATTAACCTGAAAGAACACATTGTTAATACGAAAGTAAATAAATGAATAAAAAAATAAAAAAATAAAATTCAATATTAAAACAGAACAAAATAAAACAGAAGCACATTAAAAGAAAACAAATAACTTTAAAATAAAATAAAATAAAATAAAATAAAATAAAATAAAATAAAAATAATTACTTCTAGAATCTTAAAATAATAATAGCAGATAGATAAACTGGAAGAACAAGAGAAAAATTAAATTAAATTAAATTAAATTATGGAAGAACAAGAGAAAAATTAAATTAAATTAAATTAAATTAAATTAAATTAAATTAAATTAAATTAAATATGTGCAATGTTTTTTTTAACAACAATATCACAAAAAAAATTTATGAAATAAAAAACATAAAATAGATAAAATAAAATAATTTTTACAGATAATAATTATATCCCCAAGATGCATAAATAAAATAGAATAAAATAATTACTGCAGATAATAATTCAGTTAATTTAATAATTATATCCTGAAGGTGCATAAAATTTTTTTATAAATTAAATTAAAATAAAATAAAATAATTATTACAGATAATGAATCAGTTAATTTAATAATTATATTCCAGAGTGCAAAAATAAAATAAAATGAAATAAAATAATTATTCCAGATAATAATTCAGTTAATTTAATAGTTATATTCCCAATGTGCATAAAATAAAATAAAATAATTATTAAAGATAATAGTTCAGTTAATTTAATGATTATATCCCCGATGTGCATAAATAAAATAAAAGGAAATAAAATAAAATAATTAATACAGATAATAATTCAGTTAATTTAATAATAATATTCCAGAGGTGCAAAAATAAAATAAAATGAAATAAAATAATTATTCCAGATAATAATTCAGTTAATTTAATAGTTATATCCCCAATGTGCATAAATAAAATAAAATAACTATTAAAGATAATAATTAGTTAATCTAATAATTATATCCTGAAGGTGCATAAATAAAATAAAATAATTATTACAGATAATAATTCAGTTAATTTAATAAATATATCCTGAAGGTGCATAAATGAAATAAAAGGAAATAAAATAAAATAAAATAATTATAAAGATAATAATTCAGTGTAATTTAATGATTATATCCCAGAGGTGAATAAATAAAATAAAATAATTATACAGATAATAATTCAGTTAATTTAATAATTATATCCCCAAGATGCATAAATAAGTAAAATAAAATAATTATTAAAGATAATAATTCAGTAATTTAATATTTATATCCCCAAGATGCATAAATAAAGTAAGATAAAATAATTATTACAGATAATAATTCAGTAATTAATATTATATCCCAAGATGCATAAATAAAGTAAAATAAAATAATTATTAAAGATAATAATTCAGTTAATTTAATATTTATATCCTGAAGGTGCATAAATGAAATAAAAGGAAATAAAATAAAATAAAATAATAATTAAAGATAATAATTCAGTTAATTTAATGATTATATCCCCAAGATGCATAAATAAAGTAAAATAAAATAATAATTAAAGATAATAATTCAGTTAATTTAATAATTATATCCCCAAGATGCATAAATAAAGTAAAATAAAATAATAATTAAAGATAATAATTCAGTTAATTTAATAATTATATCCCCAAGATGCATAAATAAAGTAAAATAATACTAATTATTACAGATAATAATTCAGTTAATTTAATAATATATCGCAAGATGCATAAATAAAGTAAAATAAAATACTTATTAAAGATAATAATTCAGTTAATTAATAATTAATATCCCCAAGAGCATAAATAAAGTAAAATAAAATAATTATTAAAGATAATAATTCAGTTAATTTAACTATTTATTATCCTGAAGGTGCATAAATGAAATAAAAGGAAATAAAATTAAAATAAAATAATAATTAAAAGATAATAATTCAGTTAATTTAATGATTATATCCCAGAGGTGGAATAAATAAAATAAAATAATTATTACAGATAATAATTCAGTTTAAGTTAATAATTATATCCCCAAGATTGCATAAATAAAGTAAATAAAATAATAAAGATAATAATTCAGTTAATTTAATAATTATATCCCCAAGATGCATAAATAAAGTAAAATAAAATAATTATACAGATAATAATTCAGTTAATTTAATAATTATATCCCCAAGATGCATAAATAAAGTAAAATAAAATACTTATTAAAGATAATAATTCAGTTAATTTAATAATTATATCCCCAAGATGCATAAATAAAGTAAAATAAAATAATTATTAAAGATAATAATTCAGTTAATTTAATATTTATATCCTGAAGGTGCATAAATGAAATAAAAGGAAATAAAATAAAATAAAATAATAATTAAAGATAATAATTCAGTTAATTTAATGATTATATCCCAGAGGTGAATAAATAAAATAAAATAATTATTACA
>NC_079443.1:48812479-48907479 GCF_903798145.1 Danio aesculapii | reverse complement strand
GCGCTATAGGTGAAGTGAATGAACTAAATTGGTCGTAGTGTATGTGTGAGTGAGAGTGTATGGGTGTTTCCCAGTGCTGGGTTGCAGCTTTAAGGGTATGCAACTTCATGAAAATGTATGCTGGAATAGTTGGTGGTTCATTCCGCGGTGGCGACCCCTAATAAATATGGGACTAAGCTGAAGGAGAAAACGAATGAATGAATGAATGAATGATAAACACATTAACATATAGTTTATATAAAAAAAATAAATGAGAAATAAATAAATATGTTGTTTTATTAGTGCTTTAGTAGTACCTTAAGCAATATATCATATATACATATTTACATTTGAATTACTGATTAAGTTTATAATTATCTGCAAATGCAATAGTTATAATTTTTAACATATATAAAAAAAACTTTCGATACAAAATTTGTATCTATTTACCTTTTCAAATATCATTTGAAGGTGCAGTATGTAGAATTGACACCTAGAGGTTAAACTAGGTATTGCAGTCCAAATTCAAAATATTGGAGAGTTTTTTTCCTCACCCGATGACAACTTAACCCACATACAGGTTGCCAGATTGACAAGACAAACAGGAGTGCGCATGCCTGACGATCAGCCTTGAACTTAGATTATTATTAGCCCTAATATAACTCAAAATTATTGTTAATTTCAATATTAGTTAGTTATAACTTTTTTTTTGATTAGCCATTAGGGTTAATTATTTTAAACCTTATATTAAAGTATTAATTATCAATATATATTAAAACGTTGGCCAAAATCGGGGTTCTGAAATATAATTGAGTAAACTGGGCAGGTGGGCTGGTTATAGAGACAAAAAAAAGACAGACATTCCGACAGAGAACGCATTCATTTTCAAAGAAGAATAACTGATATTCGTAGATATCTGCTACCATATTACGGTATTTTCCCAGTACTGGATTGTGGCTGGAAGGACATCCACTGTGTAAAAGCATAAGTCCGAAATTGTTGGCGTTCATTTCACGGTGGCGACCCCTGATAATAAAGGGACTAACGCCAAAGGAATATAATAAATATTATGGTATTGTTATGCTTTAGAAGAGTCAAAAACGTTCATGGCAGCACCTTATAATAAATTATAAATAGTTTGCAGTTTACCCAAAAAAAAAAAAAAAAAAAAAAAAAAAAATGAAATCAAATAAATAAAAAATCCGTAATTTTTCGTTTATTTCGGTTTATTATTTTAAAACCTTATTATTAAAGTATTAAACTTCAATATATTAAAAACTTTGCCCAAACCGGGCTTCTGAAATATATTGGGTAAATGGCAGTGGGCTGGTTTAGAGACAAAACAAGACCTTTCGACATGGAACACATATCTCTAAAAAGGGAATCACTGACTTTAGCATTGTTTTTCAGATAAACAAGTATGTACATTTTGTATGTACAAAAAAATCACCATTTTTCTTAAATATCTGCAAAAAATATTGTATTTTTATGCTTTAGAAGAGTCAAAAAACATACACACAGCACCTATAGTAAATAATATACGCTTGCTACTTTGATCACTTTTTCTCCAGCAAGGTTTCATCCATCGACTTTTCCTTTCCATGAATCTTCTTAAAGTGAGGTTTGTGAGTGTGAATGTGCCGCTTCTGTTTGAGGTGTTGCTCAGTGTGAACAGTGTAAAGTCATCACTGACAGAACTGTAGAAGTAACGGCCTGAAGATCTAAATGTTTATGTCTTTAGTGAACACTGTTGCCACGCACCTTCTGTAGTCTAAACTGGAGCAGTGTAAACCTCTGAGAGCTGGAGCGCAAATTATTGGTTGGATTAACTAAACACGGCCTCACTGGGGCTGTAATGACCGCCCAGGCTAAAGGATTTAAAGAGACAGTACACTGAAATTCTCAGTGCAATTTATGTTTTAGTCATATTATGATCCATTGATTATTTATTTACTCTAAACAATAAACAAGTCTAATCCCCGACTTAGTTACTCTAAAAAAGGTCTAATTACAAGATTTAATTGATAAAAACATAAAAAGTAAAAATAAAAATGATATTAACTGAGGTATAAATGAAAGAAATGATTATCAATTATTAGTGTTTAAATAAAATAATTAAAATAATTTAGCATTTTTTGCCTAAATAATTTTAAAGTGATAGCTTCTAATATATATATATATATATATACATATATATATATATATATATATTATATATATATATATATATAATTTTTTTTTACGATAGTCTCAATATTAACATTATTAGTTTTATTGATTACATATAATTAATTATTAAAACCTAAATATTTATTAAAATATTAAGTATTTTATTACTTGAAATAAAACAAATATTAACATAAAATAAAATTAAAAAACATAGCTATGTTGTTGATGCACAATATTCATTTTTATTAATAAAAGTTAAATACTAAAATAAATAAATCTAAACCTAATAAAAGCTATACAGATAAACAGTAGGTGACACTTTAAAATGACCATTACCGCCGCATTTGGCACCACGGCAAGCCTAAGGGATTACGAACATGTTTTTAGGTGAAACAGCAGTTTGCGTCAATGTCGCCAGGGGGCACAAAGGGACGGGATGCGAACAAACAGAAATATACAGTAGCTGTAAATACCCTGCTACTTTTATGTGAAGATGAAATAACAAAACAAGCATTATAATTCCTTTATTAATCATTAAAAACTTGTTAACAAGCTTTATTATCATTGTAAACTTAAGGCCAATGAGGATTCATTTTGGAAATTAAAAATATATTTTATCTTAGTAAAATAGCACTAAACAAAAAGCGTACAATATTGTTAATTAAATATTAATTACGTATAAGGATTATTTATAATTAGCCATAAAGTATTTATGTATAAAAAAAAAAAATATATATAATATATATATATATATATAATATAATATTATAAATATATATATGTGTGTTTGTGTGTGTGTGTGTGTGTGTGTGTGTGTGTGGTGTGTGTGTGTGTGTGTGTGTGTGTGTGTGTGTGTGGTGTGTGTGTGTGTGTGTGTATTTATTTAGGTATTCTCAGAGCATTTCAGTGACAGATTACATGATTTCACTTCTATCTGGATGCATAATGCGATTAGTTAAAATATGTGATAAAAGAATGAAGGGGTTGTGCTGGTGAATTATGGGCGTTTTAATACTGTAGTAATCGCTGTAGTCTCTACACATGCATGTTTTCTACTGTATGTCTGAGAATGAGCCCTGAGTAATGTCCTTTATAAGTGTACACTGCCACGGTTAAAACACATCATCCATGCAGCTTATTTGGTGCAATGAATCACGTACAGATCAGCATGAAATATTTGCTTAACACTCCTGGATCTTCTTTAGCTTGAGAAAGGAAGTATCGCTTTACAAACTCGAATGTTTTTGGCTCACGGCTTACAGGCAGCTAGCAACAAAAGTTGTAATATGTAGGAAAATATACATGCTTGGTTTTAACTTAAAGTAGACTTGTAGGTTAAAGTATTTATTTAGTATAAAGTTCAAAGTTGAGTTCCAGATGTAAAAAACACCCTTTATTTCATCCATAGGAAAACAATGACAGTTATGGGTAACACTTTAGTTTAGGTCACAATACATGCTATTTATTACTGGCTTATTACCTGCCTTTTATTAAGATATAAACTGTTTATTAGTAGTTATAAAGTATGATTTTATTTTACACCCCTAATCCTATCCAAAACCTGATACGAACTTCTACCTTACTAACTAATAATAAACAGCTAATTAGTAGCTTATTAAGCTAGTATAGTGCTAGTTAATGGTTATTGTGAATTGTAACCGTGACTTGAGTGTTACCCAATTTTAGAAATGCTAAAAGACATTACCTATAATGCTCATCAAAAGAAATCTACTAATCAGAAAGTCGCTAGATATTTTTCAAGATGCTAGTATTCAGCTTAAAGTCCAATTTAGGTTAAGTAGGTAAGTTAGGGTAATTAGGCAAGTCATTATATAACAGTGGTATGTTGTGTAGACAATCGACAAAATATTGCTTAATGGGGGCTAATAATATTGACCTTAAAATGTTTATTTATTTATTATTTATTATTTATTTATTTATTTATTTATTTATTTATTTATTTATTTATTTATTTATTTATTTATTTTATTCTAACCAAAATAAACAAATAAGACTGTCTCCAGAAGAAAAAAATGTATAGGAAATACTGTGAAAAAATCCATGTTCTGTTAAACCTTTCACATGTATGATCACACCGGTGTGATTAGAATGTTCAGAGCGCACGTCATCAACTGCTAAAATTAAAATCTGACGCCGCGTTCTGAGGCACAGAAAGAGTTGTGCAGCACTTGTCATAAATCACAGTTTATCCATGCTTTCAAACAAATAACATTTATTTTAGGTTTCAGACATTCAAATACATATAATTACAAGCAAAACACACCATTTAAGGTTCGTAAAACACACCGATGTCTATGGAGACAGCAATAATAATAATTTTACAATATAACTGGACGATGTGCTTTGTTCACATAAAATACACACTGTTTATGTTACTAGAATATTTTCTCTACTCCTATATCAGTTACTTAGCAGAAAATTATAAATTAACATGACGTAAGTCCAGCAGCTCGGATCTCTCCTGCAGTTGTTACTAGAAGGGATACAGCTACATCACAAGTTAACTGATTATAAGTAAAAAAGTATTATTACTTATTAAATTATGCAATAACTGTTTTATTGCATACTTCACTCCTAAACTCAATAGTCATGGTAATGTAAAAATATTATTTATGCTATATTGACTTGAGTATCGTTAGCTCTATCCTGTCTATACTTCACTGCAACGCTGAAAAGGTAGAAGCCTAGATATAAAATACAATTTTAATAGATTATGCTATATTAACATGAGTATCCTCAGCTGTATATCATAATAAAATACAATTAATGCATAGTTTAATAAATAATATAAATACTGCTCATTAGCTTTCGATCACAGCTGTATCCCTACTAGCAACAACTAAAAAAAAAAACTACCCATTACTCGTCATATAACAAATAATACAATCTTTAAGCTGTTTAAAAGCTTAATGATTGTATTGAGCTTTTACTTACAGAAAGGGGCAAAAAGAAACAAAACATGAAATATACCATTGAAGTCAGAATTATTAGCCCCCCTTTGAGTTTGTTTTCCTTTTTTAAATATTTTACAAATGATGTTTAACAGAGCAAGAGAATGTCTGATAATAATTTTCTTCTGGAGAAAGTCTTATTTGTTTTATTTTGGCTAGAATAAAAGCAGTTGTTAATTTAAAAAATCAAAACATATGATGTTCAAAATAGTTAGCCCCTTTAAGCTAATTTTTTGATAGTCTACAGAGCAAACCATCATATTCAGTAACTTGCCTAATTACCATAACCTGCGTAGTTAGCCTAGTTAAGCATTTAAATGTCACTTTGAGCCAGGGGTGGGCAAACTCGGTCCTGGAGAGCCGGTGTCCTGCACAGTTTAGCTCCAACGCTGATCAAACACACCTGCTTATAGAGAATTAGTGATCTTGGAGACACTGATTAGCATGTTCAGGTGTGTTTGATTAGAGTTGAAGCTAAACTATGCAGGACACCGGCCCTCCAAGACAGAGTTTGCCACCCCTGCTTTAGGCTGTATAGAAGTGTCCTGAAAAATATCTAGTCAAATATTATTTACCGTTATCATAGCAAAGATAAGGTAAATCAGTTATTAGAAATGAGTTATTAAAACTATTATGTTTAGAAATGTGTTGAAAAAAAATCTTCTCTCTGTTAAACAGAAATTGGAGGAAAAAATATACAGGGCAACTAATACTTCTGACCTCAACTGTACATAGATCATTGGGGCTGGTGGGTCATGTGATAAACTTGACGCGTTGTAATGGGAACTTTAGAACACAATGGATTCTAATTAACAGTCACAAAAAAAAAAAAACAGCTGGAGTATTTAAAACTCACATATGAAAGGGTTAAACATCATTTGTAAAATATTTGAGAGAAAAAAATTACAGGAGGGCTAATAATTCTGACTTCAACTGTGTGTTGCAGCTGAATTACTCATTGATGAGAGCCTGCACTGCCCTCACCTCACGGTCAGTTAGTTGCGGTTATACTGACGTCTTTGATTCACAATAACAAACCCTTTGAATCTCAAGATCGGTTTGTCATATGACCTCCTGCGCCGTGTTTCTAGTTCAAGAGTTTATTTCTCAAGCAGAGCTTGATACATGTTGGTCTTTTTCTTTCATTTATTATTTAGAGCATGATTCTTCTGAAGGAGTGACTCTGATAGATGATTTTTGGAGAATCTCTTTGGTTTGACTGTAGAAAGTGGGTTTTACTTATTATGCCTTTTGGCTCTCGTTTGGGCGAGTCGTATTAAGAGGAATCACATTTGTTCTCATCCCTTGAGATAAAGGGTTCATTGTCCTATGAAGGCATACAGAACACAAAACTCCCCCCCTTTGCAAAAAAAGAGCGTTTATTGAAGACAGAACGGCAAAATTTCTGATCTTCAATATCATGACGTCAAGCGGATTAGACAGTAGCACACAGCCACCCTCATTTACACGTCAACAACAGCTGTTTAGTATTCAGGAATTTGATCCAACAAACACCGGGAAGAGAATTTTCTAAGTAATTTAATTATTAGTATGCCCAATTTGGGTGTCCACATCAATTTAATGTTTAAAATATTTATCTTTGCTAATGGAACGCATATAAAATCAAATTAAATGTCCACCGCAGTACAAAAATGCCAAAACATGCGAGAATTTAGCATACAGTATTTTCATTGGTGCAGGATGAGTTATCGAAATTTGAAATGGGTTTAAGTCTTACATGGGTTTTATTATGCACCTTTTACAAGATATTATATAATAATTCAGTTTTTTTGTTGTTTTTTTTTTTTGCATGGGTGGAAGCAAAAACTTTTCATGTGCATCTGTTTAAATGCAAATGAGCTGCTGCTTACCGCCCCTTTCCAGTTAAGGACTGAGTCTTTACAGCTAGGACCTTGGATACTCCAGCAAAAACAAATACAATATAGTGTGAATTGTAATTCTCAGAGTTTTAAATTAGATTTAGTTTAAAATGACATGTTTTCATGACAACTATTTAGCCAAAAACAAAAGTTTTTCCCTTCAAGTTTATATGACAAGATTTTCACAACAATCCGTTTTTATAAGTTCACAAAAAATGGCCCAAAATGCTCTAATATGTATGCCAGGCCATCGTCAGCTTGTTAATAAGCAGTACCTGTAGGAAGTGATGACGTTCTTTCTGCCAGTCATCGTCGTGTCTATGTAATATTTGCCATGTATGTAAGATGCGTCTCTACTTTTAGTTGTGATGTCAAGTAAACCCACACTTTGTTGAAGAAGCGTTAGCAAACACTTGAGCAACAAAAACACTAACGATGTAGAATTATGTGGTCGAAGTGCACTTTTTCTCTTACATTTTCTTTTTGAAACACTATTGGATGGGTTTAGGGAAGGATTTAGGTCAGTGGTTCGCTGGTCTATGTGATTGGTTGGGTTTACGGAAGGATTTAGGTCAGTGGTTCGCTGGTCTATGTGATTGGTTAGGTTCAGGGAAGGATTTAGGTCAGTGGTTTGCTGGTCTATGTGATTGGTTGGGTTTAGGAAAGGTTTTAGGTAAGTGGTTCGCTGGTCTATGTTATTGGTTGGGTTTAGGGAAGGATTTAGGTCAGTGGTTCGCTGGTCTATGTTATTGGTTGGGTTTAGGGAAGGATTTAGGTCAGTGGTTCGCTGGTCTATGTGATCAGTATGAAAATCTCAGCCTTATCGTGGACATGTACAGTATCTGAACAATGCCGTGTATCTGAAACATTCTACAAAACTAAGTCAGTGGTCCTCAACCACCGGGCTGCAGACCGGTACCGGTTTGTGCATGAATTGGTACCGGGCCACACAAGAACTCATTAATTATTTCCGTTTTACTTATTATCTGAGTCTGAATGATCTATTATTTTTAAAAATCTTTTATTTTGGAAAATGACCGTATTCTCTCGCTTACACCTCGGTCATTTGAGCGCCCAAATTTAACCCACAAGCAGCAAAATGAGTGAGAAACAGGCATCTTTACTAAAGTTTCTTTACTAAAACGCTCAGTGAAGGACCCTCAAACTGCCAAGGAATGGATCCACAACCCATTTGTCAACAAATCAGCTGAATCCAGCATGGATGTGCAAGAAGATCAACTGCTGGAGATCACAAATGATGGCGGCCTTTTAAAGGCCGTTCGCATATCGCGTCTTTTCTAGAGTTTGCACAAGTCCGTTGTTTCCAATGGAGGTGCTCGTGCTTGCAGACCAGAAGCACCCAGTTGAATGAATTCCGCGAGCGCACCACGAATCACATGACAAGAATTGACCAATCAGCTTCACCTTGTATGGAAAATAAACATTTTGGTACGGCTAATTATATCAGACAAACACAGAGCACCCAAACACTGCAGTGCTTTGTAATTTTTTCCATAAATAAAACTTGTATCAGAGTGACAGCAATGTTTTGTCAGCTTCTCTTCCTTTGAGAAATCGTTTTAAACAGCACACGCCCCCCCTCCCCACGGTCCGCAATAAAATTGTCAAGTGTTGACCGGTCCGCAGTAATATAAAGATTGAGGACCATTACCCTAAATAATGTGCAGCACCCTCTAGTGGATTTGACATATGAGACATGCAACAAAATGTACCAATGGTGACATACTTTACGTTTACTAGAAATGTAGGCGTTTCCAATGAGCTGCTATTATAACACAGTTTAGTTCTGTAGATTCATAAAAAAAGGATTACAAAGGACTTTAATATAGTTGTGGTGTACTAAACAGTGGGCGTGGCTTGTTTTTTCTTCTGTGAGTTGATTGGATGTGGTAAAATGCGTATGTTTAGATCTGGAAAAGGGTTTTGGTAGAGTTATTACTACTTAACAGACACCTCCTCCTCACCATTTCTGTTTGTTGTTATATCGCTATTAAATTTGATAGCTGGACAGGCGTGGTTAAGTATGTAAACCACGCCCAATACCTTAGGCTCAGAATCTAACTGAAAATAAACAGGAAGTCCATTTTCAGGTTTTAATTATAGATTACAAGGACAAACAATTATTATTTTTTTTTTAATGGAATGCGCAGATGAGTTGTTCACCACAAAACTAGCAATGTGAGCTAACAAAATCAATATGGTTAGTTTGATTTCATGTGTACTTTAATAACTATGTAAACATCTGTAAAAAGGGACAATTTCACATGCAACATGAGCATTTACAAAGAAGTCCCAAAGAAACGAACACAGCCTGCTTCGGGGTCAGCGAAAGGATGGAAAGCTACGAAATTATGGTTATTTTTAGCATCATAAGTGGACCTTGGGGACTAAAAGTATGTAAAACAAGCAAAGACGAAAAGTACGATGTGTCCGCCTTTAAATGAAAAAAAGGAGACTGTACGTTTGTATTCCAGTGGAAAGCGAGGTGATGGACCATGGTTTACTGGAGGTGACACAAGTGTGAATAAGTTGAAGGCATGGGGTGGGAATGATCATCTCCTCCAGTCAGCTGCTGAGTGTGTGACCCAGAGAGGGGAGCAAAGGCTAGACCCGAGATCCAAACAAACGCGGGTGGCAGAAGCACAGCATGGGAAAGAGGGAGGGGAAGGTGCTGAGGAAAAAAGGAGGGGCTGAAGAAGGAGGCGGGAGGGAAGACAACAAGGGAAAGAGTAACTCTGCTAGTGGGAGAAGAAGGAAGAAAGCTGCGGTCCGCTTTTGAGTTTTGAAGCCAGGCATGTGGCATCCACGGTGCAGCACACAACCAAAATAGAGCCGGGAAATTTGAGGCGTGCTTCGGGAAAAGGGGAATGCAAGAAGGGAAGCGCTACTTCCCGACCATGAATCCCAGCGGCTCTTTACGGAGGCGATTGTCCTCTTGGCGCGATGCGTGGAGGTGGAGTACGGGTTACCTGTTCAAGGTAGGCCTTCAGGGTTTTCTGCCCTGACCTTTCTGGTTGCACACTTTTGGCTCCAAAATTGGGTTTTCAGATTAAAGAACTACTTTGGATTCACAGAACCAATCAGAATTCCTCACAGAACCAATCAAAAGAGGTTTTGTAAACAACAAAGGATCTACAGTTGGCATTGGAAAACCTCGATTTTTGAAGAGTGTAGGTTTTTTTGTGCGGTGGCAACTTTTCCCACAAACCTCTCCCTCGCTTTCTTCCATGCACTCTCTGATCGTTCATTTGTCGAAAAGCAGCATTTCCAGCTGGTTTTGATCAAGCCTAGCAGGAGACCCCCACACCCCCTTTTTGGCTGTCCTTCTGGGGGTCGCAATTATCGGCTGATTAAGGGAATGTTTTTGGAGCCGGGCATGGTGTGGTGTGCTCGGGCTGCTTTCCCCTCGCTCCATGTTTGGTAAATTCTCTTCAGATGAATGTGTGTGTTGGCTGAATGTGATCTGAATGCCGGTGGCGGTATGAATCTACAGTTTTGGATGAAAGAAGTTCACTGTAGGTGTTAGTATATTAGCCTAATATTCCTGTCTGGTTATTCAGTCAAAGACTTGGAGGTAATTTCACTAATTTCAGGTGGATGATTAAAGTAATGTGTCGGATCATGTATCTTGGTCACATTTTTCATCAAGGTTGTTGTTGTTTTGTATAATTTTACACATATTTAGTTAAGGATTTGTTATAGTTCAAATATCCTCAACAGAATTAAAACAATAAAGTAAAAATCATGGTTATAGTACACACTACTGTATTACACTATTGATAGGTTAAAGGAAATTGGAAAATGTATATAAAATATGTGAACTGTATTTCAAATGTTTACAAGTGTATACTGTAATAAAAAGCACATTTGGGTAAACATATTTACAACCAAAATCAAATTTAAGTGGCAAAATAATAATAATAATAAAAATAATAAAAAAATAATAAATAATAATAATAATAATAATAATAATAATAATAATAATATAATAATTATTATTATTATATTATTATTATTATCAATAATAATTATTACTTATTATTATTATTATTATTATTATTATTATTATTATTATCAATAATAATAATAATTACTTTTTATTATTATTATTATTATTATTATTTATATTATTATTATTTATTATTATTATTATTATTATTATCAATAATAATATTATTACTTATTATTATTATTATTATTATTATTATTATTATCAATAATAATAATAATTACTTTTATTATTATTATTATTATTATTATTATTATTATTATCAATAATAATAATTATTACTTTTTATTATTTTATTATTATTATTATTATTATTATTATTATTATTATTATTATTATTTTAAGGGGCGTCAAGGTCACTGGTTCGAGCCCCAGCTGGGCATTTCTGTGTGGAGTTAGCATGTTCTGCCTGTGTTCACATGGGTTTCCTCTAGGTGCTCCTGTTTCCCCCGCAGTCCAACGAGATGCGGTATTGGTGAATTGAATAAGCTAAATTGGCCAGTAGTATATGTGTGAGAACACGAGTGTATGGGTGTTACCCAGTGATAGGTTGCGGCTGGAAGGGCATCAGCTGCGTAAAACGTATGATGGATAAGTTGGCGGTTCATTCCGCTTTGGCAACCCTTGATTAATAAAGGGACTCAGCCGAAAGAAAATGAATGAATGAATGAATATTTATAATAATAAATACACTTTTTTTTTTTTAAATCACATGCTTACCACAGTGCTTTTTTTAAAAAAAAAAAAAAAACCTAAAAAAAACTAACAAGAAAAACACATAATATACATAAAAACAAAGAACAATATTTATTATCTCAACCTCTCAAACACTACTGACCAAAAAATAAAAGATTACAAACATTTAGAAATTTCATCTCCTTTGATTCACGAGGCTAATTATTCTACAGCTTTAGACTAACAACATAAAAAAAATTCCTATCCCCTTTAAATGTACATGACCTAAATCTTGACTAGAGCCAGACAGAATCTGCGGACAATTTTTGTTATTTCTGCACAGAATTATTTTAGGAGTATCATAACTAAAAACTTGATAATATGAAATATGAAATAAAAATAACACCTTTTTACTTTAATTTAATGTTTACAATGCAAATCCAATTAGATGCACTTATTTGGTAAACAAAGCAAGTCTCTCACAATCTACTAAATGACAGAAAATATAACTTTACAGACTGTATTTTAAACAAATATTCATTCATTTATTCATTTTCTTTTCGGCTTAGTCCACACACATCCACACACACTCATTCACAGATACACTCATACACTACGGAGAATTTAGCCTACCCAATTCACCCAATTCTTTGGACTGTGGGGGAAACCGGAGCACCCGGAGGAAACCCACGCCAACACAGACAGAACATGCAAACTCCACACAGAAACGCCAACTGAGCTGAGGCTCAAACCAGCGACCTTCTTGCTGTGAGGCGGCAGCACTATCTACTCCGCCACTGTGTCGCCCGTAAACAAATATGAATTTTCATATTAGACAATAATACTACTGTGATTAATTTAGTAACTCTATAAATATAAATTTACACACATTTACACAAGTAAATAAACAGAATCAATGATGGGCTAAAAATTTGCAGAAATCTGCGCGCACAGATTCCATTTGGGCCTACTACTAACTTACATAAAAGCAGCCATCCTATTCACTGCTTTAAAAAATATATTGTTTAAAAAGTTGTATTTTATGCACGATATTATGTAAATGATATACATGTATATAATATTATACAAATAATATTTATATTAAAAAATAATATTAAATAAACAAAAATAGTTATTTGATTTTAAAATGAAGCAAAAATAATAATAATTGCGCCCTTTTGTGCAAATTTTTTTTCCAATAATGTCAGTATTAGTTTATTTTTATTTTATTTTATTTTTTTTAAGTTTACATGAGGTAAATATAATGACTTACATAATCAGGAGCCGTTATATTTCATCATATCAATGCTTTAAAAATATATTAAAATATATATAAAAAAAGTTGTATAAATAAAATAAGGGCGACGCATTGGCGCAGGGGCAAGCCTGTCGCCTCACAGCAAGAAGGTCGCTGGTTCGAGCCTCGGCTGGGTCAGTTGGCATTTCTGTGTGGAGTTTGCATGTTCTCCCCGTGTTCGCGTGGGTTTCCTCTGGGTGCCTCGGTTTCCCCCACAAGTTCAAAGACATGCGGTATAGGTGAATTGGGTGAGCTAAAAATTCTCCGTAGTTTGTGTATGAGTGTGTATGGATGTTTCCCAGTGATGGATTGCAGCTGGAAGGGCATCCGCTGCGTAAAACATGTGCTATATATATATATATATATATAATATATATATTATATATATATATATATATATATATATATATATACTACAATAAATTATATAATAATATATATATAACTAAATAAAATAAATTAAATTAAATTTAAAGTTATAAATAAATGTATATTAAATAAAATTATTTATATATTATATAATTGATATAAACTTATATAATATTATACAAATAATATTTGTATTAAATTAATATTACATAAATTAAAAGAGTTATTTGATTTTAAAATAAAGCAAAAATGTATTATAAAAACTATATAAAAGCATATAAAGTATCTAAAAATATTTTTTTATTTTATTTTATAATAATCATTTTTTGTTTAGTGGATGGCACTGTATAACGTGTCCAATTCTCTCAATAACACATCCTCTTCATTGAATGCATTTTGAAGTCAGTCTTCAGTCTTTGTCTCTCAGAGCTGTCGTCTGTCCATCGGCTCCATCTGGCCTGCGTCTGTTTCACCATGATGTGATATTGGCCATAATTGGCCATGAGAGGGTGAAGCACATGCCGGGCCTGCCCTGACATTAAGCAGAGCAGCGTTTCTTTGCTCTTTCCAGATCCACACACTCCATACACAAACCCCATCAGACTCTCTGATTCACATCCACTCTCATCTTCACGGCACATACCAAGCATTAATAATATGTCATAAACAGGAGCAGTGATGGATGGTAACTGAGTGTTTTATTTCACCTTCACCACCATATTTAAGCACATGTTTAAATATCTGTACATTATCTGAGTATTTTTATTTGGTTTTAGTATTTAACAAAACTTTAACAAAGTGATCATGCAACTGTCAACTTTGCAAACGGTGTAAGTTTGGTCAAAAATTTATATTGTTTGCAAAATAAACTTAAAACAGTAAGTTTGTTTTAATGCACACTGTAAGTACATAAAACAAGTGCTTTTGTACTTTGGCTCAAGTAAAATTAAAACAAAAGACATTTACTGGAGGAATATTCTATTAGGGGATCTGTATCTACTCTTATTCAAGTGCTTAATTTATGTACTTAGTCTACCCAAAAACATTGCAAGAATTAGATGCTTTGTTTCCAGTGAAGACTTAGAAAACTTGTTCATGCTTTTATCAGCAGCAGGGTGGATTACTGTAATGGCCTCCTCACTGGCCTTCCCAAAAAGACAGTCAGACAGTTGCAGCTCATCCAGAACGCTGCGGCCAGATTCTGACCAGAACCAGGAAATCAGAGCACATCACACCTGTCCTCAGGTCTTCCAGTTACATTCAGAATAGATTTTAAAGTATTATTACTGGTCTATAAATCACTAAATGGCCTAGGACCTCAATACATTACAGATATGCTCACTGAATACAAACCTAACAGATCACTCAGATCTTTAGGATCAAATAGATTCGAAATCCCAAGAGTTCAATCAAAGCAGGGTGAATCGGCTTTCAGCTACTACGCCCCTCACTGCTGGAATCAGCTTCCAGAAATGATCAGATGTGCTCCAACATTAGGCACGTTCAAATTAAGACTGAAAACACATCTGTTTAGCTGTGCCTTTACTGAATGAGCACTGTGCTACGTCCAACAGATCGAACTACTATGTTTTCTCTTCTTTTTAATTCTTTTATAACACATTTTATCAGCTTTTATTTTATTTTATTTTCATTTTTACCATTTTTATTATTTGTTTTTATTTCTCTTATACTTGTTTCTTTTATTCCTGTTTATGTAAAGCACTTTGAATTGCCACTGTGTATGAAATGTGTTATATAAATAAACTTGCCTTGCCTTGCCTTGCCTTACCCGGCATGGGAGTTTTGTTCGAAGGGGCCTTTTCCTTGTTGTGAGTGTTTTTGAGGGGTCAGAGGTTTGCTTTAGGACGTTTCCTTTCACTGGATCTCACAGTTCAGGATTCTTTAGCTGAATGCCATCTTCTGAATTCTTTCCGCTGAACTCTCTTGGGATAAAAGACAGGCACAGACCCTCCATTAGTGTAATGTAAACACATAGTGCCACTGAAATGTACCACGTCTCGTCTGTTTACATTTTTTCCATCCCTGCTGCATTGTGTCCATTGCAGGTGGTCATTATAAGAGACAAAACAGCTCTTGTTGACATCGATTTAGGTGCACCTTCCACAGTTAGAGATGCCCAGAGTTAACCTAAATGCATGATATTTATAGTATATGATAATATCATAATTGACATAATATTATAATAATAAATTTTAATGTAGTGTGAAAGGCAGCACGGTGGCTCAATGGTTAGCACTGCCGCCTCACAGCAAGAAGGTCGCTGATTCGAGTTCCAGCTGAGCCAGTTGGCATTTCTGGGTGAGTTCTCCTTGTGTTGGTGTGAGTTTCCTCCGGGTGCTCCGGTTTCCCCCACAGTCCAAACAAATGCGCTATAGGTGAATTGGATGAACTAAATTAGTTGCAGTGTATGAGTGTACGTGTGAATGTGAGAGTGTATGGGTGTTTACCAGTACTGGGTTGCAGCTGGAAGGCATCCGCCACGTAAAACATCGCTGGAATAGTAGGCAGTTCATTGCGCTGTGGCGACCTCTGATAAATCAGAGACTAAGCTGAAGGAAATGAATGAATGATGTGTGATCTGACATTATGGATTTTGCTCAATATGAACTAAATGCTCAATATCAGTTAAATTATAATTGTGCTGACAAAAGAGGCAGCGATGTGTATTGAGAATTGTATTTTGCGGATTTAACATGTATGAAAAAAAAACAGAAATTAATATCAACCTCCAGATAAGCTTTTCGGCATTCTTTCAATCCAGAACAATCACAGTAGGAGCTGAGTGATATGACACGATGCATACAGTAAATATGCATTAAACATTTTACTCAGCAGTTAAATGAGTTTGTCGCCTTATTACAAACACACATGTCAAATTTCACAATATACATGTTAAACTAACAAAAGATACAGCTAAAGAGATCTTTGCTCTTCAGGGGCACTGAATAAAATTTTAATCTGTATATCCTGCATTTTGCATACCTTGCATCGTAATGGAGCTCTATAATGCCGGTCTTGTTTTCAAAATAAGAGCCCTGCATAGATAGTAAGCAAAAGCTTAGATAAACTTAAAAATAAAGGAAAAAATATAATGTAATTCAGTAAATTGTGGTCAATCAAACTCTGCATGCATATTATGATCCTATGTCATCATCAGAGTCAGTATTTTGTTCTGATTGGTCTGTTTTTCACCAGAATTTACATTAGAATGAGAACAGTGTTGTACGATGGTCATAGTATGTCATACGTACTGAACTTGTATTATTCAGCTATGCCTGGGTATTATATCATTTGATTTTAATGCATTTTTAATAGTCATTTTTAAGAGTTGCTGATGTTCAGATGAAGTGATTACTTTATTAATCAGAGCTTGTTGTTTCAGGCATGCCTGGACATTAACCAAGCACATTTAAAATGATACTTTAATTGGCTCACAGGTGCTGGGGATGGAATGAAACAACATGTCCTTTTTAGGTGCTCAGTGGGCTTCAGTTGTCAGAGATTTCACATCTGAAAGCCAAACACCCTTTTGAATGATTAAAAAGGGATACTTTAATAAGTATAACTACAAAAAAATATTATATTATGTTTTTTGTGCATTAGTTTATTGTACATAAATGTTCAGAGTAAACTTATGTTTCAAACCAATTGTACTGCTAAAGGATTATAAAGTACAACAGGGAACGCTTTACAATAAGGTAAATTTCTGCATTAACTATAACACACTATGAAACCCTGAAAAATTGCTATACATGTGTTTGTTACATACAGTGCATTTTATTTAGCGGGTATATTTGACCCTAGATTTACTCCATATAAATACGTTAGAACTTATCTTCAAGGTAAAGTTAATTTTGTTTCATTATAAGTTAAGGCTGTAATGTAAAATCACAGTTCTGATTGCAGGAGCAGATTCAGTAGCCACCAACAGGGGGCAGCAGACATTATGTAGTGTGACTGTACGTTTTCCATCAGTTTCTGTAGGCCTGCTCTGTGTTTGAGGACAGATCTGATCTCCACCACCACTGCTGTTTGTAAGCAGTTGATCCAGTGTCAGTGACTAAATGTCTAAGCACTCCCAACAGAGCAGGCAATTTTTCCCATCATTAGTCGTACAAGCACATGGTAGATTTGACAAAATGCCTCTTTTAACTGTGCGGTTTTAGGAATTTTCATTGGGATTTAAATCCACGGCCCACAGAAATGCGCATGAAAGCTTTTAAAAATGCCTTTTGTACCTGCTGCGTATGATTATGGTGAGGTGTGATTTAAAAGGGTAAAGGGGTAGTTCACCCAAAAAAAGTTTATTTATCCAACCTCAGGTCAACAAAGATCTATTGTAGTTGGCATTTCTCTTTAGTAGATGTTTAAAAAATATTTTTAGCTGAAACTGGTTTATCACATGATGCAAGTTAATGACTGCTATAAATAAAATAAATACTTAGTTACTGATCATAAATTGAAATCTGTTTGTGCAAACTGAACATTGTTTACATTTTAGCCCTAGCGAATAGTCTTGAGCATGTTAATGATCATACGCAGCACAAATGTTTCACTTCTTCTGTTTGGCACATAAACTATCCACTCTTCATTTCAGCTTTGTTTTAATGCTGTACTGTAGTTAAAGGGATAGTCACTGAAAAGTATAGAAATTATTCACCATTTATCTATCCACAAGAGATTTACAATCTTCATTCTTCTGTTGAACATAAAAGTTTTCATTGTTTCTAAAAAATAAAATAAAGTCATCGTTTATGTTCAACAGAAGAAAGAAACTCAAAGTGGTTGAAAGCAAGAGGAGGGACAGTAAATGATGAGTTCATATTTGGGGGAACTGTCTCTTTAATTCAGCAAAGATTCAGCTCAACTTTGCACATGCATTTTACCATTTAACTTGGGTATTCTTAGAATGCAGTGAATGGGAGAGTACAACAAATATATTTTTTACAATCCTATATGCTGAAGTAATAAAAGAAAAATGCCACGATGGCATTATCAAGGTTTTCAAAAAAAGGAAAAAAGTAGTGTGTGAGACGGCAGCCAGAGGAGAGAACAACGTCAAATTTACTCTCAGCCCCATAGATGCTGCATTAGAAACACCTTGCAGTAATTCGTTTTTTTGTAATTTGATGTAAAGATGATAAAATACATACAAAAATGCATATAAATGTTATATAATATTCTAATATCAATATTAAAAACTGTCAAGGATTTAAGATTATGATGAAGGTTAAACTCGTCATAACGGTCTTGTGAAAAGGGTCCATTTTCTCATACATGTAGTAAATCCATGCCTGGCTTATAGGATATATGTGCCCAGGGATATATTTTTAAGAAACCAGAAAATATGTGCCTGGGCTATGTCTGGCTGCATTTTGTGTGTTAATCGAATGCTATGAGGTGGTATCATGCCTCAGACAATGTCTGTTCCTTTCTGTGCTACCGCTGACCTCTTGCCTCCATTTGGACAGTTTTTCTGGTGTGACCAGTTTGCTCGGTAGCTCACCTTGTACTGTATTGGATTTGGGATGTGGAGCGGATCAGTACAGTGAAGGACAGTTTTACCAAAAAAAAACTCTATGAAATTGTGCTTAAAGCATACGTTCGAGATGCCATCGGTTGTTTTTTAGGAGGTTTAGGGAAAGGGTTGTGTGGTCAGTCGATATCAAGCTGATGTCTTATGCATGACAACAAGCCAGGCATGCGCTAGAAGCACATTAAGATTAGCAGAAATATACACAGCGGCCTCTGGTGGATTTATGAGAAATGGCATGTATGAGTAAATGTGTAACAGTACCATATTTGAGATTGTCAAAAATGTACATGGCGCCCTCTAGTGGATTTGTGAAAACAAAAAACTGCAAGCAGACGTAGCCCCTGGCACATATTTTATGATTCTCAAAAATGTAGCCCTAAACTGTAAAACCCAACAGTCAACTTTATTAAATGAAATGTGTGTAGTTAACTCAAAATTTACTGAAAGTTACTTCTACTCATTTTAAAAGAGTTCTGAACTCAGTGTTGAAGGTAATGAGTTAATTAAATACCTCATTACTTTAACTTAAATGAAGTATAACAGTTTTTTTTTACTCAAATGGTTTGTTGCAATCGCTTTGCTCAAATGGTTTGAGTTGCCTTAACTTATTGGGTTTTACAGTACTCAGTTGGTTTGAGTTACCTTAACTTATTGGTTTTACACAGTGTAGGAACATATTTTCAATGAGCTTGGGTTGACATTTTCAGTGAATTTTCCTGCTTCAGGTAACATTGTTAAAATGACCCATTTTAGGTATCGACAAAATGACAAATTAAAATCCTTTTGAAGTATATTTTCTACAGGAAAACATTAATATTACAAAGTATGCTACTTGCTCCATTTTTATTGTCAAAGTCTCCCTATAGAAAAATTCTGAAATTTTCACTTTTTCAAATCACTATTTTTGTTTTGTCTTTAACGGTAAATGATGTTTCGCATGCTTAATACTGAGGGAAAACTAGTAAGTTGATGATCAGTTAGCCCTTTATGTCTTTAATGTATTATTTATATACGCTGTAAAAATGCAGGGTTCCACACAGTTACTTCATGTTGCCCCAACACAAATTGATTGTTAACTTAATTGTTTCTACAAATTTAAGTGGATTGAACATAAAGTAATTAAGCTTTCCCCAAAAAAACTCAAGAATTGTGTGCATTCAGCTCATTTTAAATAAGTAGTTTGAAAAAAAAATATATTTTTTTTAGTGTACTTTAAAAAAATCCTCGGTTCCACACAATCGATTTTGTCGGAACACATGAATAAAGTAAAGAGCCCCTAGTTTGCATTATAATAGGTCATAATTTAGTTTTGGGGGTCTCCAACAACAGGCTGATATGCATGCAGAGCCAAAAGACACTTTCATTGTCTTATAATCTGCATTTATTTTTACCTAATTATCACAACAACTCTCATATGATTTGTTCAGCGATTGATTTGTTCCCAAACCCCTCCTTAGTGTGAGGCTAATCTGTGCTGATTGGTCTGATGACCCAGTCTGTTGCGATTGGTCGACTGCGTTTAGCACGAGACAGAGAGACTCTCCCACCACGATTAATCGTCATTGTTGGAGCGATTACAAGTAACCAAACATAATCAAATACATATTTTGCAAGCTAGAGAAAACATAGAGGCAACCATTTTAATCGCACTTACACTTGTGAAATGGAGGAAGAAACTGATCCATGAACTGTTTACTTATAAATTTCCTGTCAAGCTCTGACAAAGTCTCATGCATCAATAGTGTTTTCTGATCCTTCCTTTAACAAACGGCTGACGAATCCCCCGTTGCAGGGTAGATTATTGCATTAATCACTAGAATGTTCACTCATTTATGTTTACTCATCTTCAGTCATGATCAGTCCCACACACACCTGCACCTGCTAGCGTTTGAAGGGAAAGGCGCGTTCTCGTTTTACCAGATCATATTTGGTATTGTTTTGTATTGATGTTGATACAAACAGACAAAAGATCCGGACAAACGACGAATCATATAATGACGAATAAGTCGAATCTTTTATTAAAACATTGATATTTTTTAACATGGTGCACTTTCAGATTTAAACATCAGCTGGATGTTTTCATTCACTTAGAGCTGTGTTGCACACTGCATGGAAGCTCAATTTCAAAAACTCATAATAGGGGCTCTTTAAATTATTATTTTTGCGAATTTAAGTTGATTGAACATAAAATAATTAAGTTGTCCCCCAAAAAACTTAAGAATTGTGTGTATTCAGCTCCGATTGTTCATTAGTTTAATCGTTCGTTCGTTCCTTCCTTCCTTTCATCAGTCGTTCTTTCGTTCATTCCTTCTATCAATTGTTCGTTCGTTTGTTCGTTCGTTCTATGTATGCAAGAGGAGGGACAGTAAATAATGATTTCATCTTTGGATGAACTGTCTGGTGCACTTTGAGATTTAATCATCAGCTGGATGTTTTCATTTACTTAGAGCTGTGTTGCACACTGCATGGAGGGTCAATTTCAAAAACCTGTAATAGCTTTTAATACTGATACTGATAAAGTTCCTGTCAAGCTCTGACAAAGTCCCATACATCAATAGTCTTTTCTGATCCTTCCTTTAACAAACGGCTGACGAATTCCCTATTGCAGTGTAGATTATTGCATTAATCAGCAGAATGTTTACTCGTATATGTTTACTCATCTTTAGTCATGATCAGTCCCACACACCCCCGCACCTGCTAGCGTTTGAAGGGAAAGGCACGTTCACGTTTTACCCGATCCAGCACATAACGTATTTGGTATTGTTTTGTGTTGACGTTAATATGAACAGACAAAAGATCCGGACAAACGATGAATCATATAAATGATGAATAAGTCGAATGTTTTATTAAATAATCAATACTTTTAAACTCGGTGCACTTTCAGATTTAAACCCCGACTGTATGTTTTCATCCACTTAGAGAAAAACCCATAATATGGGCTCTTTAAATTAACATATTATTTTTTAACAAATATAAGTTGATTGAACATAAAATAATTAGTAATTGTGTGTTTTCAGCTCATTTTAAATACGTAAATTGAACAGTTGTTACGCCCCATCTAGCGGTAAGGACGCAACATGAAAGATAAGACTGCACACACAATGCTGCTTAAGAAAATATATAGAGATTTTATTTTCACAATGATTTTCTCAAACAAAATTTGTCTCTTTTTTTTCAACTTCGGGAGCTGACCAGGCCAAAATAATAAACCAAACAATCTAAATTCAATTTCCCTCTAAATTCCCTATTTTGAGCAAAAGAAAATAAAAGGAAAAACACTTTCTTACTTTACTCCCTAGTCCACAAAAATGATAATAAAAAGAAGGTACAAAGAAAATGGCGTCAAGTAAAACAATAATATTTATAGTCATATTGTAGCGTATTTACACTAGTGCATTTTTGTTTTAAATGAAATTGCTTTTCATCCAGACTGAACTGTCCCTTTAAGAGCATTATCAGCTGATCATCGGGATTCCTGGGGGAAAATAAGTGAAAAGTAAACTATGATTATAAACTTGCATGAAACAGAAATGCATCAGGAGGCCAGAACAAAGCCAGATATTTCAGGATCCTGGAGAAGAGGCTGGAATACCACACTGAGCAGGGAAAGAGGCAGACTTTAGCATTGAGAAATTAATTATAATGATAATGGTGCACTCCTGGTTTGAACGTCTGGGTTATTTTAGCTCCATGTCATTTTAAAGAGGCTCTGTTCACTCAATTTGTGCCTTCCTGCTAGGAAACTCCCTGTGCTTTCTCTCTCTCTCTCTCTCTCTCTCTCTCTCCCTGCAGTATTCACTGAAGTAGGCTGTAATTTGTGCTCTATGAAGGGATGCAGGATGCAGCGAGCGGGATGGTCATATGATGAGCCGTGTCGGTCTGGAGTAAATGGAGTCAGTCACACATAAGAGTGTGTGTGTGTGTGTGTTTGATCAGTCTGTACATGTAATGCTGTCAGGTGGCTCTCGTTAGTCCAGCTCACTGAAAGCAGAATGACTGTAAGACTGAAGGAGAGACGTTTGTGCTGCTTTCTCTCAGTTAAAGTATACATGGAATCAAAACTAGCTTACATTGCTAGTTTGTGGTGAACAATTCATTTGTGCAAGTCATTAAGAAAATTAAGAGTATTGGTATTAGTATTAGTCATTAAGAGTAATCTTTAGTTGAAATCTGAAATGCTCTTCATGTTTGTATTCAGTTAAATTTTCAGATTACGTCTGTCTAAGGTAATGGGCGTGGCTAACATACTTAACCGCACCCCTCCAGCTGTCAGTTTTGACAACAAACAGAAATAGTGAGCAGGAGGTGTTTGTTAGGTTGTAATAACTCTACTCAAACTCTGTTCCTGATATTTCTGAATGAAACACTTACTTTACTACATCTAATCAGCTCGCAGTAGAAAACACAGGCCACCCCACTGTTTTCTCATTTAATATTCCGTTTCTCTATGAACTGCGTCACAATATGAGAAAAAAAAGGTCTCAGCTTCCGGTTCATGCAGACTTTTGGGAATAGAGTTGGCCACACTCTGTCTGTCTGTCTGTCGTCTGTCTGATCTATCTATCTATCTATCTATCTATCTATCTATCTATCTATCTATCTATCATCTTCTATCTTTCTATCTATTATCTATCTATCTATCTATCTATATCTATCTATCTATCTATATCTATCTATCTATCTATCTATCTATCCTTTTTCAAACTGTTTAATCTATCTATCTATCTATCTATCTATCTATCTATCTATCTATCTATCTGTCTATCTGTCTGTCTGTCTGTCTGTCTGTCTGTCTGTCTGTCTGTCTGTCTGTCTGTCTGTCTGTCTGTCTATCCTTTTTCAAACTGTTTTTATCTATCTATCTATCTATCTATCTGTCTGTCTGTCTGTCTGTGTCTGTCTGTCTGTCTGTCTGTCTGTCTGTCGTCTGTCTGTCTGTCTATCTCTCTATCTATCTCTCTATCTATCTCTCTATCTCTCTATCTATCTGTCTGTCATTTTATCTATTGATCGTTATTAATCGTAAATTTGATAATTGTTCTTTCATTAGTTCGTGCCTTCGTTCATCCATCCGTACGTTTGTTCAATCTTGTCGTTCCATCGTATAATTATATTGTATCGTTCTATCGTATCGTCTCAGCTATACAGTAAGAAATAATGGGAAATATACAAACAAGTAATCAAATTAATACAATAATAAATAAATACTAATATAATAGAAAATCAGGAGAAGTTATTAATGTTGTGCCAAAGAGCTGTCCATAACTGCCAAAAATCATCAGACTTTTGAAGTATATAGTAGGTGAGTTTCTCGAATGGAAAAGCATACAAACTTGAGACAACCATGTTTTGAAGGAGCATACCTGAGGATATGGCCACAATAAAAGTACACTACAATATAAGTATACATAATAAATACATTTAACATTTAATTAATTTTCTTCATTCATTACTTTCCTCAAAGTTTCATATAGAGTTTTGTCCTGCTAAGTTTCAGGAGGACTTCAAAACTGGATTACAAAAGTCAGCCAGACAGTTGTTGTGAAACAGGAGGCTGAAATGGTATGATCTCTGTACAGCATCAGTGTCCAGTAACTCCAGCATGACTAAAACAGATCAGCTCCTGTTCACATTTTAAGAAACCGTCTAAACCACACAAGTCTCACTGAGCATGTAAGACCAGCGCGCGGACTTTACTTTGGCAAATGTAGCCTGATGATTAACAATCTTTGCCGGTGATGTGCAGAAATTGTAGCTCTTCTCCAAGACTGTGGTGACTCAGGATTTGGAGAGTTGCTCGATGTGAAATAATATTGCTCTCCATCGTTACTGTGGTGCAATACTGTGAAGCCAACATCCGGAGAAACAGCAGTCAGAACAGTCAGTTTTAATGTTTAGGTTTGTTTGTTTTGTTCCTTTCAACTATCATTATTAGGTTTTGTTTGACATTTTCTCCTGTTCTTACAGTTTATCTATCTAGCATTATTATGTATATATTATTAGTAATTGTATGCTTATTTTATTATTATATTATATTTGTATTTTATTTTGTTATTTTTCTTTTGCAGTCAGTTGTTTTTAAGTTAAATCTTTTCTTTAAATCGCATGTGAATTTATTTATATATTTATTATTTTTTATAGATATACATATTATTTTAGTTAGTTGTTTTTTCAATTTTTTTTTAAATTCATTTGAATTTATTTTATTTGAATTTATTCGAAATCATTTGAATTTTGTTTATTTTATTTATTTTATTTTATTTATTTTTGTTTTGTTTGTTTTTGTTTATTTATTTTATTTTATTTTATATTTTATTTATTTATTTTATTTTATTTTATTTTTTATTTATTTTATTTTATTTTATTTTATTTTTATTTTATTTTATTTATTTTATTTTATTTTATTTTATTTATTTATTTTATTTTATTTATTTTATCTGTCCTAAGTCGTCCTGTCCTGCTATTCAGATGGATGATAATATGGCCACCGGGAGTCTTTTCCTCTCCACTTCTCCAAATGTTGAACTTTAGCAGATTTGGCATGATCTGACAGTCTCTCTCATCTCACTTCAACTGCTCTCTGTGTTTTGTAAACTCTTCTCCTTCACTGCTTTTGTCTTTTTGGTGTTTACTTCCATTTTCTTTGATCCTGCACTTTAAGAACTGGCCTGAAATGGATGTTAAAAAAGAAAGAAAGAAAAGATCTAAGACTGAAATCATGTGAAAGTCTTAAGTGAACTTTCATATGTCCAGTGCTTTTCACAAAGTATTGCTTGACTTTTATGTATCTATTTTTATTGAGCAGTGTTATCACTAACAAAACCTTAACAACTAAATGAAACTTAAATTAACCTGAAAGAACACATTGTTAATACGAAAGTAAATAAATGAATAAAAAAATAAAAAAATAAAATTCAATATTAAAACAGAACAAAATAAAAACAGAAGCACATTTAAAAGAAAACAAATAACTTTAAAATAAAATAAAATAAAATAAAATAAATAAAATAAAATAAAAATAATTACTTCTAGAATCTTAAAATAATAATAGCAGATAGATAAACTGAAGAACAAGAGAAAAATTAAATTAAATTAAATTAAATTATGGAAGAACAAGAGAAAAATTAAATTAAATTAAATTAAATTAACTTAAATTAAATTAAATTAAATTAAATATGTGCAATGTTTTTTTTTAACAACAATATCACAAAAAAATTTATGAAATAAAAAACATAAAATAGATAAAATAAAATAATTTTTACAGATAATAATTATATCCCCAAGATGCATTAAATAAAATAGAATAAAATAATTACTGCAGATAATAATTCAGTTAATTTAATAATTATATCCTGAAGGTGCATAAAATTTTTTTATAAATTAAATTAAAATAAAATAAAATAATTATTACAGATAATGAATCAGTTAATTTAATAATTATATTCCAGAGTGCAAAAATAAAATAAAATGAAATAAAATAATTATTCCAGATAATAATTCAGTTAATTTAATAGTTATATTCCCAATGTGCATAAAATAAAATAAAATAATTATTAAAGATAATAGTTCAGTTAATTTAATGATTATATCCCCGATGTGCATAAATAAAATAAAAGGAAATAAAATAAATAATTAATACAGATAATAATTCAGTTAATTTAATAATAATATTCCAGAGGTTGCAAAAATAAAATAAAATGAAATAAAATAATTATTCCAGATAATAATTCAGTTAATTTAATAGTTATATCCCCAATGTGCATAAATAAAATAAAATAAACTATTAAGATAATAATTAGTTAATCTAATAATTATATTCCCCCTGAAGGTGCATAAATAAAATAAAATAATTATTACAGATAATAATTCAGTTAATTTAATAAATATATCCTGAAGGTGCATAAATGAAATAAAAGGAAATAAAATAAATAAAATAATTATTAAAGATAATATTCAGTTAATTTAATGATTATATCCCAGAGGTGAATAAATAAAATAAAATAATTATTACAGATAATAATTCAGTTAATTTAATAATTATATCCCCAAGATGCATAAATAAAGTAAAATAAAATAATTATTAAAGATAATAATTCAGTTAATTTAATATTTATATCCCCAAGATGCATAAATAAAGTAAGATAAAATAATTATTACAGATAATAATTCAGTTAATTTAATATTTATATCCCCAAGATGCATAAATAAAGTAAAATAAAATAATTATTAAAGATAATAATTCAGTTAATTTAATATTTATATCCTGAAGGTGCATAAATGAAATAAAAGGAAATAAATAAAATAAAATAATAATTAAAGATAATAATTCAGTTAATTTAATGATTATATCCCCAAGATGCATAAATAAAGTAAAATAAATAATAATTAAAGATAATAATTCAGTTAATTTAATAATTATATCCCCAAGATGCATAAATAAAGTAAAATAAAATAATAATTAAAGATAATAATTCAGTTAATTTAATAATTATATCCCCAAGATGCATAAATAAAGTAAAATAAAATAATTATTACAGATAATAATTCAGTTAATTTAATAATTATATCCCCAAGATGCATAAATAAAGTAAAATAAAATACTTATTAAAGATAATAATTCAGTTAATTTAATAATTATATCCCCAAGATGCATAAATAAAGTAAAATAAAATAATTATTAAAGATAATAATTCAGTTAATTTAATATTTATATCCTGAAGGTGCATAAATGAAATAAAAGGAAATAAAATAAAATAAAATAATAATTAAAGATAATAATTCAGTTAATTTAATGATTATATCCCAGAGGTGAATAAATAAAATAAAATAATTATTACAGATAATAATTCAGTTAATTTAATAATTATATCCCCAAGATGCATAAATAAAGTAAAATAAAATAATAAAGATAATAATTCAGTTAATTTAATAATTATATCCCCAAGATGCATAAATAAAGTAAAATAAAATAATTATTACAGATAATAATTCAGTTAATTTAATAATTATATCCCCAAGATGCATAAATAAAGTAAAATAAAATACTTATTAAAGATAATAATTCAGTTAATTTAATAATTATATCCCCAAGATGCATAAATAAAGTAAAATAAAATAATTATTAAAGATAATAATTCAGTTAATTTAATATTTATATCCTGAAGGTGCATAAATGAAATAAAAGGAAATAAAATAAAATAAAATATAATTAAAGATAATAATTCAGTTAATTTAATGATTATATCCCAGAGGTGAATAAATAAAATAAAATAATTATTACAGATAATAATTCAGTTAATTTAATAATTATATCCCCAAGATGCATAAATAAAGTAAAATAAAATACTTATTAAAGATAATAATTCAGTTAATTTAATAATTATATCCCCAAGACGCATAAATAATTTTTAGATGCATAAAGATGCATAAACAATTTTTTGAAAATGAATTATTAGTTAAATAATTAATAGTTTTGATGGACTTTTTTGTGGATTTACTAGCTATTTTAAGTGCTTTTATTTTACATTTTTGTTTGAACTAACTAACATGGTTTCTCTCAGATGTGCTTCTAAAAGTGGAGACACAGATAAGAGACAGCGAGGCTGATGAGGATCAGTGTTCTAGCAAGACCAGCATTAGACCAGTGTTCTTCTCTTTCTTGTCCTCTGTCTAGCCTGTTTGTGCTGTAATGGTTTTAATTCTGGTCTTGCTAGATGGACATAACAAGGCATTGAGAAGCATGAAGTACGTCTCATCTGCCAAGTGTTCTCAGTGGGTGTCAGCAGAGCGGATGCGATCTAGTTAGTGGTCGAGCCTCAGTCCTGGAGGCCGTTTTG
Source organism: Danio aesculapii (assembly GCF_903798145.1). Lineage (NCBI taxonomy): Eukaryota > Metazoa > Chordata > Actinopteri > Cypriniformes > Danionidae > Danio > Danio aesculapii. The sequence goes on along the minus strand of NC_079443.1, from coordinate 48,878,715 downwards.
GGGGCTTCAGTAGTGCAAACTCTACAGCTGGGGTATAACTCCCCTCCAGCTTTATTACTCTTGGAAGACAGACTCATTTTTTTTCTTTCTTCAGGAATTGAGACAGACATGCGGGGTCTCTTGTGGAAAACAGAGATCTGATGATTCACATTACATCACTGACCATGCAGATCTTAAAAGGTTTACCCTTTCAGCAGAGGCTGTTTTGAATTTCTTTTAGGTTTTGAGCTATTGCCAGGAGTTTGTTTATACATTTTTTTATATTGCTTCATGTCACAGAATAAATGCATGTACAGTTGAAGTCAGAAATATTAGCCCTCCTGTGATTTATTTATTTTTCTTTTAAATATTTCCCAAAATGATGTTTAACAGAGCAAGAAATTTTTCACAGTATGTCCAATAATGTTTTTTCTTCTAGAGAAAGTCTTATTTGTTTTATTTTGGCTAGAATAAAAGCAGTTCTGAGTTTAAGGTCAATATAATATAATTTTTTTTGATTGTCTACAGAACAAACCACTGTTATACAATAACTTGCCTAATTAACATCTGTTTCACCTCGCACGTGTGAGAAGAGCATAAGCAGCGCATGTTTTTTTCTGTGTCCATGTTAACAGATTAGAACTTTCATACGGCATGCAGAAGCAGCGCGTCAATGCAGAGCTGAAGCAGCAGTGCCGCGATAGTTTTGGCACTGAGTCTATTTTGCCACTGCTCATGCACAGTTAAAGTGACAGTGCATTGTTAATGCCAAAAACACACTGAATGACAGTAAAAAGTACACTGTAAAATATTATATGATCAATTAGTCCTAATAGCATATGCTTTTATTCATGTTCTGACTTAAGTCAGAACAAGCTGTTTTAAGTCAGTTTAATATAATATAAGTTCAATGGACTCATAAGGTTAATTTGATTCAGCTTAAAAATTTAAGGCAACCAGGATTTTTTTTACAGTGTAGCTATTTTACCCAATGAATGCATCAATAATATCCACTGATTTTTATACAGTCAATTGAATCAACTTAAATGATTAAAAACGCAACAAATATTTATTTAGGCCCGAACTACAAAACCAAATTTAAAACAATTTTAGTATCAGTTTTGCTGAAGTTGCACACTAGTTTGATCATGTATAAATATCATTATAACTATATAGGCCTACATCATGCTGACAATCAAAAACAAAATTACTATATAATCAATATAAATGATCTATAAAAAAATCTATAAAATCTATTAGAAAAATGGCTTTGGTGCAGATGAAAAGTAAAAAAAAAGTATATATATGTGTATATATATATATATATATATATATATATATATATATATATATATATATATATATATATATATATATGTATATATATATATATATATATATATATATATATATATATATATATATATATATATATATATATATATATATATATATATATATATATATATATATATATATATATAGTTGAACTCAGAATTATTAGCCTCCTTTGATTTTTATTTATTTATTTTTTTTTATATTACCCAAATGATGTTTAACAGAGCAAGGAATTTTTCACAGTATGTCTGATAATATTTTTTCTTCTGGAAAAAGTCTTATTTGTTTTATTTTGGCTAAAATAAAAGCAGTTTTAAATTTTTTAAACAACATTTTAAGGTCAAAATTATTAGCCCCTTTAAGCTATATATTTTTTTCGATAGTCTACAGAACAAACCATCTTTATACAATAACTTGCCTGATTACCCTAACCTGCCTAGTTAACCTAATTAACCTAGTTAAGCCTTTAAATGTCACTTTCAGCTGTATAGAAGTGTCTTGAAAAATATCTAGTCAAATATTATTTACAGATAGATAGATAGATAGATAGATAGATAGATAGATAGATACAGTAGATAGATAGATAGATAGATAGATAGATAGATAGATAGATAGATAGATAGATAGATAGATAGATAGATAGATAGATAGATAGGTAATTATAAAGAATAGACAGAGATAGATTATTCTGTCGATCCGCTGATCTACTGCGCACTACAGAAGCAGCTGGTGTGAAAGGCAAATGCCTGTGCACTACTTCTGCTCTCCATATGCGCTGTTTATGCTCTGCTCGCACATGCGGTGTTAAACAGCCATCACTTGTCTAATTAACCTAAATAACATATTTAACCCTTAAATGTCACCTTTAGCTAAATATATAAATGATGGCTGCAAAAATGTTGCAAACAATCAATATATGTTGAATTTAAACAAACAAATCAAATTTAGCAATGTTCAACTATAGTTTCCCAGCGATGGGTTGCAGCTGGAAGGGCATCCGCTGCGTAAAACATGTGCTGTATAAGTTGGCGGTTCATTCCACTGTGGCGACCCCAGATTAATAAAAAGACTAAGCCAAAAAGAAAATGAATGAATGAATGTTTAACTTAATTTGTTTGTTTAAATTAAGCCCAAATAAATTGTTTACAACCTAACTTTAAATAAAAAGTAAATCCAAGGAATCATCTTTGAATCATTTTTTTATAGTGTAGTGAAAAAATATCTATATATATAATATCTATATCTATAATATAAACTTGAAAAATATCTAGTCAAATATTATTTACTATCATCATGGCAAAGATAAAATAAATCAGTGATTAGAGATGAGTTATTAAAACTATTTTGTTTAGAAATGTGTGTGTGTGCATGAGTGTATACTGTATGTGCTTGTATCCACAGTTTTCCCTTTTTTTCTTCAGGTTGCTAATGCTTCCCTGTGTACCTTTCCCATCTCTCATACACATTATATCTTTTGACTTCTTCAACCATGTCATCAAGTTCAGTGGTAGTTTATAAACCCACAGAGTTTGTCTTTACTGGAAAAACTTGAAGCGGCTCAGCTCTCTCCTGCCCATCTCTCAGTGATTTCTTCAGTTCTTCTGCCATCTCAGACTTACATGGGTATTTGAGGCCAGCCAGACTCAAACTAACCCATGACATCATGGATTCCTCAGAAATAAATACCTGTCTCTGGAGGAATAAACCATGCCGCTCGACTTCTGTATATGGAGCTTCTCGGCCCGCCGGCAGATTCACGGTGACGCTGGAGCGACGAGAGATTGTCTAAATATTTAGCCAGGCTGTTTAGTGATGCACCTACACAGCAGAGCAGACCCGTGTCTTCTGTTTCACTTCTGAAAGCTGTTTAATCAGTGGAAGGATTACTAGACACACTGCATTTACATGACACATTTGGCAGACGCTTTTATCCATATATCATGGCTTAAGTTGCTTGGGGATATATTTGGTAATAGATTTTTGTTTTATGTAAAGATCAGGTTCCATAAAGTTTGTATATACATTTTTGGCTCTGAACTTTCACAACTGTGAAAACTGGACTGAAGCTGTTTCAGTTTACAAGAACTTCTATGTTAAGCTGCTTTGACACAATCTACATCAGTGGTGCTCAACCCTGTTCCTGGAGATCGACCTTTCTGCAAATTTCAGCTCCAACCCTGATCAAACACACCTGAACCAATTAATTAGGACCTGAACAGCACTTGATAATTACAGGCAGGTGTGTTTGATAAGGGTTACAACTGAAATCTGCAGGTAGGTCGATCTCCAGGAACAGGGCTGGTCACGCCTGATCTACATTGTAAAAGCGCTATAGAAATAAACATGAATTGAATAGAATTGAATTTTCTACTGTAAATATATCAAAACTCATATTGGGATTAGTTTAATGCATTGCTAAAGCCTAATTCGCACAACTTTAAAGTCTGCATGAGCTGGAACGTTCAACCGTTTGTTTGTTTTTTTGGGATGTTGATGCAGTGCCTAGAGAAACTGAATGTTCCTAGAGAAAACTGTGGGCGTTGCTTGTTTTTCTCTACTGCGAGCTGATTGGCTGTAATTAAATAGGACTATGAAATTTGTTGCCTTTCAATATTATGCATCATTATGTTTATAGATATAAAATGAAAATAAGTTTCGCTCTTCACTCCTCAGGTCGATGTGAATCTAGAGAGCACATGTCCAGGTGTCCTGCAGATGTACAATCTTTCAACATGGCAGATTATTCCAGATTTTTGTTCTGTTTGTGTGTCTTACCTGTTTTCTTTCTTCTGTGTTTTCTTCATCTCAGGCCCCCAGCAATGAGCTCCCTCTGAAACATATCGAGACCACAGTGAGTATTGCAGACTTTTACAACTTCACCCATGTCTGATGATTTCAATTATTATATATTGATAAATACATGGGGCGGCACGGTAGCTCAGTGGTAAGCACTGTCGCCTTACAGCAAGAAGGTCGCTGGTTTGAGTCTGGGGTCGGCTGGGCTAGTTGGCATTTCTGTGTGGAGTTTGCATGTTCTCCCCGTGTTGGCGTGGGTTTCGTCCAGGTGCTCTGGTTTCCCCCCACAGTGCAAAGACATGCGCTATAGGTGAATTGAATGAACTAAATTGGTCGTAGTGTATGTGTGAGTGAGAGTGTATGGGTGTTTCCCAGTGCTGGGTTGCAGCTTTAAGGGTATGCACTTCATAAAATGTATGCTGGAATAGTTGGTGGTTCATTCCGCGGTGGCGACCCCTAATAAATATGGGACTAAGCTGAAGGAAAACGAATGAATGAATGAATGAATGATAAACACATTAACATATAGTTTATATAAAAAAATAAATGAGAAATAAATAAATATGTTGTTTTATTAGTGCTTTAGTAGTACCTTAAGCAATATATCATATATACATATTTACATTTGAATTACTGATTTAAGTTTATAATTATCTGCAAATGCAATAGTTATAATTTTTAACATATATAAAAAAACTTTCGATACAAAATTTGTATCTATTACCTTTTCAAATATCATTTGAAGGTGCAGTATGTAGAATTGACACCTAGAGGTTAAACTAGGTATTGCAGTCCAAATTCAAAATATTGGAGAGTTTTTTTCTCACCCCGATGACAACTTAACCCACATACAGGTTGCCAGATTGACAAGACAAACAGGAGTGCGCATGCCTGACGATCAAGCCTTGAACTTAGATTATTATTAGCCCCTAATAACTCAAAATTATTGTTAATTTCAATATTAGTTAGTTATAACTTTTTTTTTATTAGCCATTAGGGTTAATTATTTTAAACCTTAATATTAAAGTATTAATTATCAATATATATTAAAACGTTTGCCAAAATCGGGGTTCTGAAATATAATTGAGTAAACTGGCAGTGGGCTGGTTATAGAGACAAAAAAAAGACAGACATTCCGACAGAGAACGCATTCATTTTCAAAGAAGAATAACTGATATTCTTAGATATCTGCTACCATATTACGGTATTTTCCCAGTACTGGATTGTGGCTGGAAGGACATCCACTGTGTAAAACATAAGTCGAAATTGTTGGCGGTTCATTTCACGGTGGCGACCCCTGATAATAAAGGGACTACGCCAAAGGAATATGAATAAATATTATGGTATTGTTATGCTTTAGAAGAGTCAAAAACGTTCATGCAGCACCTTTAATAAATAAATTATAAATAGTTTGCAGTTTACCCAAAAAAAAAAAAAAAAAAAAATGAAATCAAATAAATAAAAAATCCGTAATTTTTCGGTTTATTTCGGTTTATTATTTTAAACCTTATTATTAAAGTATTAAATATCAATATATATTAAAACTTTTGCCCAAACCGGGCTTCTGAAATATAATTGGGTAAATTGGCAGTGGGCTGGTTATAGAGACAAAACAAAGACCTTTCGACATGGAACACATATCTCTAAAAGGGAATCACTGACTTTAGCATTGTTTTTCAGATAAACAAGTATGTACATTTTGTATGTACAAAAATAACATTTTTCTTAAATATCTGCAAAAAATATTGTATTTTTATGCTTTAGAAGAGTCAAAAACATACACACAGCACCTATAGTAAATAATACGCTTGACTACTTTTGATCACTTTTTCTCCAAGCAAGGTTTCATCCATCGACTTTTCCTTTCCATGAATCTTCTTAAAAGTGAAGGTTGTGAGTGTGAATGTGCCGCTTCTGTTTGAGGTGTTGCTCAGTGTGAACAGTGTAAAGTCATCACTGACAGAACTGTAGAAGTAACGGCCTGAAGATCTAAATGTTTATGTCTTTAGTGAACACTGTTGCCACGCACCTTCTGTAGTCTAAACTGGAGCAGTGTAAACCTCTGAGAGCTGGAGCGCAAATTATTGGTTGGATTAACTAAACACGGCCTCACTGGGGCTGTAATGACCGCCCAGGCTAAAGGATTTAAAGAGACAGTACACTGAAATTCTCAGTGCAATTTATGTTTTAGTCATATTATGATCCATTGATTATTTATTTACTCTAAACAATAAACAAGTCTAATCCCCGACTTAGTTACTCTAAAAAAGGTCTAATTACAAGATTTAATTGATAAAAACATAAAAAGTAAAAATAAAAATGAATATTAACTGAGGTATAAATGAAAGAAATGATTATCAATTATTAGTGTTTAAATAAAATAATTAAAATAATTTAGCATTTTTTTGCCTAAATAAATTTTAAAGTGATAGCTTCTAATATATATATATATATATATATATATATATATATATATATATATATATATATATATATATATATATATATATATATTTTTTTTTTACGATAGTCTCAATATTAACATTATTAGTTTTATTGATTACATATAATTAATTATTAAAACCTAAATATTTATTAAAATATTAAGTATTTTATTACTTGAAATAAAACAAATATTAACATAAAATAAAATTAAAAAACATAGCTATGTTGTTGATGCACAATATTCATTTTTATTAATAAAAGTTAAATACTAAAATAAATAAATCTAAACCTAATAAAAGCTATACAGATAAACAGTAGGTGACACTTTAAAATGACCATTACCGCCGCATTTGGCACCACGGCAAGCCTAAGGGATTACGAACATGTTTTTAGGTGAAACAGCAGTTTGCGTCAATGTCGCCAGGGGGCACAAAGGGACGGGATGCGAACAAACAGAAATATACAGTAGCTGTAAATACCCTGCTACTTTTATGTGAAGATGAAATAACAAAACAAGCATTATAATTCCTTTATTAATCATTAAAAACTTGTTAACAAGCTTTATTATCATTGTAAACTTAAGGCCAATGAGGATTCATTTTGGAAATTAAAAATATATTTTATCTTAGTAAAATAGCACTAAACAAAAAGCGTACAATTATTGTTAATTAAATATTAATTACGTATAAGGATTATTTATAATTAGCCATAAAGTATTTATGTATAAAAAAAAAAAATATATATATATATATATATATATATATATATATATATATATATATATATATATATATATGTGTGTTTGTGTGTGTGTGTGTGTGTGTGTGTGTGTGTGTGTGTGTGTGTGTGTGTGTGTGTGTGTGTGTGTGTGTGTGTGTGTGTGTGTGTGTGTGTGTGTATTTATTTAGGTATTCTCAGAGCATTTCAGTGACAGATTACATGATTTCACTTCTATCTGGATGCATAATGCGATTAGTTAAAATATGTGATAAAAGAATGAAGGGGTTGTGCTGGTGAATTATGGGCGTTTTAATACTGTAGTAATCGCTGTAGTCTCTACACATGCATGTTTTCTACTGTATGTCTGAGAATGAGCCCTGAGTAATGTCCTTTATAAGTGTACACTGCCACGGTTAAAACACATCATCCATGCAGCTTATTTGGTGCAATGAATCACGTACAGATCAGCATGAAATATTTGCTTAACACTCCTGGATCTTCTTTAGCTTGAGAAAGGAAGTATCGCTTTACAAACTCGAATGTTTTTGGCTCACGGCTTACAGGCAGCTAGCAACAAAAGTTGTAATATGTAGGAAAATATACATGCTTGGTTTTAACTTAAGTAGACTTGTAGGTTAAAGTATTTATTTAGTATAAAGTTCAAAGTTGAGTTCCAGATGTAAAAAACACCCTTTATTTCATCCATAGGAAAACAATGACAGTTATGGGTAACACTTTAGTTTAGGTCACAATACATGCTATTTATTACTGGCTTATTACCTGCCTTTTATTAAGATATAAACTGTTTATTAGTAGTTATAAAGTATGATTTTATTTTACACCCCTAATCCTATCCAAAACCTGATACGAACTTCTACCTTACTAACTAATAATAAACAGCTAATTAGTAGCTTATTAAGCTAGTATAGTGCTAGTTAATGGTTATTGTGAATTGTAACCGTGACTTGAGTGTTACCCAATTTTAGAAATGCTAAAAAGACATTACCTATAATGCTCATCAAAAAGAAATCTACTAATCAGAAAGTCGCTAGATATTTTTCAAGATGCTAGTATTCAGCTTAAAGTCCAATTTAGGTTAAGTAGGTAAGTTAGGGTAATTAGGCAAGTCATTATATAACAGTGGTATGTTGTGTAGACAATCGAAACAAAATATTGCTTAATGGGGGCTAATAATATTGACCTTAAAATGTTTATTTATTTATTTATTTATTTATTTATTTATTTATTTATTTATTTATTTATTTATTTATTTATTTATTTATTTATTTATTTTATTCTAACCAAAATAAAACAAATAAGACTGTCTCCAGAAGAAAAAAAATGTATAGGAAATACTGTGAAAAAATCCATGTTCTGTTAAACCTTTCACATGTATGATCACACCGGTGTGATTAGAATGTTCAGAGCGCACGTCATCAACTGCTAAAATTAAAATCTGACGCCGCGTTCTGAGGCACAGAAAGAGTTGTGCAGCACTTGTCATAAATCACAGTTTATCCATGCTTTCAAACAAATAACATTTATTTTAGGTTTCAGACATTCAAATACATATAATTACAAGCAAAACACACCATTTAAGGTTCGTAAAACACACCGATGTCTATGGAGACAGCAATAATAATAATTTTACAATATAACTGGACGATGTGCTTTGTTCACATAAAATACACACTGTTTATGTTACTAGAATATTTTCTCTACTCCTATATCAGTTACTTAGCAGAAAATTATAAATTAACATGACGTAAGTCCAGCAGCTCGGATCTCTCCTGCAGTTGTTACTAGAAGGGATACAGCTACATCACAAGTTAACTGATTATAAGTAAAAAAGTATTATTACTTATTAAATTATGCAATAACTGTATTTTATTGCATACTTCACTCCTAAACTCAATAGTCATGGTAATGTAAAAATATTATTTATGCTATATTGACTTGAGTATCGTTAGCTCTATCCTGTCTATACTTCACTGCAACGCTGAAAAGGTAGAAGCCTAGATATAAAATACAATTTTAATAGATTATGCTATATTAACATGAGTATCCTCAGCTGTATATCATAATAAAATACAATTAATGCATAGTTTAATAAATAATATAAATACTGCTCATTAGCTTTCGATCACAGCTGTATCCCTACTAGCAACAACTAAAAAAAAAAACTACCCATTACTCGTCATATAACAAATAATACAATCTTTAAGCTGTTTAAAAGCTTAATGATTGTATTGAGCTTTTACTTACAGAAAGGGGCAAAAAGAAACAAAACATGAAATATACCATTGAAGTCAGAATTATTAGCCCCCCTTTGAGTTTGTTTTCCTTTTTTAAATATTTTACAAATGATGTTTAACAGAGCAAGAGAATGTCTGATAATATATTTTCTTCTGGAGAAAGTCTTATTTGTTTTATTTTGGCTAGAATAAAAGCAGTTGTTAATTTAAAAAATCAAAACATATGATGTTCAAAATAGTTAGCCCCTTTAAGCTAATTTTTTTGATAGTCTACAGAGCAAACCATCATATTCAGTAACTTGCCTAATTACCATAACCTGCGTAGTTAGCCTAGTTAAGCATTTAAATGTCACTTTGAGCCAGGGGTGGGCAAACTCGGTCCTGGAGAGCCGGTGTCCTGCACAGTTTAGCTCCAACGCTGATCAAACACACCTGCTTATAGAGAATTAGTGATCTTGGAGACACTGATTAGCATGTTCAGGTGTGTTTGATTAGAGTTGAAGCTAAACTATGCAGGACACCGGCCCTCCAAGACAGAGTTTGCCACCCCTGCTTTAGGCTGTATAGAAGTGTCCTGAAAAATATCTAGTCAAATATTATTTACCGTTATCATAGCAAAGATAAGGTAAATCAGTTATTAGAAATGAGTTATTAAAACTATTATGTTTAGAAATGTGTTGAAAAAAAATCTTCTCTCTGTTAAACAGAAATTGGAGGAAAAAATATACAGGGCAACTAATACTTCTGACCTCAACTGTACATAGATCATTGGGGCTGGTGGGTCATGTGATAAACTTGACGCGTTGTAATGGGAACTTTAGAACACAATGGATTCTAATTAACAGTCACAAAAAAAAAAAAACAGCTGGAGTATTTAAAACTCACATATGAAAGGGTTAAACATCATTTGTAAAATATTTGAGAGAAAAAAATTACAGGAGGGCTAATAATTCTGACTTCAACTGTGTGTTTGCAGCTGAATTACTCATTGATGAGAGCCTGCACTGCCCTCACCTCACGGTCAGTTAGTTGCGGTTATACTGACGTCTTTGATTCACAATAACAAACCCTTTGAATCTCAAGATCGGTTTGTCATATGACCTCCTGCGCCGTGTTTCTAGTTCAAGAGTTTATTTCTCAAGCAGAGCTTGATACATGTTGGTCTTTTTCTTTCATTTATTATTTAGAGCATGATTCTTCTGAAGGAGTGACTCTGATAGATGATTTTTGGAGAATCTCTTTGGTTTGACTGTAGAAAGTGGGTTTTACTTATTATGCCTTTTGGCTCTCGTTTGGGCGAGTCGTATTAAGAGGAATCACATTTGTTCTCATCCCTTGAGATAAAGGGTTCATTGTCCTATGAAGGCATACAGAACACAAAACTCCCCCCCTTTGCAAAAAAAGAGCGTTTATTGAAGACAGAACGGCAAAATTTCTGATCTTCAATATCATGACGTCAAGCGGATTAGACAGTAGCACACAGCCACCCTCATTTACACGTCAACAACAGCTGTTTAGTATTCAGGAATTTGATCCAACAAACACCGGGAAGAGAATTTTCTAAGTAATTTAATTATTAGTATGCCCAATTTGGGTGTCCACATCAATTTAATGTTTAAAATATTTATCTTTGCTAATGGAACGCATATAAATCAAATTAAATGTCCACCGCAGTACAAAAATGCCAAAACATGCGAGAATTTAGCATACAGTATTTTCATTGGTGCAGGATGAGTTATCGAAATTTGAAATGGGTTTAAGTCTTACATGGGTTTTATTATGCACCTTTTACAAGATATTATATAATAATTCAGTTTTTTTGTTGTTTTTTTTTTTTTGCATGGGTGGAAGCAAAAACTTTTCATGTGCATCTGTTTAAATGCAAATGAGCTGCTGCTTACCGCCCCTTTCCAGTTAAGGACTGAGTCTTTACAGCTAGGACCTTGGATACTCCAGCAAAAACAAATACAATATATGTGTGAATTGTAATTCTCAGAGTTTTAAATTAGATTTAGTTTAAAATGACATGTTTTCATGACAACTATTTAGCCAAAAACAAAAGTTTTTCCCTTCAAGTTTATATGACAAGATTTTCACAACAATCCGTTTTTATAAGTTCACAAAAATGGCCCAAAATGCTCTAATATGTATGCCAGGCCATCGTCAGCTTGTTAATAAGCAGTACCTGTAGGAAGTGATGACGTTCTTTCTGCCAGTCATCGTCGTGTCTATGTAATATTTGCCATGTATGTAAGATGCGTCTCTACTTTTAGTTGTGATGTCAAGTAAACCCACACTTTGTTGAAGAAGCGTTAGCAAACACTTGAGCAACAAAAACACTAACGATGTAGAATTATGTGGTCGAAGTGCACTTTTTCTCTTACATTTTCTTTTTGAAACACTATTGGATGGGTTTAGGGAAGGATTTAGGTCAGTGGTTCGCTGGTCTATGTGATTGGTTGGGTTTACGGAAGGATTTAGGTCAGTGGTTCGCTGGTCTATGTGATTGGTTAGGTTCAGGGAAGGATTTAGGTCAGTGGTTTGCTGGTCTATGTGATTGGTTGGGTTTAGGAAAGGTTTTAGGTAAGTGGTTCGCTGGTCTATGTTATTGGTTGGGTTTAGGGAAGGATTTAGGTCAGTGGTTCGCTGGTCTATGTTATTGGTTGGGTTTAGGGAAGGATTTAGGTCAGTGGTTCGCTGGTCTATGTGATCAGTATGAAAATCTCAGCCTTATCGTGGACATGTACAGTATCTGAACAATGCCGTGTATCTGAAACATTCTACAAAACTAAGTCAGTGGTCCTCAACCACCGGGCTGCAGACCGGTACCGGTTTGTGCATGAATTGGTACCGGGCCACACAAGAACTCATTAATTATTTCCGTTTTACTTATTATCTGAGTCTGAATGATCTATTATTTTTAAAAATCTTTTATTTTGGAAAATGACCGTATTCTCTCGCTTACACCTCGGTCATTTGAGCGCCCAAATTTAACCCACAAGCAGCAAAATGAGTGAGAAACAGGCATCTTTACTAAAGTTTCTTTACTAAAACGCTCAGTGAAGGACCCTCAAACTGCCAAGGAATGGATCCACAACCCATTTGTCAACAAATCAGCTGAATCCAGCATGGATGTGCAAGAAGATCAACTGCTGGAGATCACAAATGATGGCGGCCTTTTAAAGGCCGTTCGCATATCGCGTCTTTTCTAGAGTTTGCACAAGTCCGTTGTTTCCAATGGAGGTGCTCGTGCTTGCAGACCAGAAGCACCCAGTTGAATGAATTCCGCGAGCGCACCACGAATCACATGACAAGAATTGACCAATCAGCTTCACCTTGTATGGAAAATAAACATTTTGGTACGGCTAATTATATCAGACAAACACAGAGCACCCAAACACTGCAGTGCTTTGTAATTTTTTCCATAAATAAAACTTGTATCAGAGTGACAGCAATGTTTTGTCAGCTTCTCTTCCTTTGAGAAATCGTTTTAAACAGCACACGCCCCCCCTCCCCACGGTCCGCAATAAAATTGTCAAGTGTTGACCGGTCCGCAGTAATATAAAGATTGAGGACCATTACCCTAAATAATGTGCAGCACCCTCTAGTGGATTTGACATATGAGACATGCAACAAAATGTACCAATGGTGACATACTTTACGTTTACTAGAAATGTAGGCGTTTCCAATGAGCTGCTATTATAACACAGTTTAGTTCTGTAGATTCATAAAAAAAGGATTACAAAGGACTTTAATATAGTTGTGGTGTACTAAACAGTGGGCGTGGCTTGTTTTTTCTTCTGTGAGTTGATTGGATGTGGTAAAATGCGTATGTTTAGATCTGGAAAAGGGTTTTGGTAGAGTTATTACTACTTAACAGACACCTCCTCCTCACCATTTCTGTTTGTTGTTATATCGCTATTAAATTTGATAGCTGGACAGGCGTGGTTAAGTATGTAAACCACGCCCAATACCTTAGGCTCAGAATCTAACTGAAAATAAACAGGAAGTCCATTTTCAGGTTTTAATTATAGATTACAAGGACAAACAATTATTATTATTTTTTTTTTAATGGAATGCGCAGATGAGTTGTTCACCACAAAACTAGCAATGTGAGCTAACAAAATCAATATGGTTAGTTTTGATTTCATGTGTACTTTAATAACTATGTAAACATCTGTAAAAAGGGACAATTTCACATGCAACATGAGCATTTACAAAGAAGTCCCAAAGAAACGAACACAGCCTGCTTCGGGGTCAGCGAAAGGATGGAAAGCTACGAAATTATGGTTATTTTTAGCATCATAAGTGGACCTTGGGGACTAAAAGTATGTATAAACAAGCAAAGACGAAAAGTACGATGTGTCCGCCTTTAAATGAAAAAAAGGAGACTGTACGTTTGTATTCCAGTGGAAAGCGAGGTGATGGACCATGGTTTACTGGAGGTGACACAAGTGTGAATAAGTTGAAGGCATGGGGTGGGAATGATCATCTCCTCCAGTCAGCTGCTGAGTGTGTGACCCAGAGAGGGGAGCAAAGGCTAGACCCGAGATCCAAACAAACGCGGGTGGCAGAAGCACAGCATGGGAAAGAGGGAGGGGAAGGTGCTGAGGAAAAAAGGAGGGGCTGAAGAAGGAGGCGGGAGGGAAGACAACAAGGGAAAGAGTAACTCTGCTAGTGGGAGAAGAAGGAAGAAAGCTGCGGTCCGCTTTTGAGTTTTGAAGCCAGGCATGTGGCATCCACGGTGCAGCACACAACCAAAATAGAGCCGGGAAATTTGAGGCGTGCTTCGGGAAAAGGGGAATGCAAGAAGGGAAGCGCTACTTCCCGACCATGAATCCCAGCGGCTCTTTACGGAGGCGATTGTCCTCTTGGCGCGATGCGTGGAGGTGGAGTACGGGTTACCTGTTCAAGGTAGGCCTTCAGGGTTTTCTGCCCTGACCTTTCTGGTTGCACACTTTTGGCTCCAAAATTGGGTTTTCAGATTAAAGAACTACTTTGGATTCACAGAACCAATCAGAATTCCTCACAGAACCAATCAAAAGAGGTTTTGTAAACAACAAAGGATCTACAGTTGGCATTGGAAAACCTCGATTTTTGAAGAGTGTAGGTTTTTTTTGTGCGGTGGCAACTTTTCCCACAAACCTCTCCCTCGCTTTCTTCCATGCACTCTCTGATCGTTCATTTGTCGAAAAGCAGCATTTCCAGCTGGTTTTGATCAAGCCTAGCAGAGACCCCCACACCCACCCTTTCTTGGCTGTCCTTCTGGGGGTCGCAATTATCGGCTGATTAAGGGAATGTTTTTGGAGCCGGGCATGGTGTGGCGAGAGATGGAAGGTGGACCCTGTGGATGGAGGAAAGGGGGTTTTGCTGTGCCAGGGTGTTTCACTTGAGTGTGTCGCAATGTCTTCCTTGGGCTATAAGCTAGAGATTTTTGGCAGTCTCTGTTATGTATGGCTTATTTGTGTTTCCTTGAGTTTTATGATGGTTTATAATGACCTGGCTCAGTAATCTATACACACCAAAAGCGTGTTACTCTACAAAATGTGTTAATGGTTTTTTTGCAGTCTGTTCATTTAAAGCTTGATTGGTCTCTAAATACTGTAAGCGCAAATAATGGTGTAGTAATTTTCACTGGATACTTGGAAAGGATGATGGTTATTTAGGAAATTATCATGTGGGGCTATTTCCAAAGAGCTTAAAGGGATAGTTCATCCCGCAAAAAAAATAAATGTTCCATCATTGTTAACGAAAGTTATTTTGAGGGATATTTCAACATGTGGAAGGCAGTGTAAGTCGATTTTTAATCATATACATTGCTGACCAATGGAAACCAGGTTTAGAAAACCTGTTTGGAAACAGTCCTGTTCCAGAGCCAGTCTCTATAGGCAATAGCTCTGGAAAAGAACTGTTTCCAAACAGGTTTTGTAAACCTGGTTTCCATCGGTGACCCTGGATTACAAAACCAGTCTTATGTTGCAAAAATTGTCAAAAACATTAGAATATTAAGTAAAGATCATGCTCCATGAAGACATTTAATACATTTTCTTTCGTAAATATATTTTTTATTAGTAATATGCATTGATAAGAACTTGATTTGACAATTTTAAAGGTCATTGTCTCAGTATTCAGATTTTTTTAAATCCTCGGATTTTAGACTTTCAAATAGTTGTCTCGGCCAAATATTGTGCTGTATCTTGTCAAACACATTTAATCGAAAATGTATTTATTCAGCTTTCAGACAATGTAAAAAAACTCAAAAACTTTGTACTTAAGACCACTTTTGTTGTCCAAGGTTTCAAATAGGATTTGTTGGACAAAAATCTCACCTATTTCTGAATAAAATATATGATTAAATCCAAATCTAATATAGCTACACACACTAAGGCATCAGTCATTAAACAATTACGTGGGGCGACATATTTTGCATTTAAGTAAAAATGTAGGCATTTCCAATGAGCTGGAGTTTAGTTCTATAGATTCATAAAAAAAGAATACAACCAACTTTAATATAGTTGTGGTGTTAAAGTCCGCATGAAATGAACGCTGCGACCAATTTATATATTTTTTTCTTGTATTGTGAAGCAGTTTCTAGTGGATTTGTCATCTGAAACGTGCAATGAAATGTACCTGGGGCAAATTATTTTACGTTTTTTCAACTCGAGCTGATTGGACGTGGTATAGTAGGTGTTTTGTTTAGATCTGGAAAGAGGTTTTGGGAGAGTTATGACAGCCTAACAGACACCTCCTCCTCACCATTTCTGTGTTTTGTCATTGTACTATCAAAACTGACAACTGGATGGTTAAGTATGTTAGCCACGCCAGTACCTTATGATGAGAATCTAACTGATTCACATTAAGACCAGTTTTGTGGTCCAAAGTCTCAAATAGGATCTGTTGGATACTATAATCTTGCTTATTTCTGAATAAAATGTATGATTAAATCCAAATCTAATATAGTTATACACACTAAGGCATCAGTCATTAAACAATTTCCCATGTAAACCGGATTCAAACCTCAGTATGCTGTTGTCCCATTGCAGACATCCAAACGTAAAATTTTCCCATCATTTCATTTCCTCAAGTTGTTCTATACTATTCTAAGACTGCTACATATGGAAAACCACATGTAAAGTCCATACAGTCTCTAGAAAAGGGCCTCAGCACTGTGTGTAATTATACGTTGGATTCTGGGTTTTCTTAGTAAGCATTGTTCCTTTTTAGCCATGTCAGTCATGCCCTAGTATGTCATTTAGACGGTGAGCGTAAACCACCCATCTTTCGAGGCTCTCCTACTTTTGTGAGACTCAGAGTTGAGGATATTTGCACTTTTCTTTGTCTCTTGATGTGATATTAAAGGTGTATTTTTGTCACACTACAAGCACCAAATCAAATTGCCAAAAAAGACACTTTTTAAAATACATATACACTCTAAAAAATGATTAGTTGATAGGGCTGGGCAATTAATCAAAAAGTAATCCAAATCTACGTTCAAAACCTAAAATCGATCTATAAACCTTTTTCGGTCAATTTTTTTGATTACTTTCCCTACCACATATGGAGTCACATGACCTCACTCTGTTAAGTCTTTAAGACAGCATATTTCCCATTACATTACTTATTATTATTGTTTTTGTTATTTTTGTTATTATTGTTAAAATTATTATTTACATCAAAATATTTGTCTTCATAAGATGCAAGAAATACATTGTTTAAAATATTATTTATGTGTTTTAATTTCAGTTGTTTAGAGTTGATGTTTAATAAATAATCATAGATAGTAGATAGTGTGTGTTTCCTTAAATTCCTTTGAAATTGAAATCAAAATAAAAGTGAAATAAAAATCTTTTACTTGTAACGTGAGCATATTTACTGTACAAAACATGTCATTGGACTATTGGCAAAATAAAAAAGTAAATAAAATAATTGTTCATTACTTGTAAACGAGTCCAAATGTTCAATTAATCGAGATTTAGATTTTAGGCCAAATCACCCAGCACTATTAGTTGACTTTACTTAAAATAAGTAAGTTAGCCTCTTGATTTTTAAACAAATAGTTGACTTTACTTAAAGTAAACACGTTGCCTTATTTTTAAAAGTAAATAAACTATGTGGATTATAAAAAACTAAGTTAAAGCCACTTAAAAGTTCCAAGTTACAACGGTTTGCTCACTTTTTTTAAAGGTGCTTTCTGTAAGTTTTTGACTCTCTTAAAGCATAAAAATAACACAATATGCTTGCAGATATTAAAGAAACATGCTAAGCGAACATTCTTGTTTATCTAAAAAACAAAGCTATAGTTATTCTGCTTTGAAAATGCAAGTTACGTGCTGGAACACTGTCTTTGTTTGGGGTTTTTCTACCCACCCACTGCCAGTTCAGCCAATTATATTTCAGCACCCTGGGTTGCCTTGTTGGAAAACAGCGTATTTCATTCATTCAGAAAGGCTCTGAAAACATGCGTCCATGATCAAATTGTGACCTCCGGTGGACAGTAGCAGACTCCAAAATGAGATGCAGATTTAGAGTTCCACATGAGGTTATTAATTAGCAAATAATATAAATATTATGAACGATTTAGCCGGCAGCAAGCTCTCTGTAAATCTCACATGGTTGCCCATTGAAGCTAAGCAGGGCTGCACCCGGTCAGTACCTGGATGGAAGACCACATGGGAAAGCTAGGTTGCTGCCCGAAGCGCAGTCTTTCGAATGAGACGTTAAATCGAGGTGGTCGTTAAAAATCCCAGGATGTCCTTCGAAAAAGAGTAGGGGTTTAACCCCAACATCCTGGCCAAATTTGCCCACTGGCTTCTGTCCATCGTGGCCTCCTAACCTTCCCCATATTACAATTGGCTTCAACACTCTGTCCTCTCAACCAATCAGCTGATGTGTGGTGTGCAGTCTGGCGCAATATGACTGCCGTCGCGTCATCCAGGTGGATACTGCACACTGGTAGGGGATGAGGAGATTCCCCCCCTTTGAGTGTCTAGAAAAGTGCTATATAAATGTAAGGAATTATTATTATTATTATTATTATTATTATTAGTATTATTATTATTATTATTAATATAAACTTTAGGTGAGCAGGCTACATTGTAACCCCCTGTCCTAACAACACACTACATGACAATATTGGTAAGGTTTATAATCTTATTAATACATATTAACCCTCTTTAACATGAAGTATAGATGCTGAACCACTGATATGTGTTGATTTTTAGTCTAAAGTTGTAAAGTTCAATTTCAAAGGGTTTATTTTATTTTCAAGATCTGAGGTGAACTATCTGTTGCTGCTTTCAGTAGTATGGCAATAAATGTCATGTAAAATGGCATTTACACTCACTTTATTAGCATTTAACGCCAAAAAAATAGATGAGGTGTACCTGAGGTGATCATTGTCAGGTTTCCGTTGTTTAGCTGGAAAAAAATAGAAGCCATTTCTAAAATATCAGTGCCAGGAGTTGGTTAGAACAAAACCCATTTTAATATAAAATATCCCTTCTATCTCGTGCCGTTGCTTTTATTTAGAGCACAATTTAAATCACCCTTAAATCAGCATTTAGGCTCGATAGTCAGGCACACTCCTGCATTCTCAATCTGGCAACCTGCGTTTGCCTGTGTTTTGTTTCAGGAATGCAATACCTAGTTCAACCACTGTGTCAAACGTACATACTGCACCTTTAAGTAGAGTCATCTTGACAATTTTAAGGCAACAGGTTTACTAATTTTTTTTAAATAATTGATATTACTAATCAAAAATCAAGTTTTGTTGTATTACGAAAGAACATTTACAAAATGTCTTCATGGAGCATGATTTTTAATTAATATTTGAATGATTTTGACAGTTTTGACACTGTATTTTGGCTATTCCCACAGATATACCCTAGCAACATAAGGCTGTTGTTATAATCCAGGGTCACATTTGATTAAATAAAATATGAACTGGCTCTTGAAAAGGACTGTTTCCAAACAGGTTTTCTATTGGTCATCAATTATTTAAGTATAAAACAAATAATCACATTTACAGTCTAATTTAAATCAAAATTTAACTCACAAATGAACATTTACTCATCATTTACTCACCCTCAAGTGGTTATACACTTTTATGAGTTTCTTTATTCTGTTGAACACAAAAGATTTTGAAGAACGCTGAAAACCTGTAACCATCAACTTCACTTGTAGGATAAACAAATACTATGGAATGGTTACAAGGGTGCATCTTTCTTTGAAATATCTTCTTTTGCATTTAACAGATGAAAGAAACTCATAAAGGTTTGAATAAAGTAAAAGGTGAGTATAAATTATGACAAAATTTTCATTTTTTGGTGAAAACCTGTTTGGAAACAGTCCTTTTCTGGAGCCAAGTCCACATTTTATTTAATCAAATGTGACCCTGGATTACAAAACCATCTTATGTACTATGTGCATAATTATAAAACAATAAATAGATTAAACCAACTTAACAATTCCAAGTTACAATTGGTTTACTTTATTTTTTAATTAAATACAACTTGTCTCTTTTAAGGCAATGGGTTTACTCACTTTTTTAAGTAAAGTAAATACGCTGAAAACCTATAACCATCGACTTCAATTGTAGGAAAAACAGGTATTATGGAAGTCAATAGTTACAGGTTTCCACCTTTCTTTGAAATATCTTCTTTTGTGTTTAATAGAAGAAAGAAACTCAAAAGGGTTTAAAACAAGTAAAGGGTGAGTAAAAAGAAGCAGTCCTTTTCCAGAGTCAGTCCATATTTTATTTAATCAAATGTGACCCTGGATTTCAAAACCATCTTATGAACTATGTGCTTAAATGTATATAAAAATAAGTTAAATAAACTTAACAGTTCCAAGTTACAATGGGTTTGCTCACTTTTTAAATTAATTCAACTTGTCTCTTTTAAGGCAATGGGTTTACTCACTTTTTTAAGTAAAGTAAATCACTTTTTACAGCAGAGTTTAAATTAAAATTTCACTCACAAATTAACATTTACTCATTATTTACTCATCAAGTTGTTATACACTTTGAGTTTCTTTCTTCTTTTTAACACAAAATAAGATATTTTGATGAACGCTAAAAACCTGTAACCACCGACTTCGATTGTAGGATAAACAATTACTATGGAAGTCAAAGGTTACAAGTTTCCATCATTCTTTGAAATATCTTCTTTTAAAGCATAAAGGGTTCAAGTAAAGGATGAGTAAAAGGAAACATTCCTTTTGCCAGAGCCAGTCCATATTTTATTTAATCAAATGTAATCCTGGATTGCAAAACCATCTTATGAACATAATGTGCATAATTATAGAAAAAAAATAAGTTAAATCAACTTAGCAGTTTCAAGTTACAATGGGTTTACTCACTTTTTTAAGTCAACTTGTTGCCTTTTTTAAGGTAAAGTAAATAATCACATTTTTACAGTGTAGTTTAAATGAATAGTTCACTTACAAATTAACATGTACTTATTATTTACTCATCATCAAGTGGTTATACACTTTTATGAGTTTCTTTCTTCTGTTGAACACATAAGAAGAAAATTTAAGAAAACATTTAAGCGCTGTGGAGCTCGTTCTTAAACATCGCTGATTTGCCATGGTGTTTAACAGAAATGACTGTGATTGGCCGTGAAGGTCATCAGTTCACCAAAACTCACCGCTGTTTACTGATTGTAATCACAGCTACAGGGACACTTGTGTGTTTCAAAGTCACGTCGATCAGCTGATTTGTTTATAAGCTATCATACTAGCGATCCGCTGATGAATCGCTGCTTTAAAACGTCCCCTTTATGTGTCCCTGGATCTGTGGTTATACTCAATAAACAGCGGTGAGTTCAGTGAACCGATGACCTTCACGGCCAATCACAGTCTTTTCTGTTGAGCATGCTAACACAATGGCAAATCAGCGCTGTTGAAGAGCATGCTCCAAAGCGCTCAAATGTTCACGAGAAATGGACGTTTTTAAAATTTCAGTACCGATTAGTATCGAATTCCAGTATCGTGACAACCCTAGGTCCATGTTGGTACATCAAAGGTATATATATAAGTACCTAAAGATTTCAAGAGGTCCACTTTTGTACTTTTTAGGTATTAATATGTACCCTTGAGGTATTAATAAGGACCCTTTAGTTACAAATGTGTACCTTTTGAAAAGGTACCACCCCGGTTGACAGCTCTTGTACCTTTATTTCTGAGAGAAGGATGAACAAATACTATGGAAGTCAATGGTGACGGGTTTCTATCTTTTCTTCGAAATGTATTTTGTGTTTAACAGATGAAAGAAACTCATAAAGGCTTGAAACAAGTACAGGGAGAGTCAATTTGGACAGAAATTAGATTTTTGGGTGAATCATCCCTTTAATTCCCTCACCTCAACAGACTGTCATTGTTTCTACAATTTATACAGATGAGATATAATGTTAAATGTTTGATACAGATGCAAATAATGCTCTCTTCAACCTGTGTTAAAGCTGGTTTATATACGGAAAAACACAAACCAACACGAAACAGTCCAAACAAATGGTCTTTTCATTGGTGTAATCAGCAGAACAGCATGAGCTCTGGAGATGCACAGTAAACGTCCCCTGTGGAAAACTGCTTTACGGTCATTTTTAAACAGGAAATGGGCTACAAACATCTGGAAACTGTCGTTTTTGTGAGATCATTATTAGTGATTGTCCTCTTTATCAGCCAGGCTCAATAATTAGATGTGATTTGGTCATTTTGAGATTATCTCTATAGGGTGAACAGCTGTCAGTTGTGTTTCATACTCTACCAACAGCTCTGCAGTGTAGAAAAAAAAAAAAATATATATATATATATATATATTTTTTTTTTTTTTTTTTTTGAAGTAAAAGGTTCTGTATTTTGTGATTTACATGTTTATGAACATGTATATGAGGTTATGAATTGCATTATTGGAGCTTAATCTCTGCTCTGTCGATTTTTGATGTTGAAAATTCAACTGCAGTTTAGCAAGTTGACTTTTATTGGCATTTTATTAGCTTGAATCTATGTATTGTGTAAGAAATGCAATATAAATATATAGATTTAAGTGTAAAATAACAGAAAACAAGTACTAGGAGTTTATTACCAGGTTTTTGTGTCATAATATACAACACCAGGCCAGACAAAATAAAACTATTTAAAACGTCACTTTTTCAATATTTTCAACTACCAAAATAGTTTATCGATTAAGATCCCATAATGCAAATCAAAAGCATAAATAAATGGGGGAAAAACCCAAACGTGAGCAAAAAATACAGAAAACTGGTAATCTGTGTTTTTTTTTTTTTTTATATAATTTTGCAATAATATAAAGAAAAACACGCCATAAAATCCTTGTTATAGTCTTTAAACTGCTTTGTGAAGGTTTTGTCATTATGTCTTTGGTTTTGTGAACTATATATTTACATTATTTCAGTATTATTGATATGTCGTCTGTTGTCATTTGAGTTTTAAAGCATTAGTGAAGATATATAAAACAAGAAGTTTTCAAGATCATTCTGCATTTTGAAACAGGTCACCTAATCTGCTCCTACATCATTACACACATGGTGCAGGAGATTGGTTAATGTCCTTCAGCAACCAATGAGCTTTCTCCTCAACATTTTAAATGCTCAGTGTTGTTCTTCGCAGTTGTGATAAGTGTGTACATGGAGATAAAGTTCCAGATGCAGCTTTAATAAAGCAAAGGGATGGCTAGACAGGCAGGATCAACAGGAGCAAATAGTACAACATGGGTAATCCAATAGTGTAATCCAGAAAAATAGGCGAATGGTCAGGACAGGCTGCAAAACAACATTAACAGTAAAGCAAACAAGGGAAACACGAAGAAAAAAATGCTAGGAAATGCTCTCTTAAAGTAACCAAGACTCAGTAATGTGTGTGTTAGTGAGCTGTATTTATAGTCCTAGTAATCAGTCTTCACAAGCTTCAGCTCTGTGTTTGCAATCAAGGCGAATACGGGCCAGGTGTGTGTGTCGTGAATGATGGGATTTGTAGTTCATTTGAGTGGCAGAATTGTAGTCCGGGAGACATACTAGCGATCCGCATGTTTTCCAGCGATCTACAAGGTCCAAATCTCTGGTGATCGTGACAGCTGTAATGTTGCAGTGCTTTTTTTTGGAGACCCTCTGCCACCCCAGCTCCACCTGTGTTTAGATCTGCTACAGGGGTTACATGTTTATCGTTTTTGCAGCAGTGTGTTGTATTCTCAGACTGCATGTCTTTGAATATACTGGCAGTAGCAAGTTTTGTCACTTTGCCATAATCATCAAAGCAGCAGTAGCAGCGTAGCAGATCTATTCCGCCAAGACCAAACGCATCAACATTGCCATATACTGTACATATTCATTACCATACATGACCTGAAGTAATTCATTGTTAGTACTTAATGTGCATTAATGCTAACAAGCACAACTTTGGACATTAATAATGCATCAGTGTTGAACTATGATTAATAAATGCTCAACAAGTATTGTCCGTTCTCAATTCATGTTAGTGAATACATTAACTAATGGAACCTTATTGTAAAGTGTGGCCAAAGCAAAGCTTCCCTCTGATTTGTACAATCCTAAGTAGTATTTTCGAAAACACTTTAGTTAATTCACTCCATTTAATATTGGCTGCTTGTTATTACCAGATTAACTGTTGATTAGCATCTTATTTTACATCCCTTACTAACCTAACAATTAATAAGGATTAAATTAGTAGTATATTAAGCTAAATGTCTTAGTTAATGGTTTGCCGATAGCAGGATTGAATATGAAAATAAAATATGACTGTATTTTCCATTTGTTTCAGGGCTCAACCAAATCCTCCAAGAGCATGGAGTCTCGACGCAGACCGTCCAGGTAAAAGATGCTGTTCTCTTCATCGTAAAGCAGTTTGGGCAAGTTCTCATGCAGTTGTATAGTGAACATCTCAAGGGATCTTCATAACATTCCTGCATCCAGCTCTGTTTGACATTTGACTCCGCTTGGATCTGTCTCGCATTCTTTATTGCAGTTTATGAGTTGAAGAATAAACAGGCTTTAAAGCATCTACACAATCTCCAGAGAGCGGTTGTGATGTCCTAATAGGGCTTCTCTCCCACATACTGTATGTTAGATAAATAACAGCATGTTTATCTTGGACGATCGTTTAATGTAGATACTGTAAATGAGACACTGGCCACATGTGAGGAAAGCACATCTGCGTTAACATAATTAATGTCGAAAACGAAGACAGTATTGAACAGAATATGCTATTATTGAAGAAAATTATTGATTTTATTTTCCCAACATATTTTTTTAATGTAATAGATTTAGTAACTAATTTCTTTTGTCCATGATGGCAGTATATACTGTTTTACTAGTTATTTAGAAGATATTAGTGTAAAGTGCAGTGTAAAGGGTTAGCTAGGCTGACTAGGTTTTAGTTAGATTCACTGAGCAATCTATTGTACAACAGTGGTTTGTTCTGTATGCGAAAATGAAATGAAATTAATTAAAATAAATAAAAACTAATTAAATAAAAAATATATATTTTTAAATAAATAAAAAAAGAATAAATTAATTAAATAAAAAGTAATAATAATACAATAAAATATTAAAAAAATAAAATAATAAAAAATAGAATAAAAAATAAAATAAAATAAAAAATAAATAAAAATAAAAACTAAAATAAAAAATAAATAAACAAATTAAATAAAACTTAAAATAAAATAAAATAAAACAAAATAGCAAAATTAAATCAAATTACATTAAATTAACTTATAAATAAATTCTATTAAATACAATAAAAAAACAATAATGTAAAATTTAAACTAAAATAAAATGTTTCAATAAATAATAAAATATATTTAAGGGGATTATAATATTTATTTCAGCCAAACTAAACGAAAGACTTCCACCATAATAAAGTATAAGAGAAAATACTGCGAAAAACATCCTTGTTCTGTTAACATCACTTGGAAAGAACAATAAAAAATCAACAGGATAATTTTGTAATTATAATTTAGTCTTAATCACAAATTAGTTGATTAATGTTATGTACTATGTATTACTAATGTATTATGCACTTCTTTTATCATTACTATTCATATGGGTGTTTTATATTTAGTAAAATCTAGTTTTTACTTGGGTCTCAAACTCAATTTCTGGAGACCAACAAATCCAGATTTTCACACTGCGAAAAACATCTGTCAAAGCTACGATTAAAAAAAAACACAAATTTCCCAATAAATATATCGCAATAATATTTACAGTTCTGTAAGATGACAGTGTATTTTAAGTTTTTAACATATATTTCTTTATTATTGATCTAATGCATAGGTCTCAAATTCAATTCCTGGAGAACCGCAGCTCTGCACGGTTTTGCTCCAACCCTAACCAAACATACTTGATCCAACTAATCAAGGTGTTCAAGACTACTCTGAACACACCGTCATCTTACAGAACTGTAAATATTATTGCGATATATTTATTGCGAAATTTGGTTTTTTTTTTTTAATCGTACCTTTGACTGATGTTTTTCGCAGTGTGGAAATCTGGATTTGTTGGTACAATTGCATTGAGAGGTAGATTACATTAAAATGAAGTCAATAGGTGCATCCCAAATCGCATACTTATGTACTATTCTACGCCATTTTGTATTATAAATAGTGTATGTAGTGCATTCACACTCTAAAGCTCTAAACACAAAGTGCACTGTAAATACCTGGAAGATGCACTTATTCAACCGTTAAAATGAAGCGTGGAATGTTGGACACTTCACGCACTTCACCCACTCAATGGCCGCTGTTCACGTACTGTAGCAGAAGGGGCGAAGCTTTCTGTCACTGATGTTGGATTACTTTATTTATTTTGGAATGTGAAAGCAAAATTATGCTACGAGAGTGTTTATACCACCTCCCAGTGGTGAATGCGGTTATACTCATGGCACGTATTATTTGGGAGTTTGGTCATTTATTTAGCTGAATTGGCAACCGTCAAACATCAATAGGGAAACGGTTTGAATTTCTGCTTAGTAAAAAAAAAAAACGCTAGTGTTCCATTTGGGACGACACTACATTCAGATCCGTTTGTTAAGTGTGACGTCACACGAAGCGGCTTCCAGGTCCAATCGCTATATCAAACTGTATGGGGAGACTCATCAAACAGTAATAATAAACGTTTACAATGTGTCGTATTACTTTCAAAAATCACGATCGCAATATAAATATCCAGGTCTAATATCCGATGGCCAGAAAGTGGTTAATGTTTTATTAATTGTTAAAATATGGGTGATGCAGCAAGTCCATCATGATTTTATATCAAATTCATTTTAATGTGTGATATGACTAAAAAGTGGTCATAAACAAATATTTTCTGAAAAACAGTCCTCCATATGTCACTACTTAACAAGCAGATACTATGCTGTAGAGTATGTAAGTGCATAAGTACATAGTCTATAAGCGGCCATTTATAGTGGCCGTTTGGGACACAGCTTATATATTATTTAAAATCATCATATTTTTGCCACTACTACAGAAGTCAAAGGTGCTTCATCTTCTTTGATTCTAAAGTATTTTCTTATCATTGGAAACTCAAAGGACGCAAACCGAAAGATATGATTCTTGCATAAAAGATCATCCTTGTGTTGTTGTATAAATACAGCTTCTGTTTCTGTAACCAGGGAAAAAATGTTGCTTATTATTTACATGGGCAGCAATTTTATTTATCTCGTGTTTTAGGAAACTTTCCGTTTGGACTCAACCTTAAAATAAGATCCTTTGAGACCTCTTTGTGTTCTGCCAAAAGGAGCATTCCTGTTTTCGTATGCCAAGACAGATTTTATACTCTCTAAAAAATATTGGGTTATTTTAACCCAATATGGGTCAAAAATGAATAAAACCAATGTTGGGTTGTTATTATTATTATTATTATTATTATTATTATTATTATTATTATTATTATTATTATTATTATTATTAAATTTAATGCTTATAATTCAGGGGACTAATAATTCTGACTTTAACTAACATATATATATATATATATATATATATATATATATATATATATATATATATATATATATATATATATATATATATATATAATTATTTAATATATAATTAATTTAAATAATTTTCTTATATATTGCATAAGTTGTTGTACATTTTAAAGATGCAGTATGTAAGATTGACACCCAGTGGTTGATCTAGGTATTGCAGTCTAAAATCAAAACACTTTTTCAACTGGCCTCTCATCTGACAACTCCACACAAACACAGGCTGCCAGATTGACGCGAGAGGCATGCTAAATCTTTTCCATGTTAAAGGACTTTGTGTCCAAACCATCACCTGAAACTTTTTAGAAATGCTAGATTCTTTAGTTTATTCAGTTTACCTTTAGGTGCATGTGTTTGGACTGTGGGGGAAACCGGAGCACCTAGAGGAAACCCACGCAAACACAGGGAAAACATGCAAACTCAACACAGAAATGCCAACAGACACAGCCAGGACTCGAACAAGCGACCTTCCTGCTGTGAGGCAGCTAACCACTGAGCCACCATGTTGCCCCACAATATGTTTAGTTAACCAATAGTTTACAATTTGTTTAGTTAATGTATATTAAAAAACTGCATTTTTTATATTCATTCATTTCAATTCAAGTTATTTGTATAGCACTTTCACAATAATCATTGTTCTAAAGTATCTTAAGGTGCACGTTGTTACATTACCAAAAAACAAATATATTTATATATACACCGTTGAAGTCCGAATTATTAGCCCCCCTTTGAATCTTTTTTTCTTTTTTTTTAATAGTTCCCAAATGATGTTTAACAGAGCAAGGAAATTTTCACAGTATGTCTGATAATATTTTTTTCTTCTGGAGAAAGTCTTATTTGTTTTATTTCAGCTGAAATAAAAAAGTTTTTTTTTTTTTTTTAAAATTATTAGCCCCTTTAAGCAATTTTTTTTGATAGTCTACAGAACAAACCATCATTATACAATAACTTGTTTAATTACCTTAACCTGCATAGGTAACTTAATTTACGTAGTTAAGCCTTTAAATGTCAGTTTAACCTGTACAGAAGTGTCATGAAAAATATCTAGTCAAATATTATTTACTGTCATCATGGTAAAGATAAAATAAATCAGTTATTAGAGATGAGTTATTAAAACTATTATGTTTAGAAATGTGTTGAAAAAATATTCTCACTGTTTAACAGAAATGGGGGAAAAAATAAACAGGGGGGCTAATAATTCAGGAGGGCTAATAATTCAGACTTCAACTGTATATACATTTCTTTTATATTCTAAAATGTTCAGAGTAAGCTCGCCGCTGATAGCTCTATTTCATTTGCATGCTATATCTGTGGCATTTTAGCTGCTATTTAACTTATGCAAATCAAGTAAGAGTGCAAATATGCAGACATAATCTATAAAACAGTATTTGAGAAGTGCTTTCACCTAAACCTACTGTACACCTTTTCCATTGTTTAATCATCGCTTCATGAATAACTGTTTCCATTCTTTGTCTACTTAAACAGTTGTTTTGTTAAAGTAGAGCCATTCGAATGACTTCATTTAAACGTTTACTGAGAGAGGCCAGTACATATGTTTGTTTAAAAGTGAATGAAAACACAAACTGTATGGGCTGATGTGGGATCATAGAAATCCTGCACATTACTGGATTCTTCAGGCTTTATTGTGGTTGTATGTTACACACGCTGAGCTCATCCACAAACCTCCAGAGAGTTTACCTGTAAATGTCTTCATTGCTTAAACAAGGCCAGAAACAGGCTTTACACATCAGCAGGTGTCTTTCCAGTTCAAACTCCCATTTACTCCCTAAATAGGGAGCATCCAAAACAAAAATCCGACTGTTGTGTACTAGAATCAAACCCCTGATTGATCGAAAGACATGTGCTATAGGTGAATTGAGTAAGCTAAATTGTCCGTAGTGTATGTTTGTGAGTGTGAGTGTGTATAAGTGTTTCTCAGTAATGGGTTTGCAACTGGAAAGGCATCAGCTGTGTAAAACTATCCTGGAATAGTTGGCGGTTATTCTGCTGTGGCGACCCTTGATTAATAAAGGGACTAAGCTGAGGAAAATGAATGGATGTATAACACAAAAATAACAATGAACATAATAGATATATCAGTATATGACATATAGTGTACGTATTGTATTACATTTATGAAATATAAACTGAATATATAAACATTAAATCCAGACGTGGTGAGAGAGTGAGGTCACAGATAGCGGGTCTGATTGTGGTTTTATCTTTGGCAGTCGTAAGGCTCACTAATATGAGCGAACTGTTTTCTTTGGTCTGCCCTGTTGCACACACGGCATGCAGGATAGTTTCATATCTCATTTGTTATCTCCCAAATCAATCTTTCCCCACTATATTTGATCCAAGCCATACTGAACATCAGATATGCATTTAATAGGCTGTTCAGTGCTGACATGTCGGAGGTGAGCCGTTCATCTAAAAAAAAAAAAACCTTTCCTGATTTTCATGATATCATGTCTTTTCATTTTCCTCTTCTTTGATCGGACAAACGAACAAGTAAATGAAGATCAATTTTGGCATTACATTCATTCATTCATTTCCCTTCAGCTTAGTTCCTTTATTCATCGGGGGATGCCACAGTGGAATGAACTGCCAACTTATCCAGCATATGTTTTACACAGCGGATGCCCTTCCACCCACTACCCAGAACTGGGAACCACCCATACATAATCATTCACACACACACACACGCACGCACGCACACACACACACACACTCTTATACACTACAGCCAATTTAGTTTATTCAATTTACCTATAGTGCATGTCTTGGACTGTGGGGGAAACCGGAGCACCCGGAGGAAACTCACACAGACACGGGCATGCAAACTCCACACAGAAATGCCAAACTGGCCCTACTGGGACTCAAATCAGTGACCTTGCTGTGAGGCGACAGTGTTAACCACTGAGCCACCGTGTCAGCAGTCTCATATTATTTTTATTATTATAGTGAGTGTATGATAGTAAGTGAAATATACGCTTAAAATAACTAAGGGAGGAAATTTATCTTGTTTGTTTTCTAGAAACGTTTCTTATCAAACGCAGCATGAGACCTGCATATTAAGGATCTCAGAGGTTCTGAGTTTTTATTAAGTTTATGAAGTTATGTGTTTTTATGCTTATCAGGTCAGGATGAATGACCTAAAGTAGGCATACATGCAAATGTGGAGGGCCCGTGCACGGCCCGATGAGTCTCATCACAGTTTGTTTTGTCTTGGCCCGTTGTTCCCCAGGGTTTACACTCGTAGAATTTACAAGCATCGATCCCAGTTGTAAGACCAACAAATAATAACTTGACTTCTAGTTAATCATTTGGAAATGTGGCAGAAAGAAATTTTTCCAATGAATCATCTGTTGAACTGCATCCCAATCATCACAAATATTGCAGAAGACCTATTGGAACCCATATGGACCCAAGATTCTCACAGAAATCAGTCAAGTTTGGTGAAGGAAAAATCATGGTTTGGGGTAACATTCAGTATGGGGGCGTGCGAGAGATCTGCAGAGTGGATTGGCAACATCAACAGCCTGAGGTATCAAGACATTTGTGCTGCCCATTACATTACAAACCACAGGAGAGGGCGACTTCTTCAGCAGGGGTAGACGCTCCTTCTCATACTTCAGCCTCCACATCAAAGTTCCTTAAGCAAAAGATGGTCAAGGTGCTCTTGGAATGGCCAGTCCAGTCACCAGAAATGAACATTATTGAGCATGTCTGGGGTAAGGATGAAGGACGAGACATTGAAGATGAGTCCAAAGAATGAATTCAAAGAAACTCGCGAGTCCTCCAAGAAGGTTTTTTTTTTTTTTTTTTTTTTTTTTTTTTTTGCCATTCCAGATGACTTATTAATAAGTGATTTGGGTCATTGTATAGATGCAGTCGTCTAAGCTCATGGGAGTCATACACAATATTCATTCTTTTCCACTACACCATGACTTTATATTCTATACTGTACATTATTTCTGTTAAGTGACAAGACTTTTGTCTAAGCAAACATGAGAAAGAGGAAACACTGGTGTCTGAGGCTCACAGTATGCCCACTTCCATATACTGATCTTTATATCTTCTTCTATGCCTTGGTAGACCCAGATTTTCATTATAGGGCACCTTTAATACAGTTATAATGCAGTTGTTCTGTAACCATTCTGGTCTTCTGGTTGTGCAGGAGTTTGAGTTTGATCCAGGCCATGGAGGAGAACTATGAGGTGGATCTGGTTTACATCACAGAGCGCATCATTTCGGTCACCTTTCCCAGTAATGCAGAGGAGCCCAGTTACAGCGCCAACATTAAAGAAGTGGCAAACATGCTGCGCTCCAAACATGGAGACAACTACCTGGTGAGAACGCAAATCTCTGAATACCAACATTCATTTATATGGAGCTCTATTATACTGTTGTATATCACTTATATAGTTGAAGTCAGAATTATAACCCCCCTGTATATTATTTCCACAATTTCTGTTTAACGATAAGAAGATTTTTTTTAACACATCTCTAAACATAATAGTTTTAATAACTGATTTCTTTTATATTAGTCATGATGACAGTATATAATATTTGACTAGATATTTTTCTAGATATAGTATTCAGCTTAAAGTGACATTTAAAGGCTTAACTAGGTTAAATAGGCAAGTTAGTGTAATTTGGCAAGTCATTGTATAACGGTGGTTTCTTTAGTAGACAATTGAAAACAAATATTACTTAAGGGGGTTAATAATATTGACCTTAAAATAGGGCTGGGTGATATTGCAAAAAAATGATCACGATATCATGTTTTATATCATTCGATATCAATAATTATTGAATATTTTTAACAATACATTTAGGAATATTAGGATTTTTTTTACCACTTTATTTTAATTTACCAACCTTACTAAGGCAATTAGTTTTAATAGTTAAAAACTAAAATATTTAAACAAAATATCTGATCTCTTCATAATAAAATAATCATAAGTGTTAAAGAGACTCTTAAACTTGATAAATAAAACAAAGAGAATGCAATGGTAAAGTGTAAATGCTGAACATTCAAAGCAAACTTTAAGGTGTGAATAATAATGATGCAGTAAACCTCAAACTCTGTAAACAAAAGAAATTGCTAATCAAATCTGAGCTTACAAGTCAAGGAACCAGCCATCATTATTCGTATGCATATTGCAGCATTACAAATTGAGAAATTGGATGACTACATTACCCTTTTGCTAAAAAATCTTTCAGATGGGGAGCCAGGGGCTGGGATGCACAAGAAAAGAAACCAAAAAGCCACTCTGGCGACATCCTTACATCCATTATTTATTTACAATCTCCTCACTGCTGCTGTACGGTACTCATTTTTGCACGTGTTGTTATTCTGACCTGAAGTGACAAGCACATGCGTGTGGATTCCTTGAACATTCACAATTGACTTTGGTAAAAGGCACGCATTCAGCAGCCAAATTTTAATAAAAGTATAATGAACGCTTCATACTGAAACTACATAGCAAATCTTTATTTATTTATTTATTTATTTTTACAGTTATTGACAATGGTGTTCCGATACCGATTGCCCAGCCCTACCTTAAAATAACCTTAAAAAAATCTAGCCGAAATAAAACAAATAATACAAAATATTATAGGTAATACTGTGAAAAATTTCTTGCTCTGTTAATCATAATTTGAGAAATATTTGAAAAAGAAAAAAACACAAAAGGGCTATTATTTTTTACCTCAACTGTACATATTATTTATTACATGCATTATTTTCTAGTAATCCATTGGCTTCGGTTATTCTTTGTGGATTTTTAGTGTTTAGTATTATTTGAATTAATTATGCATGTTTTTTGCAGCTCTTCAACCTCAGTGAAAAGCGCTTGGATATCTCCAAGCTGAACCCCAAAGTAAGTTTTATTTAAATAGACGGTTGTGCTTTTTGCTAGTTGATGTGGAGGTGTTTGTTCCTGTAGTTTTAATTTGTTGCTGTGGTGTGTTTTTCTGTTTGAGGTGCTGGATTTTGGCTGGCCGGATCATCACGCTCCTGCTTTGGATAAGATCTGCAGCATCTGCAAAGCCATGGACACTTGGATGAACGCTGGCAGTCACAATGTGGTGGTCATACACAATAAGGTACTGTTTAGCTGTCAGAATTGTATTTAAAAAAAGTGAATGTAAAAAAATACTGGTCTGGGTTTGTGATTCAATATAAGTGCATTGTTGTTTTTAGAGCTACTCTGTTTGCATTATGCGGTCCCATAATACATTACAGCAAATATACACGAATTAAAGTACATGTATAAATAAGTGTCATTTTTGCATAAATACTGTATATGCTGATTGATTATGGAGCATTATTTCACCCATATGCTGACTTTTTATTATCTCTCATTTGAAACTTTACAGTGGTTGCTTGACTTTTATATAAATCATATGCATCAAGTTAAGACATTATGTAAATAAAATCGCATTTGTAATCTTATCACCGAGTAAAGTTCAACAAATGTATAATTTATTAGCATATACATAGTATATTATTTGCATATTATTAACATATGCTTATATATATAGAATAAAATATCTAATATATTTTTTATTACTTGTATATAGAAATAAATGAACAAAATAACAAATAGAAAATGTAATTAAATTGAATAAAAATTTTTGTATGATTATTTAGATGACCAATTAAAAAAATATAGTTTCAAATTACTGTTAATAATAATAATAATAATAATAATAATAATAATAATAATAATAATAATTCTTCTTCTTCTTATTATTATTATTATTATTATTATTATCATCATAACAATTTTGGGATCTATACACATAGGCTAATTTATTTTTACAATCTCAATCAAATTATGTTTATTTTAGTGTTAAGTGTATCAGTTTAAAATTTAAAAGTAAAAAGGATAAAAAAATATTGGCAGCAAAATAAAATAATAAATAATATAAGTTTATTTTTTATATAGTCAAATCAAGTTTTTATGTAAATACAGAAGTTTAACTAATTTATTTTTTTATTAGAATTATTAGTATTTTGAAACTATATATTCTATAATAAACTGCATAAAGTAAAATAAAATACTGCAAGCCATTACCTAATTTTTGTACCAATATTTACATGAGAACCATTTCTTTTATAATGTTATATATATATATATATATATATATATATATATATAATGCGTGCGCGTGTGCGTGTGCGTGTGTGTGTTTATTTTTATAGTTTTTATAGAGTCAAGTCACATGTATTTTTGTCTAATACAGAAGTTCAACAAATGTTGAACATGCCATGGTGACAGTAAATGATATTTGATGACAGTAAATAATATTTGACTAGATTTTTTTCAAGACACTTCTATACAGCTTAAAGTGACATTTAAAGGCTTTACTAGGTTAATGAGGTTAACTAGGCAGGTTAGGGTAATTAGGCAAGTTATTGTATAACGATGGTTTGTATTGTAGGATATCGAATAAAAAAATAGCTTAAAGGGGCTAATAATTTTGACCTAAAAATGTTTTTAAAAAAATTCAAAACTGCTTTTCTTCTAGCCGAAATAAAACAAATAAGACTTTCTCCAGAAGAAAAAATATTATCAGACATACTGTGAAAATTTCCTTGCTCTGTTAAACATCATTTGGGAAATATTTAAAAAAGAAAAAAAATTAAAAGGAGGGCTAATAATTCTGACTTTAACTGTATAATATAAATAAAACCAAATAAGCTACACTCTTTTCACATCTGAAAACAACAGATGAAAAGCAAAACATGTTTCTCTGTAAAATCTTAATCTTTTTTTAAGAATATATGTTTTAGTCATGTCTTAATAAAAAAAAAAATTAATAAAAGGCTACGCAGTGGCGCAAAAGGGTGTGCTGTCGCCTCACAGCAAGAAGGTCACTGGTTCGAGCCTCGGCTGGGTCAGTTGGCATTTCTGTGTAGAGTTTGCCTGTTCCCCCTGCTTTAGCGTGGGTTTTGTCCGGGTGCTCCAGTTTCCCCTATAGTTCAAAGACATGTGGTACAGGTGAAATGGGTAGGCTAAAATTGTCCGTAGTGTGTGAGTGAGTGTATATGGATGTTTCCCAAAGATGGGTTGCGGCTGGAAGAAAATGAATGAATAAATAAAAGTATAAATAAATAAATAAAAAAATAAATAAATGTAAAAATGAATTAATATATAAATGAATAAATGTATAAATAAAAAATAAAAAATATATAAATGAATAAATAAGTTAATAAATATATAAATGAATTAATAAATATGTAAATGACTAAATGAATGTATAAATAAACAAAAAATAAATAAATGTATAAATAAATACATACATACATAAATGTATAAATAAATATATAAATAAATAAATAAAAAAATAATAATAAAAAAAAATATATATAAATAAATAAAACAAATAAGTAAATAAACTAAATAAAAACAAATAAATAACTAAAAAATAAATAAATGTACAATTATTTACATGGCCATCTCATAGTTTCAAATGACTATAAATTAAATAAAAGTCATCAATTCATCAGGTCAATTAATTCCATGATTCAATTAAAACTAAATCAAGCTGTGTGGGCTAATAACCTTTTAAACTACTTTTATTATCGTCAGATAACTTGAATTATTTTTTGTTCCATTTATTTATTTATTGTTCTATTTATTTTTTATGCTCATCATAGTATACTATGCTGTTAGCTTCGCATTGTGCTAACTCATAATCCATTGTTATCTTGTGTTCCCTTTGTAGGCAGTAGGCACCAAGGCAGCTCACTAGGTTTTAAAACAGTCTAATTCCAACCAAATATATATTTATTTCCTTCTTCTGTACATTACAGTTACAGTAAATAGCAGTGCAGTGTCAGTAGATGGCATTCTCAGGCTGCTCTTTCATAAACACTGCGGGTCATTAAAGGCCACAGTGGTCAGAACAGTGTGATTTAAAGGTCATTAAAGATTTGACTTGTAAAGCGATTACCTCCCCATTGTTTTGAAAGCCTTGACCTGACCCAGTCTTGAGGTTCGAGCAAATCTGTTTTCTTAAACAATTCAAATGAATCGACTCTTTTGATCTGGTTAAGTCTCATTGCCGGTGACCACATATAAACATTAGAATGATGACGATGCATTTTAAAGTTGGATTGTAAAATACGTCTTGTTTTTTCTTGAGGATATCGGCATCGTTAAGAGTCTCGCTAATGAAAGGGAGTGTAAACGTCAGAATAATAGACCTGTTTTTGGCTTTTTGTGGGTTTGCCTTTTGAAGCACTGGTTCTCAGTGGGTCGCAGGTCTGTCCTGATATGGTCTAGTGATTGTAAGAAGTATGTTATTATATTTATACTGGATTTTCACTTTTTGTTTTGCCTCAAACACACATACAGTGCAGTATTTGGGACATCCTACAGAAATGTCAGTTTTTCTTAAAGTCTTAAAGTCCACATGAACCGGAAGCTGTGACTTTTTGTCTTATCCCCTTCAGACATGAATTATGTTCCAAGTATGTTTTCACAGTTCTTGAGGCTCCTATAAATGAGACCAAATTATAATAATAAGTTCAACACCCCTTAAGTATATATATACATACATATATATACATACATATATATACATATATATATATATATATATATATATATAATAATATATATATATATATATATATTGTATATATATTGTATATATATATACTGTATATATATATATATACAATATATATACAATATATATACATATATTATATATATATCATATACAATATATATATATAATATATTATATATATAATATATATATATATATATATATACATACATTATATATATAATTATATTATATATATATATATATATATATATATATGTATATATATCTATCTATATATATATATATATCTATATATATCTATATATATCTATATACATATATATAGTATTTGAGTAATGTGGTCTAAGATCAAATTTGATAAAATAAATGAACTTTAGACATGTTGCCTTACCAAAAGAGCACGTTTTTGTCTTTTTTTTTTTCTCTCAGCGTTTCCTCAATGGATTCGGAAGTATGAGAATTTGTGGTCTGCTTTAATAAATGGCCTGAAATGTCCTAAACACACTAAAAATGCAGGCTTTTTAACAGGAAACCATAAACAGTGCATTGTTATGGCAACTGCTGTTGTTCGTTGTAACAGTGGAAACATGAGGCCTGATGCTGCTGGAAATGTTCACTCATTCAGAAACTGTGTTCAAAGTGACTCAAACCATACATGAAAACATTTGTGCACAGTAAGTTCTTTGCTGACCTGTAATGTATCATAAAGTTTGGCTTATTTATACTTCTTTTGAACTCTGTTGTTGTATGTGTAGTATGATTCAAAGATGATTCCTTGGATTTACAATTTTTTTTTAAAGTTAAGTAGTTGTAAACAATTTAATTGGGCTGAATTTAAACAGGGTCATTGACAGTAAAATTCACCAGTTCACCAAACTCACCGCTGTTTACTGAGTGTTACTACAGATACAGACACTGGAGGGTTTTATATAAGTTACAGTGCATCCGAAAAGTATTCAAAGTACTTCACTTATTCCACATTTTCTTATGTTACAGCCTTATTCCAAAGTGCATCAAATTAATTTATTTCCTCACAATTCTACACACAATACCCCATGATGACAATGTGAAAAAAAGATTTTTTTGAAATTGTTGCAAATTTATTAAAAATAAAAAAGCTAAAAAATCACATGTACAGAAGTATTCGCAGCCTTTGCTCAATATTTTGTTGATGCACCTTTGGCAGTAATTACAGCCTCAAGTCTTTTTGAATATGATGCCACAAGCTTGGCACACCTGTCTTTGGGAATTTTTGCCCATTTCTCTTTGCAGTACCTCTCAAGCTCTATCAGGTTGGATGGGAAGTGACGGTGTCCAGCCCTTTTTTAGATCTCTCCAGAGCTGTTCAATAGGATTTAGGTCTGGGCTCTGGCTGAGCCACTCAAGGACATTCACCGAGCTGTTGTGAAGCCACTCTATTGATATTTTGGTGGTGTCCTGCTGGAAGATGAACCGTCGCCCCAGTCTAAGTTCAAGAGCACTCTGAAGCAGCTTTTCATTCAGGATGTCTCTGTACATTGCTGCATTCATCTTTCCCTTTATCCTGACTAGTCTTCCAGTTCCTGCCGCTGAAAAACATCCCCACAGCATGATGCTGCCACCACCATGCTTCACTGCAGGGATGGTATTAGCCTGGTGATGAGCGGTGCCTGGTTTTCTCCAAATGTAACACCTGGCATTCACTCCAAAGAGTTTAATTTTAGTCTCATCAGACCAGAGAATTTAGTTTCTTATGGTCTGAGAGTCCTTCAGATGCCTTTTGACAAATTCCAGGCGGGGAGTGGCTTCTGTCTGGCCACTCTACCATACAGGCCTGATTGGTGGATTGCTGCACAGATGGCTGTCCCACTGTAAGGTTCTCCTCTCTACACAGAAGAAAACTGGAGCTCAGACAGAGTGACCATCGAGTTATTGATCACCTCCCTGACTAAGGTCCTTCTCCCTCAATCACTCAGCTTAGATGGCCAGCCAGAGTCCTGGTTGTTCCAAACATCTTCACTTCCGGGTAATGGAGGCTATTGTGCTCAGTGGAATTTTCAGAGCAGCAGAAATTTTTCTGTAACCTTACCCAGCCTTGTGCCACGAGACAATCCTGTCTCGGAGGTCTACAGACAATTCCTTTGTCTTCATGCTTGGTTTGTGCTTTGACATGCACGATCAACCCTGGAACCTTATATAGACAGGTGTATACCTTTTCAAATCATGTCAAATCAATTGAATTTACCACAGGTGAACTCCAATGAAGCAACTGAAACATCTCAAGGATGATCAGTGGAAACAGAATGTACCTGAGCTCAATTTAGAGCTTCATGCCAAAGGCTGTGAATACTTCTGTAGATGTGATTTTTCAGGTTTTTTTATTTTATTTTATCAAAAAATCTTTTTTTCACATTGTCATTATGGGGTATTGTTTGTAGAATTTGGAGGAAATAAATAATTTAATCCATGTCGGAATAAGGTTGTAACATACAAAACTGTGGAAAAAGTAAAGCGCTATGAATACTTTCCGGATGCACTGTATATAATCATAGTATCAGATTCATACATGTTGCCATTGTTTGAAGTTTCTGCCATATAAAAGTGTCTTGAACTTTCAAATATCAATTTAATCTGTAATAAATTTATTTTTTGCATATTGTTTTGAAATAAAAAAAGATTAAAATATTCTTGAGGAGCGTGTTTTAATTGCATCCTTTTCATTACAGACATGATCAATAAAGCACTCAGAATGTTTCTTAATCAATTTATATTTTGTCTTTTTTAAGTTAAACGTAACATTGTGACATATAATTATATTTGTTGCTTTGTACAACTATAAATAACCTAATATGATTCCCAATAAACATGCTGT
Source organism: Danio aesculapii (assembly GCF_903798145.1). Lineage (NCBI taxonomy): Eukaryota > Metazoa > Chordata > Actinopteri > Cypriniformes > Danionidae > Danio > Danio aesculapii. Next base: position 48,838,707 of record NC_079443.1, on the reverse strand, counting down.
AAATTTAGACGTCTAATCTAATCTCCATGTCTTTGTGCAGGGAAACCGAGGTCGAACAGGGGTGGTTGTGGCTGCGTACATGCATTACAGCAACATATCAGCGAGGTAAGACCTGCAGACATGTGTTTATTCAATTAAAGATGCTCCTCTGAACGCTTATTATGGAAAGACCTTAATCTCAAATCACAAGACGGGCCACGTGTTGGCTAAAACACATGAGCAGAAAAACAACTGCCAAACCACATCACTTTACAAAGGAGGATTTGTCTCAAGACTCCAATTAAATGCTGATCAAATTCATTCGTGATGCAAAAAAAGTGTATTTATGCTATTTTTATGGACTTTAAAGCTTGCAGTAATTTCATGAAGCACATTAACATACTTTTATCGCAGACAAAGATGCCTGTTAAGAACATGACAAAACATATTTCAGTCTCAAGACTCAAACTAACTGCTATAGACCTATAGATGAAATCTTGCCACCATAGGATATAAAACAACAAGAAAAATTAAATATAAAACAAATAAAAAAAGAAATTGGTAGTTTTTTAATAAATCTAAAAAGAAAACAATTATATCTTAAGGGCGTTAGTCCTATAGTCCTAATGGAAAATAGCACACAGCCCTTAAACTAATATTTTGAGTGGATGCGCTTTGGGCGACGTCTAAGGAGAGTAAGATGTTCCACAAGTTGTTATAAATTTACAATTGTGCCTGAAGCAATTCGGTTACTTAATAAATGTAATTATTAGATGGATTATTATTATTATTATTATTATTATATATTATTATTATTATTATTATTATTATTATTATTATATTTTAATAAATTATTATTATTATTTTTTATTATTATTATTATTATTATTATTATTATTTTCCTTTTCTTTTTTCTTCAGTTAATGTTTGTGTACTTGATGTTAAGTGTTGGTGTTTATTGTGTAAAGTGTCATTCTTGTTATATGTGAAGCACCACCATGTCAGAATGAATTGCCCCAATTAATTATTAATAAAGCTTTAAACTTAAAACTTAACTTAAACTTTCACCTTACAGGTTGTTTTAAAATTTAGAATTTTTTTTTGTCGTTTATTTAGGTAATACTAAACAAAAAATCTTAAGGGGGCTAACTAATACCCTAAAAGATCGTTGACCTTAAAGAGTGTAGAAAAAAAAGTATTTTATGTGTTGTATTTTAGATATTATTTCATAAATCTAAAAAAAAAACGAATCTTAAAGTCTAATATATTGACCTTAAAGTTGCTTGAAAAATGTAGGATTTTTGTGTTGTCTGTTTTGATAGTATTTAATTAACCTAAAAAAACTGAAGGGGGGGGGGGTGGTAATAATATTTACCCTTGAGAAAAAATATTTTTGTGTGTTGTTAGGCAAAATTTTATCAAAAAAATCTTAATGGAGTAAAAATATTGACCTTACAAACAGTTTTTAAGTAATGCAGTGAAAACTGTCTGTTTGTGTTGTTTATTCAGGTAGTATTTTATTTATTATTATCTAAAAAAATCTGAATGATAATAATATTAACCTTTAACATTGTTTAAACATGTAGAGAAAAAATACTTTTTTTGTGTTGTTAGGTAATGGTTAATCAATCTAATAATAATAATAAGATGAAGAAGAAATTGAACATTTTTGTGTTGTTTTTTTAGGTAGTATTTTATCAATCTAAAGAAACTAAATCTGAATCTTCTGAATATCGACCTTAAAAACAGTTTTAAATGTAGAAAAATATCTATTAGTTTAGTGTTGTTTATTAGCTCTTTGATTTTAATATGATTTTGTAATGTGTAAAGTATAATTTTATATTAGTTGTTTGTTTCCAGTTTTATGGTATCTTGAGTTTAAGAAAAGGACATTTTATTTAATATATATATATATATATATATATATATTATATATATATATTATATATATATATATATATATTATATATATATATTATATATATATTCCCAATAAGTTTGATGTCATGTATGTCATGATGTCATGTATGTCTGTATGTATACATTTTTCCTCTGTAAAAACTGTTTGTGAAACATCACCTGGGAAATATTTGAAAAAGAATTTAAAAAAATGTAAAAATTCACAGGAGGGCTAAAAATATTTTAACTGTATTCTCAAAAAGGTAGGAAAAAATATGTAAAGTAAGCAGAACTTAAATTAGAACCTAGTTAAGCTAAATAATATCTTGAAAAATATCTAGTCAAATAATATTTATTGTCATCATGGCAAAGATAAAATAAATCAGTTATTAGAAATGAGTTATTAAAACTATTATGTTGAGAAATGTGTTGAAAAAATCTTCTCTCCTTTAATCATTTTGACTTTAACTGTATAAAGAATATGATATTTTTGTTGTTTTTTGTTCAGTTTACCCAAATATCTGCAATAACAGTGTTTGCTCTGTCTCTGCAGTGCCGACCAGGCTCTGGACAGGTTCGCCATGAAGAGGTTTTATGAAGATAAAGTGCTTCCTGTGGGTCAGCCTTCCCAGAGAAGGTCAGCACTGCTTTGTTTTCCTCATCTGACCTCTTATCTTTCTGCTTTATGAGTTTGACCCTCATTGTAAGTGTTGGGTTTCAGCCATTGTTCACATTTATGAGCTTCACTCAATGATAACTGCAGCACAAACATGCAAACCAATGCTTCGTCTAGTTCTGATAGGTTGAGTTATGTGTTGTTTACCTGAGTGTGCCCTACAGCAGTGTGCTAGGGACTTCAAATTAATTATACTTTGCATGATGTTGCACGATTAGCTTTATGAGCACCTCACCACATGCCTCAGAGCTGACACAGTCTTATATGCAAATAATGTACGTTATAAACTCAGAAATGCTATATTTATGGGGGTGTCACAGTGGCGCAGTGGGTAGCACGATGGCCTCACAGCAAGAAGGTTTCTGGTTCAAGCCTCGGCTGGTTCAGTTGGCGTTTCTGTGTGGACTTTGCATGTTCTCCCCGTGTAGGCGTGGGTTTCCTCCGGGTGCTCCGGTTTCCCCCACCGGTTTCCCCGGTTTTTCCCCCCAAAGACAATGAGAATGAGTGTGTTTGGTTGTTTCCCAGTGTTGGGTTGCTGCTGGAAGGGCATCCATGCGTAAAACATATGCTGCATAAGTTGGCGGTTCATTCCACTGTGGAAATGAAAATGAATGAAAGAATGAATGCTGTTTTTATACTTAAAATGACAAAGTAAAAATTTGAGATTTTCAATTTTTTTTAACCTCAGGAAAATACAGTTAATAATATTTGACTAGATATTTTTCAAGACATATACAGCTTAAAGTGACATTAAAAGGGTTAATTAGGTTAACTAGGCATGATAGGGTAATTAGGCAAGTTATTGTATAATGATGTTTTGTTCTGTGGACCATCGAAAAAAATATATAGCTCAAAGGGGCTAATAATTTTGTCCTTAAAATTGGGTTTAAACATTAATAATTGCTTTTATTCTAGCTGAAATAAAACAAATAAGACTTTCTCCATAATGAAAAATATTATCAGACACTGTGAAAATTTCCTTGCTCTGTTAAACATAATTTGGGAAATATTTATTAAAAAAGAAGAAAAAATTCAAAGGGAGCTAATAATTCTGACCTCAACTGTAAGCACAATTACCCTTTAAGTTTGAGATCTCGCCCTACTAAGATAATAAATTAAGGATGTTGCATGCATGTAATGGTCAGAATTTAAAAAAGAATTGATAAAACAGAAAAATGACTAACAATGCAATTTGGAAATATCGCATGTGTTGTAACGCTGCTAATGCATAACCCGGGCACGCATGTCTATCTTCTTCTGAGTTTGGTGTAAACTTGTAAACAAACACTTGGGATCGGTTCATAAGATCAGCCACAAACACTTGGGATCGGTTCATGAGGTCAGCCACATCAACGAATACCGATTGAGTCGTGAAATATGATTTTCGGCCGATACCAATCTCCGACCGATCGAACGAAGCACCCCTAGCATTTATATATATATATATTAATATATATATATATATATATATATATATATAATATATATATATATATATATATATATATATAAGGAGGTTTTAAATTGCTAAAAGATTAAGGACAGAACATACAGTATTAAAAAAAAACATATAGGAAGTGCTTAAACTATTGCTGCTTTGCCAAAGCAAAACAAACATATATTTACAATGGCATTTTAAATTGCTAAAAAGTTAAAGACGTTTATAATCTTAGGAAACATAAAAAATGTAATAATAATAAAAAACAATTAAATCACGTAATCACATTTAATATTTTTCAGAAGTATATCACTTTTAATTCAGAAGGGACACGTTGGAAACCAGGATATGAAAGAATGTTGAGAGGGAGAGTGTGTACATGTTTTTGTGTCATATCAGGATACAAATTCATATAATGTCATATGTATGTCACAGGTATTACAATGAGATGGTGAATTATGAGGACATTGCTGATTTTACAAAAGGATTATAAATCATACTAAGTTTTTTTGTTTGTTTGTTTGCTTTTTTTCCCAAAAAATTAAAACTGCACACAGTTTAGGTCTAGCATTGGGGTAGGACAGTTTGTACAGTATAAAAACAAAGGAACAGCCATGAAATTGAAGTTAAGATTGTCCTTTTTAGTCCTCTATCATGACGTACATCCACTTGAAACGATCCTGAAATTATAAAAAAATTGTGGGGTTGTGCATGAATTTGCTCTTAGGGAACTGTTTGGATTGTTGCTAACAAAATGAAAGAAGACTGACAAATGGATGAAGACAAAGCAGAAATGAAACACGACCTGATAGCTCCACCCTAAAGGACTGTTAACCCCGCCCTAAAGGCATTCCATGTGACCAGAAGTGAAGAAAAGTCATTTTGAGGTTGGAGGAAAGGTTATGATTTTTGATTAAAGATTATTTGTTACAAAACATTCAAGTGCACAGCTACATTGCTTATAACAACTACTTCTATAAACATATACAGGATAGTATTTTGATTTCATTTAGACTTCAAACTAAATAAAATACAAATAAACAGATAGCTTACAGATAGTTTGGCAGATTGTTGGACCCCACCATATAGTATAGTTACCAACCCATCGCTGCATTCATCCTCGTTGTGCTTGAGTATCCACCCCTGCACACCCATTTATGCCTCATAAGGGAACACTTGGCCACGGATGTGCTGCTTTTACAGAATCAGGCATTCCATCTGTATATGGAAGCACTGGCACTTCAGGCTTCATTAAAACTAGATTTCATTGGGCAAATACTTGTGCTTCCTTCATGGAAAATGGAAAGGCAGAGTCATCGTGAGAGCTTGATTCCAGTAGGAAAGAAGACGCATACTGTATGACTTCCAGTTGTGGACAGACTTTTTTTTCACTTCCCTGTCTAATTTAAAGGGCTCCTATAATGCAAAATGGACAGATGTTTGGAAAGAACTGTGTGTAGGTATAGTGTCCACCGTCACACTGGAGTGATATGAACTCAACAAGCCTCTTTTTAAAAATTTCCTGACGTTAAAATAGGATCCAAATCCTGGTGATTCTGAGGCCAACCATAATGTGACATAGGGTTGTGGTTTTTCCCTGCCCACAGAATTGACAGGCACATATTGACATGTCTCCTTAGTATCGCATATAATAATGTCCATAAAACAGGATTTGCAGAGAAACTGGGGTTAAAAGATCTGTTACAACTCTCTGTGATCAGCTGCATCTCAAGAATGAGTTTTACAAGTTTAAAGTGTTATTAAAAGTATTTTAATAAAGAAAAGGCAGTAAAATTGCTATGCAAATATAAACTATCAACAGGGACGCTTCAATCATTAAACAGGAGTCATGGTTTGTTTACGTTGAATCAGGTTTATTTTGTACAATAGTAGTTGTAATGGATATTCACAAAGCAGTGTATATTATATGCTTTTTTCTATACTGTTTTCCCAGTGCTGGGTTGTGGCTGGATGGGCATCTGCTGCGTAAAACATACTCCAAAATAGTTGGCAATTCATTCTGCTGTGACAACCCCTGATAATCAGGGACAAAGCCAAGGGAGAATGATTTAATGAATATACTGTGTTTGAGTGGTACTTTTAACCACTTCAAAGTGGTTAAGAAATGATTATCAAATATCAATAAAGTGGCAAAAATTCCAGTGGAGACATGCAAAAAGTCTAGCTAGCAATTATAGGAAGTGTTTGAATGCTGTTTTAGTCAATAAATCTAATCATTTTATATTAATTATTAAGAAGGGTATGAATAATTTAGCAATTTTTTGTTCAAATGTAAATAAAAGCTGCAAATATTTATTTTTTATTTTTTCCACAATGATGCCTCTAGAGTCTTGTACATCGTCTTATTATCTTTTGGGAGAAGTCTGTGCCATTTCAATAATAAATACAATAAAATATTAATTTAAAACATTCCATTTTCCTAAAATAAAATAATTCTATACATTTAATTATAGTTTTGATATGTGTCGGCTTGTACACATTCTCTCATAAAATAGGATTCTTCTAAAATAGGATTTTAGAATAACTGTGTAAGTTTATTTTTGCTGTTGTGTGTAAGCCTCTGTTTAAAGACAGTTTTCCAACCCCTGTGGGATAGACAATACAGTTAATTGAATTAAACTGAATATCTCAGTCCTTTCTGTTATAATTACTGTTGTTCTCTCATTAGTCTTTATTATTACATTATTTCTGACGATCTTTTTTTTTTGCTTCAGATACGTGCAGTACTTCAGCGGTCTGCTCTCCGGCCACATCAAGATCAACAACAAGCCCCTGTTTCTCCATCACGTCATCATGCACGGCATCCCAAACTTCGAGTCTAAAGGAGGTGAGCTCAAGTGTTGATGTGTCCGCGGCTGTCGAGGTGTTGAAGGCAGGTTTAGTGCTCTGTCTGAACTCCTGCTGCTACTGATGCCTTTCTGTCAGATTCACAACACACACACTGAATACAGGTGTAGACAGATCCCTAATCTATTCTGATCCCATCATTCAAAGCTCAAAAACTCCTCTTTTATTTAGTGTACTGTAAATAGTTTGTTCTTTTTTTCACAGTTATGAATACGAGTCTCGAAACAAGGGCTAACAAGGTTTTCCTGTTTATGATTACCCAAAGAAGCACCAGTATGTGCAACGAGTACCTGTGTGTGCCTTTGACGCTTTGATGCTTCTTACGTCCTTGTCGCAGCAACAGTGGCACCAAAATTCATATGCTGATTCGTGATTCTGCTTGTTCTCACTCTCAGGTCACATCATTCAAATGAAAAGGGCCACAGTCCCAATAATGTCAACAGACTGGACTGTCATAGCAACTGGCTGAATGTAAAGGACTGAATGTAGAGGACTAAGCCAAATTATTTCTACTTTATATTTAATGCTCTCCACTCTCAGCAATACAACTTTTCAATGAGCACAATTGTTTGTTTCAACACTTATTATTGTTTTCTAATTACCATGTTTGCAATGCCTGTATTTAGGAATTTTTAGCAGTCCACTTAGAATCCAACATGGAAATTGTTTTTGTTTGTTATTGGCACTGATTGTTTTGAATTTCAAATGGCATTTACATGCCTGTGTTTTTATATCTGTAATAAATATGGCTGTCAAGCCAACCGTTTGAGGATCTTGATGGTTTATTTCTTCGTGTACGTGAAGAAATCTGTGTTGCAAGTTAAGCAGAGATTTTGATAAACAATCATATTTTGAATTTAAATAGTTTCTTTGTCTTGAATTTACATTAATCGTAGATTTGAATAGCCAAAAAGTTTCAGATGTTTAATTGTGAATTTGTGATTAATCGCGATGAATTGCAAAAAAGGTGCGATTAATTAGTTCATTTTTTTAATCGATTGACAGCACTAATATATATATTATTATATATATATATATAATATATATATATATATATATATATATATATATATATATATTATATATATATATATATATATATATGGTTTAGGAAGAGCTTTTACTTGTAATTCACATGTAAAGCTCTAGTAACCCTTAGTTTTTCCTCCTTCTCTTGGTTTCTCAGGTTGCCGCCCTTTCTTGAAGATCTACCAGGCCATGCAGCCCGTCTACACATCTGGCATCTAGTAAGAAACCCCCATGTTTTCCTACACACCATTGCTCAGGCTTCCGTGGCCAGAAGCCCAGCCATCGGGACGTACACACACACACACACACACACACACACACACACACACACACACACACACACAGGAGCTCACATGTGCTTTTCACATACAGATCTTTGCCTCTCCAGTTCTCAGACTGCAGCTGTCAGGATAATCCTTCCAGTTTTTTGCATTGATCACTCTTATGTTTAGACTCACTTTTGTGTATTATTGAGGTTAACAAATGTGTGTGAATGATGTTTTTTTGTTGTTTTTATTTGTTCACAGTAATGTCCAGGGAGACAGTCAGACTAGTATCTGCATCACCATTGAACCCGGCCTGCTTCTGAAAGGAGATATACTGGTAAGAATAAGGGAATATACCCTATACACAGTTAAAGTCAGAATTAATACTGTGAAAAATTACTTGCTCTGTTTAACATCAGACGTTGTCTTCAAAGTGGTGAAGAAACGGTTAGCAGACAAAAACATTAATGTTTTACTGTGGCCCAGCCAGAGTCCTGACTTAAATCCAATTGAGAATCTGTAGGGGGAGCTAAAGATCAGGGTGAATGCAAGGAGAGCCTCCAAATTGAAAGAGTTGGAGCTCATTGTTAAAGATGAATCGGCAAAAAATACCAGTGGAGACATGTGAAAAGCTGGTCAGCAATTATAGGAAGCGTTTGATTGCTGATATAGCCACTAAGGGCTTTTCTGCTGATTATTGAGTGGTATAAATAATTTAGCTTTATTATACTGTATAATACCAATAAAATGATAATAACTGATATCAAAATTGCTTTGTAATAAGTATTTATATTAGTTTATGTAATATAATAATTGCCAGTTCAATACAAAATCATTTTGTATGCAAACACAAAATTGTCATGTCATATTATGCAAGCTTTGTAAAATAACAACAATATAATAATAATAATAATAATATAATAATAATAAAATATAATAATTGTTATTATTATTATATTATTATTATTATTTATTATTATTATTATTATTATTATTATTATCTTTTATTATTATTATTATTATTATTATTATTTATTTTAAATAATAAAAAAATAATAATAATAATAATATTAATAATGATGATAATGATAATAATAATAAATATTATTAAATAAATATTATTAATTTTATTTATTTTAAATAATAATAATAATAATAATAATAATAATGTCAATGATAGTATTAAATATTAATTATTATTATTTTATTATTATTATTATTATTATTATTATTATTATTATTTCTTGTAAATAATAATAATAATAATTAATAAATAATAAATAATAATAATAATAATAATAAATAATAATTATTATTACTTTTTCTTTGTAATAATAATATAATAAAAATGATGTCAATAATAATATAATAATAATAATAATAATTAATAGTAATAGTAATAGTAATATTAATGTTTTTTTGTTAACAATATTAATAATATAATAATAATAATAATAATAATATAGTAATAATAATAATAATAATAATTAATAATAATGTTAATAAAAAGGCAGTTGTTGTTGTCGTTAATAATACTACTAATAATATTGTTATATTATTATTATTAATAATGTTAATAACAACAATAATAATAACATTAATATTAATAATGTAATTTTTTGTTCGGGGGCTTATGATAAAAACAGATAACTTTTCACTTATAACAAGGTAATGCTACCTTTCATACACAAACATATAATAATAAAAAAAAAACGACTTCCTCCATTTATAGACATTTCTCAGACCAGTAACATTTTCAATGGACATTTCTTTACACAGTAATAAAGCCGACATCAGACGCTCAGTCCTGATGACAGACACTTCTCTCTGCATAGATTTATCTGCATTTCACCCCAGAAAGCTTTTGAGAAGAGATTGCCAAAAAATATTGGAGTGCTTTATCGTCTGCACTTTTTTTAATCCTGCACTTTTTGAAAAGCACTTTCTCTGACGGGCTGCTTTTAGGATGGCCTTGGTGAAATCAATCAGAGCTGATCTGTGGAGGACTATAATCTGTCACACAAACCACAGCGATAGCATTGCACATTAGCCAAATTTATAATAGATCAATATACAGGGTAATATGAGAAAAGCTTCCCTTGAGAATCCATGTTCAGGGCTTTTATATTTTGCCATTCAGAGACAAAGTGTTTCTGTCTGCGATCAACAGACATTTATGTATGTTTGTAGTTATGTATGTACAGTTGAAGACTGAATTATTACCCACCCCCCCCCCCCCCCTTTGATTTTATTATTATTTTTTTATATATATATATTTCCCAAATAATGTTTAACAGAGCAAGGAAATTTTCACAGTATGTCTGATAGTTTTTTCTTCTGGAGAAAGTCTTATTGTTTTATTTCACCTTGAATAAAAGCTGTTTTAATTTTTTTAAACACTATTTTAGGACAATATTATTGGCCCTTTTAAGCTATATTTTTTTCAATAGTCTACAGAACAAACCATCATTATACAATAACTTGCCTAATTACCATAACCTGCCTAGTTACCCTAATTAACCTAGTAATGCCTTTAAATGTCACTTTAAGCTGTATAGAAGTGTCTTGAAAAATATCTAGTCAAATATTATTTACTGTCATCATGGCAAAGATAAAATAAATCAGTTATTAGAAATGAGTTATTAAAACTATTATGTTTAGAAATGTGTTGAAGAAATATTCTCTTCGTTAAACAGAAATTGGGGAAAAAATAAACAGGGGGGGTTAATAATTCTGACTTCAACTGTAAATATTATATATATATATATATATATATATATATATATATATATATATATATATATATATATATATATATATATATAATCTTATTTGTATTTAGTTTTATTTAATTAAATAATTAATTCATAATGTTTTATTCATTACTTAATTTGAAAGGAAATTTATAGGGATCTTATTTGTTTATATTATATTATTTTCTTAGTATTTATTAGTATATTAGTATTTTTAGTAATTATTTTAATTTTATTTTAATTAAATTTTTTATTTATTTTAATTATGTATGTTTTTAATTTTGTTTTGCAATTTTTTTTGTTAATTTATTTTTATCCAGATTATAGTGCAAGTAATTTAGCATGCATTTTATTTATTTATTTATTTTAAAGTACATTAGTATTATTTGTAATTATTCAAATTAAATGTTTCATTTATTTTTTTAATCCTATTTATATTAACTATTTATAGTTATTTGTTATTATTTTCGAATTTATAAATATTTATTTGTTCTTTTACACAAGTTTTTTTTTTAATAAAATAATACACACAATAATAAAAATCTATATTTTTAAAATTAGATTAATATTACACAATTAAATACAAAATCTAAAAGCAAATATTTAAATCTCATTTAATTTTTTAATCTTTATTTTAATAATTTATTTAAATCTATTTTATTGATAAAATAGAGTTTTATAAATGAATCAATAAAAATCAATAAAATTAAATTAGGTTCTGTTAACATCTGTTTATAAATATGTATTATATTCTGCGCTACTGCTTTTATTTTTTACACATGCAATATTGTTTGTTTAAATCTTATTTAATCTTTATTTTGATAATTTATCTTCATCTGTTATTATAGTTTTAAAACATTTACCTATAAATAAATAAATGAATAAATAAATAATAAATAAATAAATAAATAATAAATAACAAAACAAACAAAACAAAACAAAACAAAACAAAACAAAACAAACAAACAAACACAAAACAAAAACAAGATAAATTTAAGGGCGACACAGTGGCTCAGTGGTTAGCTAGTTGGTGTTTCTGTGTGGAGTTTGCATGTTCTCCCCGTGTTGGCGTGGGTTTTCTCCGTGTGCTCCGGTTTTCCGAACAAACCCAAAACAATGCTCTATAGGCTAAATTGGCTGTAGTGTATGTGTGTGAAAGAGTGTGTATGGATGTTTCCCAGTACTGGGTTGCAGTTGGAAGGGCAACTGTGGCTGGATAAATTGGCCATTCATTCCTCTGCGGTGACCCCTGATAAATAAAGGGACTAAGCCGTAAAGAAAATGAATGAATGAAATCACATGAACTTTTGGGGACCTAGGATGCTGAATTTCAGAGCTGTATTTTTTTGAGCTGGACCCCCCCATGTGCGCAGCAGATACTATGCTGCTGGATTTGGTGAAACCGCATGATACTCTTCCAGCCCTCATCTTTCTCGACCCGCTGGTGTTTGTTTGGTTCCACTCTCCTAACTAAAAAGTGCATTTCATATAATGTTAAGTAGGTTAATTATAGTTATTTTAGGCAACAGAAAGAGGGCGACAATTTCTTCACTGGCCATTTTTAAATCTTTGTCTTGGTTTTGGAACATCTCTGTTGTTTTACATACTTATATAATACTGGAAAATACCTCCAAAATCTCTTCCAAAACGTACAAATTGAACTTTATGTGCTGGATATGCGTGTTTTTTTAAGATTGCATTTGAATGATGTGCCATGCATGCGGAGGAATGATCTGAGTTCAGTTATAGCATTAAGACCTATCATGGTGATTGTGCCATGTGCATTACCACAGAAAATAATTTCACCCCAATCGCTCAGTTGAGAACAAAGAAGCATAAATTGTGGTTACAAGCTGAAGTGAAGCAAACTCCACTGGCAGGAATTTACTGTGGCAATGCAAAAGCAGAAATGCAGCCACACAGAAAAACAGAAAATGTTTTGTTCTGATTTGCTTTTGTTTCAGTCATTGTATAATATATATTAGTTAAATATTTCTACTTGTAGATCTTAGAAAGTACTGGTGCTTTATTTAAGTCAATACAAACTTTATCGAATTGTTGATTGTAAATATTAACAACAACAATAATAATAATATAATAATACATAATAATAATAATTGTTGTTGTTGTTGTTTTTAATATTAAATGTTATATACTTTAATATTACATTTCATTATTTCATTTTATGAACAGATAAATGATCAAATCACGATCTATATTTAATTACATTATCAATATATTTAAAAGTTTGTTCATTGATTGCTTTTCATTTCTTATGTGATCCACAGCTGAAGTGTTATCACAAGCGTTTCCGCAGCCCGTCTCGTGATGTCATATTCAGAGTTCAGTTTCACACCTGCGCTGTTCATGATCTGAGCATCGTCTTCGGCAAAGATGAGCTTGATGAAACCTTTAAAGGTATGCTTTATTTTATTTTATTTTATTTTATTTTATTTTATTTTATTTTATTTTATTTTATTTTATTTTATTTTATTTTATTTTATTTATTTTATTTTATTTTATTTATTAAATGTATTTATTTATTTATTTAGATTTTATTTCGTTTATTTCATTCATTTATCTATTTATTTTTATGTAATGAAATTTTTATTTAGTTTTTATGTATTTATTAGTTTTATTTCATTTAATTTCAGTTTAGTTTTTTTTATTTATGTATTTATTTATTTTTATATTAAATTATTTTTATTTTATTTCATTTTAATTTTATTTTTCATTTTAATTTTATTGTTAAGTTTATTTTATTTAATTTTATTATTTTTTATTTTTTATTTTATTTTTTAAAAATCATTCATTATTTCTTTTACCTTTAATTTAATAAACTTTTTATTTAGTTTTTATGGATTTATTCATTTGTTCTTTTATTTATTTCAGTTTTTGTTTAGTTTTTATAGTTTTTTATTTATTTTTTATTTTTTATTTTATTTTTTCACTTTTCACTTTTTTTTTGTTAATTTTATTTTAAATGTAATTTGTTATAAATTATTTATTTATTCCGATATTCTTTTTTATTTAATTTCAGTTTAGTTTAGTTTAGTTTTTTTTAGTATACATTACATATGTTTAAATGTTTTATTTTATTTTTATTTTATGTTCATTTTATTGTTTATTTAAATTTTTATAAGTTTTTAAATTTAATTTAATTTAATTTAATTTAAATTTTGTTTTTTTATTTATGATTTATTTATTATTATATTTTATTTGTTTTATTTCTTTATTTATATATTATTTATTTTATTTTTTTTATTATTAATTATGTTTTAATTTATTTTTTTTATTTATTGTTGTGTTTATTTATTTTATTTTATTTATTTTTTTTTTATTTTATTTTTTTTATTTACCCATGTCGCTTTAAATAACCTCAAAGGCTTAGTGGTCATTTCTTTTTATTTAATTTTCAGACGACAGGTTTCCTGAATATGGAAAGGTGGAATTCGTCTTTTCTTTTGGCCCAGAAAAAATCCAAGGTAGGAACTGTAGTCGTTGTTTTTGCAAAATATTGTAAACTGCACATAAACTGAGCCTAGAATAATCTGAGCAAACAACTTCTGTCATAGGAATGGACCACCTTGAGAACGGACCCAGTGTTTCTGTGGACTATAATACTCAAGATGCTCTGATCCGCTGGGATTCCTACGAGAACTTCAACCAGCTCTGCGAAGACTCCATGGAAGGTGAATAAAGCACATTTATGAAGAAGTTATTTTCATGAAAACAATGCTGTTAGCTATTCAAACACCACATTCAAACACCACATTTGTTTGCAATGTATTTTTGTGTGGTCTATAAACATCACAGGGGTCATGATCTGTTGTCCTTGTTTATTTGGAGCAGTTCTCTGAAGCGGGTCGCACACTAGAAGCGTCGCTCGACGGCGCACCGCGTAGCACCACGCAGCGCCGTATATTTCAGAATTCTAAACATAGGTTTCTATCAGGTCACACACACCAGCGTCGCAAGTCGGCGGCTGTCGGCGGCGCCCAGCCACGACTCAGGACACTCTTCATTTCTCTGCATTTTTCAGAGCGCCATCTGATTAGTTTCATGTTAAATATCATGCGAATGTCTGCATCTGGTGTGTGATACTTTTAACTGTCATGTGCGCGCCGTGTTGCGGTGCTTCCGGTGTGCAACCTGCTTGAGGCCCACTCATAATGTTATCATGACTTTTACATCACAAAACAAATCATACTGTACCTACAGTTGACGTTAGAATTATTAGCCATTCTGAATTATTAGCCCCCTTGTATACCCCCCTCCCCCAATTTCTGTTTAACGGAAAGATTTTTTTAACACATTTCTAAACATAATTGTTTTAATAACTAATTTTAAATCTCAGTTCATGACCCCTTTAAAGTACCTCACTAGGTTTCACGGCTAATTGTGGTTAATCCAGCAGTCCGACATCAGATCATCAGCTTTCTGGCTTCACTGTAGTTTTGTGACTGAGCTGTTTGTGTACATGGCGGTGATAATCTTTGTGTGTGTGTAGAGACTAATTTAATCAGATGAGTTTGTAGTGCTGCTTTTGAACAAATCACAGAGGTCGAGTTGAGTTCACACACGCACACTCCTATTGTCCACACACCCTTGTGGTCTGAGCTGCGAGCCTCCTTATTTTAACTTGTGGTGTGCTTCTGCTGCTCAAACATGTGATTTGTTGTCCTTTTTTTAAAGCACATCCTTGTTTGTTGGGTCAGCTGGGAAAGTTAGAGTGAGGAATGCAATGAGGAAATATATGGAACTTTTGGAAGGTTTGGAAGGCTGTACTTTATTTAACATCCTCTTAAATTGTTTAGTTTTTTCCTCATTTATAATAAAATGATTTCATATCCCTACTGAAAAAAAACAGCTTAATGGAAAATGACCAGCTAAAACCAGCTTGACCACCTAGCTAGGCTGGTCAAGCTGGTTTTAGCTGGATTTAGCTGGTTATTTTCCAGCCTGACCAGCTAAGACCAGGCTGGAAATGGCTGGAAACCAGCCTGGAAATGGCCAAAACCCCTCTAAAACCAGGCTGATCAACCAGCTAAAACCAGCCAACCAGCCAACCAGGTTTTCAGCAGGGATATTTTTTTTGTTTGTTGATTTATTGCCACAACTTACAGATGGCTATTTCATGGCAATATACATGAAAATTACATGAGAAGAACAGCTTCGTATTTCAATAAGAGGATTCACAATCAAAATATTTAAATCGAAATAAATAAATAAAATCTAACAACAAATGTATATTAAAAGTAAATATGATTTTTCAATTCAATATTTGATAAAGGGTGACACGTTGGCTCAGTGGTTAGCACTGTCGCCTCACAGCAAGAAGGTTGCTGGTTCGAGTCCCGGCTGGGTCAGTTGCCTTTTCTGTGTTGGGTTTGCAAGTTCTTTCCGTCTTCATGTGGGTTTCCTCCGGGTGCTCTGATTTCCCCCACAGTCCAAAGACATGCGCTATAGGTGAATTAGGTGAGCTAAATTGAGTGTGTGAGTGTGTATGGATGTTTCCCAGTACTGGGTTGCAGCTGGAAAGGCATCCGCTGTGTAAAACATATGCTGCATAAGTTGGTGGTTCATTCTGCTGTGGTGACGCCTGATGAATAAATAGACTCAGTCGAAGGACAATGAATGAATTATATTTGATAAATTCTTTCTGGTGATAAAATTATTTAGTGAAACTAGTAAAGTGACATGTTCAACCATTTGTTATTTAGTTATTCAACTTATTGTTGAAAGTAGAAAGAACAAAATTTCAATAAAGTGTTCATAAAACACAAATTTAAGTTCTTTGTCTTGGAAGTTAAATCAACAAGCATCAATGTTGTTACAACAACAACAAAAACACACAAGTTAAACAACTGCCAACAAAACTAAACGTATCTGTTGTAATGTAATCTACTTATCTATCTAATATTATCTATCTAACTTTTATCTATTCATTTATCCTTTATTTGTGGAAGGTTTGGAAGTTCATTTAATATCCTGTACAATGTTTATATTTTTTCTTCATTTATAATAAAATGATTGAATGTTTTTGTTTGTTTCTTTGTTTATTTATTGCCACTTAGGCTGGCTATTTCATGGCAAAATACATAAAAACATTACGTGATACGAACAGCTTACTGTTTAATAAGAGATGATACACAAACAAATATATAACTATAAGTAAATAAAACTCACAAAAAAGTATATTATAGTTAAATATGATTTTTCCTGGTGATAAAATGATTAAATGAAATTAGTAATAAGTGACGTGTTCTCCAACCATCCTACAATGTACATTTTATTTGTTATTTAGTATCTATCTATCATATCTATTATCTATCTATCTATCTATCTATCTATCGATCTATCTATCTATCTATCTATCTATCTATTGTCTGTCTGTCTGTCTGGTCTGTCTGTCTGTCTGTCTGTCTGTCTGTCTGTCTGTCTGTCTGTCTGTCTGTCTGTCTGTCTGTCTGTCTGTCTGTTGTTTGACATTCTATCTATCATTCAATTTATTCTACTTTAGTTCTATATTGTTCCATTCACCATCCTTCCATCCCATTGTGCTTGTTTTATCATTCCACATCATCCATCCATCCATCATCCATCCATCCATCCATCCATCCATCCATCCAGCCATCCATCCATCCATCCATTGTTGCTTTGTTTTTTTCATTCCATCCATCCATCCATCCATCCATCCATCCAACATTCTATCTGTTTATGGGTTTGAGTTTTGGAGTTTTGGAGACATGCCTTCTTTTGAAAATGTTAAATTTCCATACGAATTAAATTCTGACAGATCTATCCATCTATAGTTCCAATTGATCCATTATTTATCCATCCATCTTTCATTTCTGATGTCATGCAAGATTCAGTCTCCTTTAGATTCTACTAGAGGTCTAGAGGTTGGTACAATCTCAGTATTGAATAGAAAACATCCCACAGATTCCATTTGACCATAGCTAGTCCAAAACCACCCTGCGTTTCCTCCCCAAGCCTCCATTTTCCTCATCAGCTTCCAGTGGCCTTTATGTGAAATATTTCCAGGCGTTGGCTGAGAATTGTGCAACTCATGCTGTAAGAAGACAGTCTGACCAATCATGTCCATTCACAAAGTCCAAAACAGCTACAGTAACAACCATCACTTATTTTGTCTCAGAAAACACCCAATGCAGGCTGTTTATGTTACTGTTCGGCAAGAATGTGTTTTGATTATTGCGATCCAAAATATACTTCTAAGCAGCCAAGATGATATTGTGTTATTTTATATCCTCAGGGGTCAAATTTTAGGAGCTCCAGTCAATTTAGCACACATTTAAATTCTACGCCATTTGAGATGACTGGCTATAATAAAAACTATAAAGTCTGCCACCCTCTTGACCAGACCCTGCTTTTAATAGGGCAGGCAGAAATAGGAAGCTCTTAGCTGCCACCTTTAAGAGGCAGTGTAAACTAATACAAATCTCTGATCAAGACCTCAAAAACCCCTCTAACTGCCACCTGGCATCATAAGGAAGCATTTTAAGTATTTTATAAGATGTACATGCACTCATAAGGTAATCTTCATTGTTCAAAGTTGTTATGTATCTTAGAAGTGGCTGTATAGTACCATGCTAGTTTTATAAATAGCCAAGGCACTTCAATCACATACTTTTTTTGGAAAACACAGTGATTAATGTTAGAAAAAGCAACAACAATGGTTTTAGTATAAAGACAACACAGGCTCATTCTAAAAATGTAGCTCTATATACATTTCTGGAGATTGCGAATTATGAAGCTAGAAGTATGTATGTACGTCTTTAAACGAAGGATATAGGACGGTTTTGCGCCGCTCCTTTTCACCAGCTGACCGCTTACCTTCATATGGACAGCTTTCCTGCTGTTACCAGTTTGTCTAGTCGCTTACCATTTACTTCAGTGGACTTAAGACGCAGAGAGAAGTTGACCACGACGACTGGACTGGAGGAGAGCGTTCCAGAAAGGGGGCAAGACAAAAGCAGAATCCAAAAATAAATAAATAAATAAATAAGCAAGTTAAATAACAGAGTAAGAATGTGGTAAAATCTGAAAATGTGGTAAAAATCAGGCAAGGACTTTTCTCTTTCTGAATTGCTTTTTAAAACTATTGGTTTGGTTTTAGTGAAGTGGGTAGGTGGGTCAGTTGGGTGCTTTTGACAATACTATTGGTTGGGGTTTTAGTGAAGTGGGTAGGGTGGGTCAGTTGGTGCTTTTGACAATACTATTGGTTGGGTTTAGTGAAGTGGGTAGGTGGGTCAGTTGGTGCTTTTGACAATACTATTGTTGGGTTTAGTGAAGTGGGTAGGTGGGTCAGTTGGTGCTTTTGACAATACTATTGGTTGGTGTGTATTTTGTATAGATTTGTAAATGAATGATCAGCCGGACAACTCTGCTTAGCTCCACACTACTTCACTTTATTTTCTGTCTCTCCCTCTCACTTCCACACACCTCTTCTGACACCTAGTGGGTCACAAACAGTAATAATAGAACTGAACATTAAGCAACACAACATTTTCCCCCTTTTTTAGATTAGCACTAGGAAGGTGTTCAACAACCACTCTACCAACTGAATTCACCAATTTATCAGCTGTGAGGTTAGACTTAACCAATATGCATATAATAATTATAATTATTTCAGCAACGATAAAAACTTAAGCATAACTCCACTGTGCATGTAATAAGAAACAAAAAAACAATGTAGAATTACTATTCAACATGTAACCCCTTAAGGCTTGCAACTTTATAACACTGATATAGCCTTGCTATAGTGAGGAATGTGCATGCGTAAATTGTTCATGTTACAAAGTCTTTGTGCCAGACTGGTGGCCGTCTGGTTCGAGGATGTTTCTGGTTTTCAAGTGCAACAACTGATTTTGAGGCCCATAGAATTCATTATCAGAGTTGCTTTGCACAGGGACATGGTGACAGGTGAACAGCGTTCCAGACTTTTCCATCATCCAGAATATATGTATCCTGGCTTTTTTTTCCCAACACCATATGTGGTGTACTGAATTTCCCCCGCTTTTTTTTACATGAGTGGGTATCCTCACGCGCACTTTGTCACCTGGTTGTAAGGCAGATGGTTGTGCAACCCGTTTTTTGTCAGTGTATATTTTGACTCGAGCTTGTCGCGCCTTAACTGAGCTCGCACCGTAGCGTCGGTACAAGCAGGAGGCCTAGTGGGCAGAATGTCCCAAGTTCGTTCTAAGTTTGCGTCCCAGCAAGAGTTCACTAGGAGCAATGCCTGTGGTGGCATGAGGTTGTAGTACGATAGTGCAACAAGAAGTCCCTCACTGCCTTTTTCCACGGCTTTCCTTCCAAGCTTGCTGTTTTGAACCCAATCCTTCAGGACACGGTTCATACGCTCCACAGCACCATTAGCTTGTGGAAAGTACAGGGAAGTACGCACAGCTGGATATTCCTGTTTGTCAGAAACTCTGCAAAAACCCCAAAGATGTAAATTGCACACCATTATCAGTCACTATTTCCACCGGGTTACCAAACCGGCCTGAAATGTTGTGGTGAGAAATTCAATGACAGTGGTAGTAGTGAACTTACTGGTGAAGGCTATCTCTGGCCACTTACTGTATAGTCAACTAATGTGAGTGCATACCTGCAATCCCAGGTTCCTAAACTCAATGGTCCTACAATGTCCAATCCAACCTTTAGCCAGGGTGCAATGGGAAATGGTACAGGCTGGAGAGGAGGTGTATGCGTTTTCGCACTCTTGTCATGAGCTTGGCAAATCTGACATGATGAATAGCAGACTGAACTGAATTATCCATGCCAGGCCACCAGTACAAGTAACGGAGCCTCTGTTTTGTTCTAACAATACCCTGGTGGCCCTGATGAGCCAAGTTAATTAGGGACCCACGCATCGCTATAGGCACCACCAAGCGGTACGAACCTCTGAAGACCAAGCTGTCCTGTGCAGCTAGTTCATCCCTGATGTGAAAATATGGTGCCAGCTCAGGTTGAAGGTTTTTCTTGCTCTTAGGCCATCCTGTAAGTAGATCCAGTCGCAATGCTGACAATTCTGGACATGCAGCGCATTCCTTGGAGAACTCTTCCAATGAAAAAGCACGAGGTTCAGCAGAAATAAATGCTACCATGTCAGGTTCCATAGTAGAGTTAGTGTCCTCACAGGTAGGTAAAGGCAGGCGTGAGAGACAGTCTGCTGTGACATTCTCAGAACCCGGCTTGTAGGACACCTCGTAATCAAAGCAAAGAAGACGGGCGGACACATCTTGCAATGCGCATTCCAGCACGGCCCATACCCTTAGTTGCAAGCAAGGTAGTTTAAAGCTTGATGATCCGTTCTAAGCGTGAACCGTCGGCCCCATAAGGAATGTTCGCCACCGTTTCCACGGCCCACACGCAGGCCAGTGCCTCTTTCTCCACAATGGAGTACTTCCTCTCAGCTGTTGAGGAGTGTGCGAGAGGCGAATGCAATAGTACGCTCAGAGCCGTCTGCATGGATTTGAGTTAAAACAGCCCCTAATCCATAATCTGAGGCGTCACAGGTTACCAGTGAATGCAAAGCTGGGTCAAAAATCGCAAGGCTGGGCTTGTTAACAATGAGCTCCTTTAATTTCTCAAAGCTCCTCTGAGCACTCTCAGTCCAACTGAAAGGATCCATGTTTCTTAAGCACGCCCTCATAGGCTCTACCTCTGAGGAGTAGTTTGGCACAAACCGTGAATACCAGGATGTCAGTCCAAGAAATGAACGTACTTTGGCTGCATCCGTGGGAGTTGGTGCTTGCAGAATAGCCTGGATATGACAATCGTTGGGTAGCAGGCCTTGTGCCGTGATAGTATGTCCCAAGTAAGGAAGGCTTGTGCAGCTGAACTTGCATTTATCATGATTTAGTGTGAGTCCTGCCTGTTGTAATGCTATTAACACAGCCTGTAGGTTGTGATCATGTTCGGCTCGTGTGCGTCCATACACAATGACATCATCTAGATAATTCTGAACTCCTTGAAGGCCTTTCAATATTGTAACCATCATTTTTTTGAAAAGCGGCTGGTGCTGAGGCCAGTCCATATGGGACCCGACGGAATCTGAACAATCCTTCATGAGTTATGAAAGCCGTCAGATCTCTGCTGTCCTCGTGAAGTGTCACTTGGAGGTATGCATTGTTTAAATCAATGCTTGAAAATATGGTGGCTCCCCTTAACTCAGTAAATAAGTCCTCCATGTGTGGGAGTGGATGGCTGTCAATTATTATTGCTCTGTTGGGCTCCCGCAGGTCCACACATAAGCGAATTTCTCCATTTTTTTTCGTAGTCACCACAATAGGGGACACCCACGGGGAAGCATCCACCCGTTCAATAATGCCTTCAGCTTGTAAGCGGCAAAGCTCTTGGGAAACTGCATTTCTCACTGATAAGGGGAGTCTGCGAAGTTTTTGTTGTACAGGCTTTACTGAGTCTTTTATTTTCACCTGGTGTACAAAGCCTATCGCACAGCCAATGCCCTCTTTTGCTGTTGTCTTTATTTGTTGCACTGTAGTAGTAGTAGGAGTGGGTGGGACCAATTCATTCCCCGCGATGTGAATATTTAAGCCAGAAACTAAGTCCATACCCAGTATAGGGGTGCCTTTCTCCACAACATAGATGCTAGTGCTTGATACAGCATTACCATAATGCACATGCACCGATAGACAGCCAAGTACAGGCAGTGCTGCTTTTGAGTATGTCACTAATTTCAGTTGTGGGCGTCGTAACGGTGAAGAGCTGAAATGTTGTTTATAAAGGTGATGAGGAAAAATAGAGACAGCCGAGCCAGTGTCGACGGTGAGCTCAATCGGCACTGGGCCTAGTTCGTCTGTTTCAATGTTTACAGTGCATTTTATTTTATCACAGAGTGACTTCCCTTCCACTTCAAGTACATGCACAATTTCAGGGACCTCCATCTCTGGAGCATCAAGTAATTGGACTCTTTTCTCAGAGCGGCAAACTCTTGCAAAATGTCCTAATTTTTCACATTTATTACACGTGACTTTAGCAGCTGGACAATTTGGAGCATTAGCCAGATGGGAAGTAGACCCACAGCGGAAACAAGCTCGAATGCCCTGTGCAGTAGTTTGTGATTGTTTTTTACTCACATGTTTCCCCCGGAATTTTAGACGCTGTGGTGTCCTGCCATGCTGAGCAGATTTTATTTCGTGCACAGGGGCCGCATCTAATGTTTGTGCGTGCCCCACGGCGGTCTCTGTTTGACCCGCCAATAACATTGCATCCGTCAATGTTAACTGCGGCTGTAATAAAAGCCGTTCCCGAATACGTGGAGAGAATGCTTTCTCTACCAGTTGATCTCGGATCATTTCATCCGTGCGATCGCCGAAGTTACAGTATGTACTTAGCTCACGTAAAGCAACAACATAGTCCTTCACGGATTCATCCGGCCGCTGTGTACGTTGTCTGAATTTGTGTCGTTCCACGACGATGTTTGTAATCGGCTGAAAGTGTTCTTCAAGGGCTTTAAAAGCATCAGCAAGATTCTGACCTGTATTGGGTAACGTATAGAAAACTCTTAAACCCTCGGCTCCCAAGCACTGTAGTAAGACAGCACGCTTCCTCTCTTCTGGCCACCGATCTCCCGTAGCATCGATTGCAACCAGATAGTTTTCAAACATCTTCTTCCACGTATGAATCGGAACTGGGGGCTGGCCCAGGCATGTTAAAAACATAGGAGGTGTAGGTAAACTAAGTGCTGCCATCCTCGTCGCCAAAATGTGGTATTTTGTATAGATTTGTAAATGAATATCAGCCGGACAACTCTGCTTAGCTCCACACTACTTCACTTTATTTTCTGTTCTCTCCCTCTCACTTCCACACACCTCTTCTGACACCTAGTGGTCACAAACAGTAATAATAGAACTGAACATTAAGCAACACAACAGTTGGGTTTAGTGAAGTAGGTAGGTGGGTCAGTTGGTGCTTTTGACAATACTATTGGTTGGGTTTAGGGAAGGAAGAGGGTAGACCAGTCAGTCAGTCGACAGTGGCCTATTGTGGATTTACGTGAGAAGAGCAGGCACGAATGGAACTCGCGAAATAAATTTGAGATCTGAAAAGTGTACACAGTGCCTTAAAAGAAAAAACTGCAAAAAAAAAAAAAAAAAGTATCTCCTGTGACGTATTTAACACTCCAGAAATATAAATAGCGGTATATTTTCATAATGAGCCTTGCATAAAAATCAAATACAGCAGTCAAAAATGGAGGAATGTAGAATTCAATAACTAGTGTCCAAATTAACACAAATGAGTGGCAGGATCTGAAAAATGTCTGTCATTTAAGTCAGTGCTATTATTAAACTGTGTGTTGGTATATATGTAACTCATGAAATATTGGGGGGGAATAAAAAAAACTGTTAAAACTGTTTAAAAAAACTTGCTACTGTTGAGATTGCTTCAAATAGGATTACTTCAAATAAAACTGTCATGACACAGTCATAATCATGACATTACACATCATGAAAATGGAATTTTTTTTTGTAGGAGGTTTTGTATATGCTTATGATGACAACAATCATAAGCTCAGTTATGTCATTTTAAATGCATAGATAACATTGTTTCAGAGGTCTTTATGACAATTTGACATGAACATATACAACACAATACTTTATATTACCAAGACAACATGACTTGTCATAAATCTGGCATAAACATGATTGTCATGAGGCCATTAGGATTATGTCATTAATATTTTTCTAATCACTTTTTTCATTGAAAGAAACTGATTTTGTTATTTAAATGTCTAAGAACAAAAGTCAAATACTTTTTTAAAAACAAAGAAATCATTATGTAATGTCATTTAACAACAGCTTAATGACAAATTTAATTTGTACCACTGTAGTAGAGGTCAAGAAAAATATTACGCTGTTATAAAATTCATGCAACGATTATAAAGCACTCATGACAATCATGTTTATTATAGATTTATGACAAGATATGTTGTACCTCAATTTGTCATAACAAAGACACCGATTTTGTTGATTTTTTTTTTTTTTGTGAAGCTGTCATAACAAAGGCATGTCAAAGAATTTTTATTTTTGTACATGACATAATTAAGTTAATGAGAGTTAATGACAGTTTTAATAAGAATGCATTAAATCTTCATATTCATGACGTGTCAAATCATGAATATGAATATTTCATGACAATCTAATGAACACTCTCTTTAAGTAAAGTGTTAAGTGAGCGTGACATTTATAAATGATCTTCGCTGTATATATTGATTGAAAATTTGGAGTGCAAATTTCTTATTTATTTTTTTCTACTGTTCAAAGATGTCTTTTTGTCATATTTTTATAAATCTCAATGGCTTTTGCCATTTAAACAAGTTTTTTTTAAGTACATGTAAACATACCCAGAGTTTATTTTATTTCGACAAAATTATAGTTAACTATACTTAATATAAAAATTAAATTTGAAATAAAATTAAAATAACGTGTAAAAAAAGCATCAGTATAAACAGAATATAATACAGAAATATATTTTAACAGAACCTCATTTTATTTTTGTTCACATACAAAATTTTACAAAATGTTATTTTTATCCATCAATTCAATTCAATTAATCCTCACTTCTATAGCTCTTTTTGATAATGTATATTGTGTCAAAGTAGCTGAAAAAAACTGTGTGAAAGCTTTATTATTTCAAGCTGTTAAATTAAAACTGTTTCAATTCCGTTTTGTATAAGTAGCTGTTGGGATTTCAGTTCAGTTCAGACATCACATGAATCAGAACAATACGTCGCGATGATATTTGGGATTTAAAAAACAAATTAAGTTGTAGTTTACGTTCAAGGATGTCTCTCACGAATGGGGATTGTTTTGATAATGTCATCTGTAAATTAAATTTTAGGAGAAACTTTTTTATGTACATGTACACATACCCAAAGTTGCGATTCTGCCACCCATTTCTGCATGCTGGACAGAGTCTCTCTTTAGTCAGTAGGGCTGCTGAATGGAAAGGGCACATTTGCAAATGAATTTAGATTCCTATCACAGTCAAACATCTCCATTGAGCCGCTGTGACCAGAGGAGCAGCTCTAGAGACGTGATAAGCAGCCAGACATTATGCTTTTGTGCTGGAGCTCATGCATCCGTCTGCCAAGATTGAAGGACTGGCCGACATTGTCAGACGAGGGAACGACTGCTATACTGATTACTGAGACTTAGAACAGTCAGCTTATGTCAGTTCACTCACCTTTTTTTATTAAGCAGCTAATAGTTTTGAAAACTACAGTGGATAATGGACTTGAATGACACTGTCTGGTTTATTTTATTTTATTT
>NC_079443.1:48789979-48807479 GCF_903798145.1 Danio aesculapii | reverse complement strand
ATTTGTAAAAATATGTGGAATTATATGGATATTATATTATATATTATATTGGATACTCCATTATTTTGGGAGTGTCCATCTAGATCAACTTATTTGGTAAACAAAACAAGTCTCTCCTATAATATATCTACTAAAATACAGAAAATATTACTTTACAAACTGTATTGTAAATAAATCAACTGAACACTTTCATATTAGTCAATATTGTTACTGAAATTAATTTTTAAAACTGAATAAATTACTGTAAATTTACACACGTTTACACAAGTAAATAAACAGACTCAATTATGGGCTTAAGATCTGCGGAAACCCCTGGATTTCTGGCCGCGCAGATTCTGTGTAGGCCTACCCATGACCCATCAACACCGCATAAACAGAGGAGATTATTTAGGTAGGAGATATTGTTTATTCTGATTTTCCTTTTTTATTATAATAATCTCTTAGCTGTAGATATCTAAAAAAAATCTTGATTGGTAAGCCCAAACTTATCCTTTAAATTTGGAAAACTTTCCATTTCTCCTTCTTTAATTAAACACCACAGTGATGCTATTCCATTCTCCCTCCAACATTGAAATACTGAGACTTCCAGCATATATAAGGCATTTCCGTTTAATGAGTGGATGGGCTTCCAGCCACAAGCCAGTATTGGGAAACACCCATACACAGTCATTCACACACACTCTCATACCACTTTAGTTAATCTAATTCACCTATACCGCATGTCTTTGGACAACTGGGGACATGCAAACTCCTCACAGAAATGCTAACTGTCCCAGCCATGACTCAAACCAGCGACCATCTTGCTGTTGAGTGAAATCGACATGCATATTTTAGGGGATGTAATTGGATTGGGGATAAAATATTATTATTATTATTATTATTATTATTATTATTATTATTATTATTATTATTATTGTTTGGGGGTTTTTCCCAAACAATTGCATTGCAAATACTATTAAATAATGTTCACCCAAGCTGTATTTATTTGCTCAGTTACAATAAAAGCTGTATTTTTTTTTTAAATATGTTGATTTGCTCATCATAAAATAAGTTAAATAAATACTAATAAACTACTACTATTAATTTATCATTATTTTATTGTTATTATTATTAGTGGTAGTTAATGAATGTTATTTTACTTCTATTTCAATGAATTGTATGCAGTAAATGATATCTATAAATATCTATGTGCATGGATACCAACCATAATGTGTGTGGCTGCAGCTGTAGCCTCTGTAGGACGCGGCAGCCGCTGAACTCCTGTGAAAAAAACGGTTATGTCACTTTCGCCCGCCTAACTGAGTGACACGTGCAACTCTAAGGCCTGGGTTTCCAGGTGTGTGCAAAGCACTTGATTTGCAGTTCAAATCCAATCTGCGCTCAATCTCCAATGGTAATTTCACTCTCCCGCTCCATCATAACGTCACAACTCACGAGAAAACTTTTCACTTCGACGAGAAATCTCATTACAATTTAATCTCGAGAGATCTCGTCATACAGGATCTTGTCACACCCCTAGTAGTAGTAGTAGGAGTAGTAGGGATGTAAGGATTCACCTGACTCACGATTCGATTCATGATACTAATCTCACGATAAAATTTAGTCACAATTTTTTAATAAAATTATTTGAAATAAATTTAAGGTGAAGAGCCCTTTCATTTTGTTCTTAAATGCTGCACATTTTTTTTTGCAAAATAATAGATTTTCTGCCATAACTAAATTGCTATTTTAAAAACAAAACAAAAAAAGAGGAATACAAACTAAAGACTCATTAATATAAACAAACTAAAACTGTGACTGTACTGGGATTTTACATTTTTAAAAAGAAATATCAGCATATCTATGTTTTCTGGCATAAGCTGAGATCTTTACAATGTCCCCTGCTGTGTGTACAGAGGGTGGTCAATAGACCCTCTGCTCCTGGGGACTGGTCACTGGCATGAACTGATTATAAAAGTACTAATTATATAGTAGGATTGAGCCAGGAGTTGAACTTGATTATGAAGGCGAATAATTAATATTACTTGTATAATTCATTAGTGTAAGTATCAGTGTGATACACTTAAGAGATAATCTTGAACATTTTAAAATATTTAATATTATAATATTTAATATTTTAACATTATTAAAATATATATTTATTATAATTAAATATTTAAATATTATATAAAAATAGTCTAATACCTGCTTCTCTAACAGCACAGCTTTCTCTTTCAGTCTGAAAAACATTGGCACACTTTCGCTATGAAAACACTGATGCACCGTGTGATCGCTGTAGCACTCGTCGGAGCAAGCAGATCTGAAAATCATCCAGTCTGCGGGGTTTGGCTTATTAATTTTTTTTTTTTTTTTTGCACATAGACCGTAGTTTTTCCACTGTGCTGCATCATATTCGTTCTTCTAATGATGTAAGTAAATGGCTGCATCCGAAATGGCATACTTCCATACTATATAGTATTCTAAAATCAGTATGCGAACCGAGTAGTATGTCCGAATTCATAGAATTCGAAAATCAGTATGCAAGAAGTACCCTGATGACTGACCGGCAAGATTCTGAAGTGCGCATTTTATGGGTACTACGCTATCCCATGATGCAACATGAGAGAATTCATGAATGGGAGTGAAGTGACGCAACTGACGTGGGTCATGACAAAATGGCGGATGTAGTACGTCCAAATTTCCTTCATCCTACTCACATTCTTACTGTATTGAACATACTTTTCTAATGGCCCAGTTGTACGTTTAAATTCAAATGCAGTACCTACTGAGTAATAGATGGTTTCTGACGCAGCCAATGCCTTTTTGCAGTATTTGCACACAGTTTGTCTGGCGCACCTCACCGCTGTCATTTTAGCAAAGAGCATAGAATCACCAAGAGGTAACACTAGTGCGATTTAGGAAGTAGTAAGTGTTGTATTGTCGTCTTTCAGGTTGTATCTCAGCTTTAATGCGCTTTTTAAATAAATAAATAAATAAAAATCAAAGCAGCCGCTTGCCATCGCAACAGCAATAAGATCCAATGGATGGCCGATCGCTTTCACTCCAAAATGGCGGAATCGCAGGGCTGTTGTTGGGCGCTGCTGTTGCTGTGGAACGTTCTATTAAGTGTCGCCTCTTGGTCATTCTAAGCTCTTCTATTTTAGTTTGCCGCTCCACCTCTTTCTCGCCGCTGATGTGCAGGTAAAACAAGATTGCGCCTGTAAACACAGCGCCCCCTCTGTTCAAAGCATGTATCGGGATTCATTCAACGTTTCTACCGGTTTGAATAGTCAAATATTTGAATATATTTTCAACCATCTCACGGTGAATCGTTACATCACTTAATAGTATAAGTAATAATAATAATAATTTTATATATTTTTATCGAGATTTTTTATTTTTATTTTGTAATATTAATGACTTGAATGTTTAAATGACAACAGTTTTAATGTTTGTAATATAGGCATTTTTCACATTGACATTCATATTTTAGGGGATATAATGGGATTGGGGATAAATTATTATTATTATTATTATTATTATTATTATTATTATTATTATTATTATTATTATTAATTTTTTATTTCTCTGTAACATGGCAATTATTGTTACTCTTACAGTTTTTAGAAGCTCACAATTGTAGTTTTTTTATAATGATAAATGTTACTTTAAATATTCATTTAGCATGGTTCTCACTGTGAATCGTTACATCCAAAAGTAGCAGTATAAGTAATAATAATAATAATAATATTAATATTTTTATATATTTACATTTTTTTTATTGTGTAATAATAATGACTAGAAAGTTTAAATGACAACAATTTTGTAATAATGTTTGTAATATAGGCATTTTTCACATTGACATTCATATTTTAGGGGATGTAATGGTATTGGGGATAAATTATTATTATTATTATTATTATTTCTTTATTTCTCTGTAACATGGCAATTATTGTTACTCTTACAGTTTTTAGAAGCTCACAATTGTAGTTTTTTTATGATGATAAATGTTACTTTAAATATTACTTTAACATGGCTCTCACGGTGAATCGTTACATCCAGAAGTAGTAGAATAAGTAATAATAATAATAATAATAGTAATAATCATCATATATAGGACATATATATATATATATATATATATATATATATATATATATATATATATATATATATATATATATATATATATATATATAATTTTTTTAATTAGTAATATTAATGGCTAGAAAGTTTAAATGACAACAATTTTAATATGTTTGTAATATAGGTGTTTGTTTTACATTTGAAACATTTATGAATAGTAATACATGTATAAATTTACATACAATTAGAAAATATTTATTAAACATCAGACTTTGGCAAATTTTATAGAATTCTATCTGAATTAAAATTATTATTATCTTAAGTGAAACAAATAAAAGAAAGAAAATAAAACTAAACACACACACACGCACACACACACACACACACACACACACACACACACACACACACTCACACACACACACACACACACACACACAAGCATGCTAGTATATGGGTTATGAGGACCCTCCGTAGACGTAATGTATTTTATACTGTAAAAATGCTTATTATATGGCCCTGCCCCTGAACTCAAACCTCGCAGGAAACCTGTGTCAAATTTTAAACATATCAGAAGACCTCGTTCAGTAGGATTTTTAATCATTTTGAATTGCATAGACACAATGCATGTCTTCGTAAACCATTTTAATAGTGTACATATACAGTAGGCCCTACCCATGTCATTATACAATTGTGTGTCCTTGTAAACCACATAAACAAGTACACACATACACATAAATATCATAAACAACAACAAAAACTGTCCACCAACCTTTTACTCATAGTACAATATACAAGTCATACAGGATAAATTTTAAGCTAATATCCTGATACTGACACCATATACTGTAGACACACATGTACAGTATATACTGTAGTATACTGTAGTAAACACAAGGCAGTGGTCCAGTAATTGTGGTCAGTCCTTATGTGTGTAGTATTAGTCTGCCTGTCCATCAGTCTGTGTGTGTGTGTGTTTCGGGGTTCAGCTGGAGGGAGATTCAGAAAGCGGCGCTCAGGCCTTGTTTACCGTGGCCTCTCCATATTTGGCCAAGGCTCTGCCCACAGCATTTTTGGGATGGTTGGGTAAGAAAAGTGTGACGGCGGGGAGATGGGATTGGAAAGGCGCTGACAGAGATGGTGTGTGTAAAAGAGGCTGGAGAACAGAGGAAAAAAAGAGAAGAAATCCTGTTTGTTATCAGTCAGCGGAGGGAGAGTGACAGAGGGAAGAATCTTGATCTCTGCGGTACTCAGGAGTCAAACTTTACTGTGGATTTTGGCCAGAGATGTTGAAGTTTGGTCTGATGAGGTAAAGCTGTGAATTATTTGTCATTTCGAAACTTTATTTTCTGTCATTTGTGGCGTCAGTCGGAGTCAGTGGTAAACATTTTGTTTGCAAGATGTTTGTGGCTGGTTCTTTGATTTGAAAAGATTTAATGAGAGGAAAGAAAATATGACTTTAAACTGGAAATAATGTTAATTCTGTTCCGTTAAAAGGTAAAACTGTAAAAATGATATGACAAGAAGTCATGACAACAAATGATTTTATCCTACTTTAATGTATTTCAGTAAGTTAATCAGATTTGATTTAATATTTTTAGATAAGTTTGACTGATGTAAGTTGAGATGACTAGAAAAGTTCAGTTGATTCAACTAAAATAAATTAAGCAGCAAGAATTTGTGTACTAGTGTTTTGTTTGAATATTGCATATTGACAATTTATTAGGGTTTTATGCAACACTAACTTAAATTTTTTACCCGAACAGCTATTATTACCATGTTTAATCTTGTGTTTTTAGATACTTAAACACATTTTGTTATAATCTAATTTTATTATATTAATTTATTTTTAAATAAATTAAATTTGTGTTTTCATTTTATTTTACTAAGTAATGCTATTTAAATAAATAAATAATATAACCTATAAATAAATGATTAAGAGAGATAGATAAAATATACAGTTGAAGTCTTGAAGCTGAAGAGAATTATTTGCCCCCCTGAAGAGAGAAGATTTCTTTAACACATTTTTAAACATAATAGTTTTAATAACTCATTTCTAATAACTGATTTATTTTATATTTGCCATGATGACAGTAAATAATATTTGACTAGATATTTTTTGAAACATTTCTATACAGCTGAAAGTGACATTTAAAGGCTTAACTAGGTTATATAATGTTGATAGTACATCCATCTGTAAATATCACTATAGTTTCTCTATAACTGCACTTTATAACTTATACCTGTATCCTGCACTTGCTGCTATTGCACTGCTGGTTAGACCTAAACTGCATTTCGTTGCCTTGTACATGTACATGTGTAATGACAATAAAGTTGAATCTAATCTAATCTAATCTAATCTTAATTAGGTTAACTAGGCAGGTTAGGATAGTTAGGCAAGTTATTGTATATTGTGTATCTAAAAAAATTTGCTTCAAGGGGCTAATAATTTTGACCTTAAAATTATATATATATATATATATATATATATATATATATATATATATATATATATATATATATATATATATATATAATGTTATATTTAATGTTATATTTAATTAAATATTACTTGTCATTGACTCATCTTATATAATTTAATTCTATTTTGCAGTTACAGCTAATGTACTCATTTAATGTGTAATGCATTTTAATTTAGATGAGAGTTGTACGAGGCTCATGTTTTCAGATATTTAAAAACGTCTGACTTTGATATGTTATAATTACATTTTTAAAATATTTTAAAATAAAAAAAAGTTTGTATTATAATTCCATCTTATTTTATTTAGTGATGCTATTATAAACTGTGTAAATAAATAAATAAATAGATAAATAAATAATAAAAAAATTAAAAAGGTAAATATATAAATAGATAAGTAAATAAATAAACAGATAAATAACTAACTAAATAAATAAATAAATGCACAGACAGACAGACAGACAGACAGACAGACAGACAGACAGACAGACAGACAGACAGATAGATAGATAGATAGATAGATAGATAGATAGATAGATAGATAGATAGATAGATA
Source organism: Danio aesculapii (assembly GCF_903798145.1). Classification (NCBI taxonomy): domain Eukaryota; kingdom Metazoa; phylum Chordata; class Actinopteri; order Cypriniformes; family Danionidae; genus Danio; species Danio aesculapii. Next base: position 48,800,379 of record NC_079443.1, on the reverse strand, counting down.
GATAGATAGATAGATAGATAGATAGATAGATAGATAGATAAATAGATAGATAAAATACTACATGAACAATCTAAAGAGATTGAGAAAGATAGATAAAAAAAACTAAATATAATTCGCAGGAATATTGCCTGTCATTGGCACATCATGTATATTTTAATTGTATTATATATATAACAGTTACATATGCTGGATAAGTTGACGGTTCATTCTGCAGTGGCGACCACTGATGAATAAAGGGACTAAGCCGTAAAGAAAATGAATAAATGAATAGAACAGTTACAGGCAGCTAATGTCCTCACATAAACTCATTGTCATTTGGATGAAACATATATTTAATGATTTTTATACATTTGCAAGGTTTTACTGAAAGGGTCTGTAATTAAATGATCATAATGTCTCGCTGAAGCATGAAATGATGAAGTTATCCAAGTCCGCTTAACTTCCAAAACTCCAAATGTGTTTTCAAGGCTCATGGTGTTAATGTACTTAGTATGAATTAATGGGAAGCCAGCAGGTTTTAATCGTGCGTTCAGAAAACATTGCAGCTTTTGAAATGAAGCTCATTTTCACCAACTCAGACTGGTATTAAGTATGTTTCCCTCTTCTTTTTTCCCCACCCAAAGTGTTGCAGGCAGAGCTGATTTCTTTATTACGAGTGTAAGTGTGGTTTGCACATATTTCAGCTGAGCGTTTCATCACAGTTGTTGCAGGATTGCTGTTTGAGTTGTGTTTCAGACTTCAGCTGTGCAAAGCTGAGCTGCATTATGGTGTGTTTGTGTGGCTGGCAGTCGAAGAGTTACGTAATAAACGTCTCTACTCTTCAATCTGGCTTCAATTAAACCTTCTTCCATCTCCAGTGCTGGTTAATTATGTGGCTGGAAACCAGTAGCTTTGCCAGCTAAACAAGACTGTTAACTATTTCAACATTTATAAATTTATATCCATACACACTCATTCATACACATACACTATGGCCAGTTAAGTTATTGTTAAGACTGTGGGGGAACCGAAGCACCCAAATGAAACTCACCCAAATAAAACTAGCACCCAGAGGAAACCCACGCAAATGGAGAAAGAACATGCAAACTCCACACAGAAACGCCAACTGACCCAGCCGAGGCTCGAACCAGCGACCTTCTTGCTGTGAGACAACAGCACTACCTACTGCGCCACTGCGTCGCCTACTTTATTTATTTATTTATTTTAACAATCGGTTGTACCCTTAAATACATTTATAAATTAGAGGTTTAGGTAGATAAAGCTTGACATTTCCAAAATATATTCTATTGAGCCTCACTGTTGTAAAATATATTTATTTAAAAATTGTATTTACTTAAAACGGTTTTAGAATGCACTTCTTTTTATTATTTTAATTAAATGTGTCTATTTATTTATTTATTTATTTTATTTAAAAAATTTTTTATTTTATTTCATTTCATTTCATTTTTATTTATTTATTTATTTATTTATTTATTTATTTATTTATTTATTTATTTATTTATTTATCAGTTGTACCCCTAAATACATTTAGAAATTTAAGATTTAGGTATGTAAATCTTGACATTTCCAAAATATGTTTTATTGAGCCTCACAGTTAATAACAAACAACAAAATCTATATAGTAAATAAATAAAATAATATATTTAGGCCCCACATAAAATGTGTATGTATGTATGTATGTATGTATGTATATATACATATATATATATATATATATATATATATATATATATATATATATATATATATATAATTATTAATTTTTTATTTTATTTTATTTAATTTTTTATTTTATTTTATTTTATTTTTTATTTTATTTTATTTTATTTTTTTACATTGTCCATGAGCTGACATTATTGAATATTTCACTCACTTTGCAGCAAACAAACATACAAAAAAAAATATCAAGCTGTCTTTAATGAATCCTTTTTGTCATGCCGGCTGGGTCTTTCCAGTGTTGTTTAATTATGTGGCTGGAAACCAGTAGCTTTGCCAACCAAACAAGACAGTTAACTATTTCAGCACAGAGACGCCGCATTGTCATCACAACGAGAAGCTTTTACTGTCACCATCTGTTAGCATATGACACCAGACCAGCACTTTTCAGACTGTTTTGAGGACTGTTTGTTCACGTGTGTGGTCCTCCGGATGCTTTCGACGTGTTGTTTTGGCACATTAGCAGAAGTTAAAATGGGCTTGAATTGGAAATGAAATGGCAGTTTCTGATGGAGATGCTTCTTGATCTGATTCTTTCATGCAGTAATTCTGTTTTTGTTGTTTTTTACACTGTTTGTGATGGGGTTGGTGGAATGAGAATTGTGACAGGAGAGTGGAATTAGGAAATCACAAAATTTAAATGCAAAAAATCACAATATTTACTCTTTAAATGGCTTCTGTCATGCAAAATCTAATTTTGAAAGTAGTTTGGACAGTGTGTAGGTGTAGCATGTACACAGTTATATTGGAGTGATATAAACACAAGACCTTTTTTTTTTTTTTTTTTTAATATTTCCTGACGTTAAAATGGGATCCAAATCCCAGCGTGGATTGAAGCAGACCACACCATGACATAGCAGTGAGATTTTTCCCACCCATCAATATTGATTGACAGGCGTGTATTAACATGTCTTCATAGTAAAGCTTACAATCATTTTCACAAGACAGGATTTGCAAAGAAACTGGGATTCAAAGATCTGCTCCAACTTTCTGTGATCAAAACTGCAATTCAAGAAGTTTTTTTAAAGCATTTTGAACTGTACATAATTCATAACCAATGGAATTAACACAGCTGCATAGTAAACACAACTATAAACGAGGACACTTCAATCACACAACGGGATTGTGGATATTAAATCAGATTTATTTTGTACAGTAACTTAGCTATAATGGATCTATAAACAACAGCCTATTAACTCATTCGGTGGCCATCCTATCATAGTGAACATTGTAACAGCATTTGTATGTGGCTCATTCATAGTTGCAGGAAGGCTGAATTAACTCCACAATATCTACTGTACATCACATAACCATTAAGAAACTACCTGGTCTTTACTGTGGTATTTGTATCTGATTTGCTGTCTGTTGTTGTGGTGTGTTTATCCTCACATCTGACCCTGGTTATCCTTCTTTGAGGAGACATGCCTGAAGAGTGGGCGGGGAGAACCTACTTCGAGTGGGCGGGGTCAAACCAGCTCATTTACTTTAAAGGACAGACAGAAAACTGCAAAAATTTTCTCTGACCCCAAAAATTACGTTTTCAACAGAGTAGATGATATTATGTGATGGGTATTTTGAGCTGATACTGCACAGACATATCATGGAGAGACAAGAGACTTATTTTAATACTTGTAAAAATAACAGCTCTTATATGAGCTGTTTTAATAAATTAAAATAATAAAAGAAGGAAAAATAGAAACAATAATAAAAATACAAATGAAAAAACATGTAAATTAAAATAAAATTATAATTTACATGAGGAAACGTAAACAATTTAACATAAAATGGTAATAAATGGTAATAATTTGAAGTAAAAAAAGCAAAATAAAATAAATTATTGTGTTTTATATACATTGCATCCGAAAAGTATCACTTTTTTTCACTTTTTCCACTTTTTTATGTTACAGCATTATTCCAGAATGAATTAAATTAATTTATTTCCTCACAATTCTACACACAATACCTCATAATGACAATGTGAAAAAAGATTTTTTGAAATTGTTGCAAATTTATTAAAAATAAAAAACCTGAAAAATCACATGTACAGAAGTATTCACAGCTTTTGCTCAATATTTTGTTGATGCACCTTTGGCAGCAATTACAGCCTCAAGTCTTTTTGAATATGATGCTACAAGCTTGCTCACTTGTCTTTGGGAATTTTTGCCCATTACTCTTTGCAGTACCTCTCAAGCTCTGTCAGGTTGGATGGGTTGGTCGGTGTCCAGCCCTTTTCAGATCTCTCCAGAGATGTTCTTCAGGATTTAGGTCTGGGCTCTGGCTAAGCCATTCAAGGACATTAACAGAGTTGTTGTGAAGCCATTCCATTGATATTCTGGCAGTGTGTGTTGGGTCATTGTCCTCCTGGAAGATGAACCGTCGCCCCAGTCTGAGGTCAAGAGCACTCTGAAGCAGGTTTTCATTCAGGATGTCTCTGTACATTGCTGCAATCATCTATCCCTCTATCCTGACTAGTCTTCCAGTTCCTGCCACTGAAAAACATCCCCACAGCATGATGCTGCCACCACCATGCTTCACTGTAGGGATGGTATTAGACTGGTGATGAGCGGTGCCTGCTTTTCTCCAAACGTAACGCCTGGCATTCACTCCGAAGAGTTCCATTTTAGTCTCATCAGAGCAGAGAATTTTGTTTCTTATGGTCTGAGAGTCCTTCAGATGCCTTTTGGCAAATTCCAGGCGGGGAGTGGCTTCTGTCTAGCACCTCTACCATACAGGCCTGATTAGTGGATTGCTGCACAGATGGTTGTCCCTCTGTAAGGTTCTCCTCTCTACACAGAAGAACACTGGAGCTCAGACAGAGTGACCATCGAGTTATTGATCACCTCCCTGACTAAGGCCCTTCTCCCACGATCACTCAGATTAGATGACCGGCCAGCTCTAGGTAGAGTCCTGGTTGTTCCAAACATCTTCCACTTATGGATGATGGAGGCCACTGTGCTCACTGGAACTTTCAGAGCAGCAGAAATTTTTCTGTAACCTTCCCCAGCCTCGTGTCTCGAGACAATCCTGTCTCGGAGGTCTACAGACAATTCCTTTGTCTTCATGCTTGGTTTGTGCTTTGACATGCACTGTCAACCCTGAGACCTTATATAGACAGGTGTATTCCTTTTTCAGATTATGTCCAATCAACTGAATTGACCACAGGTGAACTCCAATGAAGCTACTGAAACATCTCAAGAATGATCAGTGGAAACAGAATGTACCTGAGCTCAATTTAGAGCTTCATGGCAAAGGCTGTGAATACTTCTGTAGATGTGATTTTTCAGGTTTTTTAATTTTTAATAAATTTGCAACAATTTAAAAAAAATCTTTTTTTCACATTGTCATTATGGGGTATTGTGGGTAGAATTTGGAGGAAATAAATGAATTAAATCCATTTTGGAATAAGGCTGTAACTTAAACGAGTGGAAAAAGTGAAGCGATGTGAGTACTTTCTGGATGCACTGTATTGAAATGTATATTTATTTATTCAGGCCATTATTAATGTTTGTATATATGCACTACAATGACATGAGTAATGATATTTGTGGCCCGATTGTCATGAAAACAACTTAAATCTAATTTCTTTCCATTATTTGAGTAGTGAAATATGACCTAAAGATATTCCTGACACATTTTGCAATATTTACCCAAAACACTCTATTTACATGCAAACAGTGATGTGGTGGCAAGATTCTGTTATAACATATGTGCATTTTGTCCAAATCTCAGAGCAGATTAGACTTCTGTCCACATACATCCAGTGCAGTATGTGTCCATACAGTGTTTTGCAAACAGACTTTAGATCTGCCCTTCAGATCTTCAGCATTAACTGCTGCGTTGCGTAACAGTAAATGTCAGGTCTTGTGAAAGGCTTCTGAATGCTCCTCCAGTTTTCTGCATACAGAGTCTCAGTTGTTTGTCTTGTGTCTGATGTGGGCTGTTTAGTCAGGCTGTTTTCAGGGCCTTCAGGACGATTCACATTTAGCCAATCGTAACATTTCACCTTTGACCTTTGCCTTCACACCCACGACCCGTGTCCACAGCTGCTGTCCAGACAGCTCTCTTCATCTGGATCTGTGTTTGTCCTTACATTTACTACCACAGTGGAAATAAACACTTTATTTTAAAGTATGCACAGTGTTAATGACACTATTTTATTGAATCTGTCATTTTCTATTGTGGTATTGATTGGTTTAACTATATCAGGTTGTTTGGCTGAAACAGAATGATTAAGCTGACTGAAGGAACACAAAAGATTCATTTGTCTTTTTTTTTTTTGCAAATAGGCTCATTTTACAACTGCCCAAGAGTTAAACTGTTGAGTTTTACTATTTTTGGAACAGTTCAGCGTATATCTGGGTCTGACGTGTGCACTTTTAGCATAGCTTAGCATAAGTAATTGAATCAGATTAGACCATTAGCATCTCACTCAAAAAATGACGAAAGAGTTTTGACAATTTTCCATACACATTTACACTGTCAGAAATAAAGGTACAAAATTTGTCGCTGGGGTGGTACCTTTTCAAAAAATACACTTTTGTACTGTACTGGTGGACATCCGTACCTTTAGGGTACACTTTTGTAATTTTAAGGTTAACCTTTGTACCTTTAAGGTAATTTGAGGTACAAATTTGTACTTTTTAAGGATTAATATGTACCTTTTAGGACCCATTAAGAATCAAAAAAGGTACCACCCCAGTGACAGATTTTGTACCTTTATTTCTGAGAATATATTTAAAATTGGACTCTTCTGTAGGTACAGTACGTTGTGCACTAAGATCAATGGAAAATGAAAAGCTGCTGTTTTCTTGGTCAATGTGTCTATGGACTATACCAGGGTTCTTTAATTGGCAGCCCGCGAGGCAATTTGTTCTGGCCCTCAAGGTAGTGACCAAGACATCAAAAATTAATTTAGTTTAGTCGAAAAACAGTCGCGATTCACGTTATTCTCAGCGTACGAGCGGGCAGAGCTATTTGAATCCTTTTGGCTCGAGTCTTCCGGTCTCATTCACTTCCATTCATTTTTAGACATTAAACACAGCTTGTTTTGCCGCTTGATGTTGCAAACTGATATTTTCTTATTATATTATTCTATTTTGTATGTATAGTCATGAAAAACTCTTGTTTGTAGAGCAAGTTTTCTGCCGTTTAAGAATAAGGCATTAAAGAATAAGGTCAATAGTTCTGAAGTGCCGTGTGTCTGTTCATACCTTTAACTGCAGAACGAGCTGCAGTTGAAGGTTGCGCAGAGCATGAGTCACCTGACATTACGCGTGTGGCGGGAACAGCCGAAAACATTTGGATACTTTAATACTCAATCATAAAGGCTTCTCAACTCCGCATTTCTGCTGCACGGAACAGAACTGCTGCAACCAAACAAAGTTATGCCACCTGTGTGCTAGTTTAATACTCTCATTATTATAGCATATTGCTGAAAATAGTCCCCATGCAGCATCAATCGGTTGTTGCTAGATCAGATATGGTTGCGGCCGGAAGTTAACGAGAATTATTTATATTATTTATAAAATTTCCCATTTGTTGTATTTTATTAACGTCTACCCCAACCCTAAACCCAACCATCACAGTAATGTAAAAACAGTAGCTGTACCGAGTATTATTTATATGATCTATTCAATAATTTAATAAATTGTATTTTTTATCACCCCCACCCCAACCCTAAACTCAACTGTCACAGTACTGTAAAAATAATAGTAATTGTTATACAGTGTGATTAAAAAAAATGCTGCTATATTAATGTGCATATCGCACTTCCGGCTGGCCGTGTATCTGATCTAGACTTTACCGCATCAAGCCCTATATTTTCACCACTCTTAAGAAACTATGTAATATCATTGCGCCTGTTACACCCATGGTCCTCAAAATGAGTCTGCTGTTAACAACACTCTGAATTTTTGGAGAAAGATGCTAACGGTTAAATCCAATTCAATGATTTATGCTAAGCTAAGCTAAAAATGCTTCCGCCATACCCAGAGATAGACTGAATTGGTTAATATGGTAAAACTATACTGTTTAACTCTAAAATTTGCCTATTTCCAAATAAGTGGTGTTTATTTCATTAGCGTAGTCATTCAGGCACAATAATATGTAGAACCTGAAAACAGTCACCAGCATCAAGTCACTTGCTTTACCATTTAGAATTTGTGAGATGCTAATTGTCTAATGCGATGCAATGATTTATGCTAAGCTAAGCTAAAAGTGCTTCTGTCAGACCCGGAGATCGGCTGAAAGGATTAAAAAAAGGTAAAAATCTACTTTGAGGGGAGCTATTATTATTATTATCATTATTATTATTAATAATTTTTTTGATAATGTGATGTGTGGCACCTGTAAGGAATTTCATAAAGAATGAATAAAGTATGCTAACTAAACAGTGATCAATGCTCTCTGGGGAAGAGGGAGCTGAAGACTGGTTTACCGGCCGATCAGGACTTCTTATACATCAACTTTACAAGACAAGGTTGTCCCATTTTTCCTGAATTCCCAAAGCCTACTCACAGAGCTGAACACGGGTCAGATCTTTCCCTTAAATAGCTCTCAGTGACCTGTGACAGATGGCCGCGGTGTTGATATTTATGAGACTGAGAGTCCCGTTATGTGCATCTGTCTTCTGTTAAGGCTGATGGAGAAACCTTTCGGGCTTTCCTCATGTTGGACTTTGGTTTGTTTGATAAGTGATTAAGGATCTGGATGTAATGTTGTGATATCATCCTTCCAGAAGAATATAAGTGATGACATTATTATACAACCTACTTTTAATTCTTATGAGGTTACTGTGTGGATGACATGGAATTGTCATTTTATAACTTTCCTATAGAGACAAACAGTTGAGTTTTATCAGTTTTGGGTCATTCAGCTAATCTCCTGGTCTGGCGGGAGCACTTTTAGCTTAGCTTAATGTAAATAATGAAATCGGATTAGACCATTAACATCTCACTCAAAAAACAACTTAATAAATAAATGAAAAACCCTATGAATTTCACTATTTAAAGCTTAGCATAAATGATTAAATTGCATTAGACCATTAGCATTTAGCTAAAAACAACTCATACATGAAGCTTGACTTGTCTGTAGTTACAATGTGTAAAGTCTGATAGCAGATTAAAAGTTGCTATTTTCTAGGTTGAAAGATGTTGAAATGTTGATTTTCCAACCATGTTGCTTTGCCCCAAACAACAAATGTTGATATTTTACAATATGGTCTGTCCGGTCTGTTAATGTGTCCCATCGTGCCCATTTTTATCAACACCTAGTTAAAACAAGGGGCAGCACGATGGCGCAGTGGTTAGCCCGATCGCCTCACGGCAAGATGGTCGCTGGTTTGAGCCTTGGCTGGGTCACTTGGCATTTCTGTGTGGAGTTTTCATGTTCTCTCTGTGTTTGAGTGGGTTTCCTCCAGGTGCTCCGGTTTCCCCCACAGTCTAAAGACATGCAGTACAGGTGAATTGAATAAGCTAAATTGGCTGTAGTGTATGTGAGTGTGTGTGCACAAGTGTATGGGTGTTTTCCAGTGTTAGGTTGCAGCTGGAAGGGCATCCGGTGTGCAAAACATATGCTGGATAAGTTGGTGGTTCGTTCTGCTGTGGTGACCCCTGATTAATAAAGGGACTAAGCCTAAAAGAGAATGAATAAATGAATGAATGAATAGTTAAAACAAAACCACATGACTTTTTTTATGCACATGCTGGAATTTATCCAGTTAGGGACCAATCACAGCAAACACGCTTTTCCGTTCTGAAAACAGGATCCGCATCACATAGCTTTTTTGTTGAAAACTTTCTAGGCAATGACTGAATCATTGTGCGCGAGTGCTGATGTTGATATAATTTTAATATTTAAAGTCCCCGTGAACCGAAAACTGCAATTGTTATTCTTTTCATAATATGACTGTGCGTATTAGAAGAGTTATTACAACCTACTGTAACAGACTCCTCCTGCTCACCATTTCTGTCTGTTGTCAAAACTGACAGCCGGGGGGGGCGTTAGCCATGGCCATTACCTCAAAATCACATAATCTGATAATTTAACTGAAAACAAACAGGAAGTTTAATCATTTAAAAATCAGATGGGCGAAAAGATTTTTTTTTTTCTTAATGACTTGCACAGATTAATTATTCACTACAAAACTAGCAATGTGAGCTAACAAAATCATATGGTTAGTTTTGATTTCTTGGGGACGTTAATACTATTGTGATGTTCAAGATTTGTGAAGTCATACAGCTCCGGATAACTCAAAACAGCAACCACTAGTCTCTCCTCCATCTTCAAAAGTCTCTGTAGTCGTCTTGACAATACAAAGACTGCTGTCACCTAAATGGAAACCCCGCCTCTGCTTTCATTTGATTGGAGAATAAAAAAGAAGCGACTGACATAACTTGCTTTTCCCACTCAGAGTTAAATTTTTTCAACTGCAGACACACAAGAGTGCAACGGCGAAAAATCTAGTTAAAACACGAGGTGCGCAGGGTGCATAAGCAGTGCGCAAAATGCTCACTGCTATTAGTAAATCATTCAAAAAGTGTGTTCACTGTGATCAGCCCCTAAATGTGTTTTCACATTCCCATTTTTTTTCTTATGGGATAAAATTTAATAATTTGTGCAAAAGTATTTTTAATGCATTTGAAAATGCATATACATTTCCATTGCGCATCTTTTATGCAAAATTC
>NC_079443.1:48589979-48784979 GCF_903798145.1 Danio aesculapii | reverse complement strand
ACTGAGTCAAGGAAATGAACCAGAGATTAACATGTGAAAGAAGGCGGAGTCTCTGAGCCACATCCACCTATTACATCATCATCAACCATAGTTTGAATGTGTTGACCAGCTAAAATTAATATTTCTGAAAGGTTTGCATTGGCGAGCAGTTGCAGACTCCTCAAATTAACCCCAAATAAACTTTGTTTTGGCCTGATTTTGCTTAAAATGACATCACACCGCTTCATTCTTGGATTTCAGCTGAAGTGTATTGCGGCCTTTATATTGCTCTGAGGTTTTGTCTGCTTTTTTGATTCTGTACTTTAATCGCAAACGGAGCTTTCTCAGCTCTTTCATCTCTGCCGTTATATAAGAGGATCATCAAACGCATCATTAATGCATATTTAATGTCCTGCACTTACCTTTTACAGCCTCCATTACCGGGAGCTCTTGTGAAGTCAAACGCTGCACTTTGTCCTCTTCCCAAGTCCTTACACAGTGTTTTCTGAGAAAACTCTTGACCATCGCAGACTTCAACGAAATCTGAATCACGTTATATTTATTTATTTATCCTTTATTTTACCATGAATTTTCCATTAGATTTGCATCTCTTCTGGCCAAAAGGGCAGCACAAAAAGTTTCAGATACAAAAATACACATACATTAAATATCTTGAACTACAATTCACTCAAAACATTGACATGATTCTTCCAGGTAAGACTTCAAATAATTTTTAAAAACATTTAGAGATGGAATTGTTTCTAACATGATAACACTCTGCATTTCATTCCATAATGTAGGGTCAAAGGAGGAAAACGCTGTTTTACCAAACTCTGTACACACTCTAGGAACACTTCAGTTTAATTTATAAGCATTTTGTGTACTATAACTACAAGTATAGTATGATAAAAGGATACAGATATAAGATGGCAATTTACCCAATAATGCCTCAGCGGTGAATAGAAGGGTAATAAAATAAAATTAATAATAATAATAATAATGTTGTTTTTATTGTTATAAATATTTATTCAACATTTTTATAAAGTTTTTTTAATAAATAACACTTATTATGAATTATTTCTTACATTAATTTTAATAATAAAAATATAAATTATTATGTATTTTTTCCATTTTAGTTATTATATGAAAACTACATTTCAACAGTAGTTTTGTGAAATGTATTATTGTTATTATTATTATTATTATTATTATTATTATTATTATTATACATTTAAATATTTTATTCAAATATTTCAAAATACAATAAAATATTTCATTGTGTTATTGTTTAATAAATGATTAGTTCAAATTAATAATTTCCTGCATTTATTGTTTTTAAATAATTATTAAAACATATCGTTATGCATTTAATTCCATTTTAATAATTTTATTAAAACTACATTACAACAGTAGTTTTGTGAAACATTTAGTTTATTATTATTTCTGTTATTAATCTGTTGTAACTAGTATTTTCCATTACTGTTTTTTTTTTCATTCTTTAATGAATGGAAGGTTCATTCATTCATTCATTCATTTTATTTTGGCTAAGTCCCTTTATTAATCAGGGGTCGCCACAGCGGAATGAACCGCCAACTTATCCAGCATATGTTTTACGCAGCGGATGCCCTTCCAGCCACAACCCAAGACTGGGAAATACCCATAAACACTCTTTTACACACATACTACGGGCAATTTAGTTTATTCAATTCACCTATAGCGCATGTCTTTGGACTGTGGGGGACACCGGAGCACCCAGAGGAAATCCACACCAACATGGGGAAAACATGCAAACTCCACACAGAAATGCCAACTGACCCAGCTCAAACCAGCAACCTTCTTGCTGTGCTACCCACTGCGCTACCATGACGCCATGGAAGATTCAAAATAATGCAATTAGTTTGAAATATAAATGACAAATGTCTTTACTGTAACCTTTGATCAGTTTGATTTTCAATCATTCATTAAATGTTTATAAATGTATTTATTTAGTCGCTTTATGCAGTTGATTTATTGAGCTGACATTATTTAAAACATTTAGTTATTTCATTATTTAATAAATTACACTTGGTATCAGTTAAAATTAATGATTTAAATACACAAAACAGACCTGTAGCTCAGTATTAAAGTTTTAAAAATTTTATTTCTTTATTTTTTTATATTTGACTTTCAGGTTTTCATGTGCTAAAGATGTCTGTAAGGAAGTTTGTAGTACTCAGATTGTTGATAGATTGTGAAATGCATAATAATAATAATAATATTAATAATACTACTAATAATAAGGCAGATTGGTGTAGCGGCAGCAGTGATACGGTCGATATACTGGTCCATTGTGGTAAAAGAGCTGAGCCAAAAGTCAAAGCTCTCGATTTACCATTCGCTGGTTCGAGCCCCGGCTGGGTCAGTTGGCATTTCTGTGTGGAGTTTGTATGTTCTTCCCGTGTCGGCGTGGGTTTTCTCCGGGTGCTCTGGTTTCCCTCACAAGTCCAAAAAAAGACATGCGCTATAGGTGAATTGGGTTAGCTAAATTGTCTGTAGTGAATGTATGTGAATGAGAGTGTATGGATGTTTCCCAGTGATGGGTTGCAGCTGGAAGGGCATACGCTACGTAAAACATTCTGGATAAGTTGGCAGGTCATTCCTTAGACCTTAGATTAATAAAAGGACTGAAAATAAAATGAATGAATGAATAATAATAATGATAATATATTATGTAATAATATTATTATTGTAAATTATTATTAAATTCCTAAATTAAAATTAATATCAGCTCAAATTTTATATTTCTTGCATTTAAATAAATGAAATATAAATGTATAAATGTTGTTTATTTTCAATATTTTTTTAAAGATTGACATCCAGGTTTTCAAGTGCTAGAGCAAGTTGTAGTTGAGTTTCCAGCACTCAGATTGTTGGTGGTTTGTGAAATATAATCAGATAAATGCAGATGATCTCAGACTGGTCATCTGCAGTGTGTGATTCAGCAGGAGTGTTTTGGCAGCGAGTGTTAAAGTGTATTTTGATTCACAGCAGCGGCTGTTTGTCATCACTGATATCAGTCGCGTCACATTGTCAGGATTTGTGTTTGCTGACCGCTGCTCTGTTTCTGAGCGCCTTACGCAAACATATACATTCATTTCCTGCAGACGCACCATGTGGAGTTTGTACAGACCTTCCGGGACACTTTTTTTCCCCTTCCTCTCGGTTTAATCTCTTTACATGGCTTTGAAACCTCAGACTACCACTTTCTGGGCTGTGCTTTTGAATGAAATAATAAAAATACGTTTTTGTTCCATCATAGTGAATTTGTAAAGTCTTTTTGCTACTGAATCAGTATTTTTTAGGTTAGTTTTTTAATACATTTTTGTGATTTAAATAATTATATCTGCATTTTTTTAAATAAATATTTTACATTTTTAATTATAATATAGTTATAAATTATAATATTTATTTATTGTTAATCTTTTTAATCTTTTAAAAGGTATTTTTAGTATTATGTAATATGTTAGTAATGTCATTTATTACTTTTTTGTCGTTGAATAAATTATAGTTTTTTGGTAACTGTATTATATGTATTAATACATATTTCACATATTTAATTTTTGCATATTTATAATTCAGATTTTTATTTATTTATTTATTTATTATATCTTTTAGGGGGATTGTAAAAGGTATTTTTATAGGTTAGTAGTTTATTTATTTTTTGGTGGTTAAATAAATTGTAGGTTTTTTATATTATATTATGCTTATTATGAAATATTTTACATATTTAATTATAACATATTTTTAAGTCCAAATATATATTTTTTATTCATTTATTTATTAATTGGAAATATTTTTTGCATTTAAAAAAGGATTTTATAATATGTTCGTATTATTATTATTATTGTTGTGGTTGAATTAATTATAGTTTTCTGGAAGTAATAATTGTTTCACATATTTAATTACAACAAATTTTTAAATTATAATATACAAACTTTTTTGCTTTAAAAAGTCAAATGTTGTTTTAATTACACACTGAATTATTTACATTATTTTATGGTATTAAAATCATTATAATCATTTTAATTGTGTTGACCGTTTTATTCTTTTTAACAAGTTAATCCGTGTTGCATCAAATTATAATAGGTTTATTATTTATAATAGACCATAATTAGATTTTTCAAACAAGTTGTAATGATTTAATTATTAAATATTTTAAATCTAAAACTTGCTACTGAGTTAAGATATCTCTTTTTTAGCAATTCTTCTTCTACAGCTTTTTTCTTTTTAAGTTTAGCTTATATTGTTGGATTTTACTTATATGTGATATATGTGATTAGATATATGTAAATCATTAATGCACACAATTAATGGACAGCTAAAACAAGGAAGAGATCCTAAAGCCTGCCCATTTTCTGGTGATTTACATGGTGTTCACACACATTTTTCAATGTATGTCTTGGCATTTCTGAAACTTTATCTGATCCTTCATTACTCCAGGTAAACACTTCATGCTTTACTGCTTGAATCATCCATTATTAGAGATTATCTGCTTTTAACACCCACCATGAAACATGAGACATTATGTCATGCTTGTCTAACAGACTAGTATTACTGTTTTTAATCTGTTTTAATGTTGTTTCGTTTTATGTTGCTTCGTGTTTAATTTAATTTAACTTAATTTAATTTAGCTACTGCTTTATGTATTAAATGGGTTTCCATGAAAGAAATAGGCTACTCAAATATGGATGAATTCTAATAATAATAAATAATAATAATATAAATATTTATTTTAATTAATATTTATAAATATTTATTTTATAATATAAACTGTATTTTTTATTGGCATTGAATTAGTATTTATTTAATCTTTTTAAATGAATAATTTTAATTATGATTTTATATATTATATCATATATATATATATATATATATATATATATATATATATATATATATACATACACACACAAGTTAATTACATATTTTTTTTTACTTAAACTTACTTGATTTTAACAGTTTGTTTAGTATAAAGATTTATGTATTGTCTGACTTTGTAAGTGCATGGTTATGTTTTATTTGCCTGATATAAAATGTTATTAAGTTTTATTTTATTTATTTATTTGTTTTTTTATTTTGTTATTTTATTTTATTTATTTTTTTATGTTGTTTTATATTTTATTTTATTTCATTTATTTAATTTAATTTTTAGTTTTGTTTTATTTTGTTGTTTTATTTTATTATTATTATCATTATTATCATTATTATTATTATTATTATTATTATTATTATTATTATTATTATTTAATATTTTATTTTATTGTTTTTATTTATTTATTTATTTATTTATTTATTTATTATTATTATTTTTTTTTATTTATTTATTTTTTATTTTTTTTTATTTGTAGAAAAAAGAAAATCAAACACGGAGAGTTTCAAAAAAAGCTTGTATAAAAAACTACTTTCTTCCGCCATTCATTCACATCTGTAGCTGACGTCACAACAGCAGAAACCGTCACTTTAGAGTTAGTATTTGAAAGATTCTGTAGCGTAATGTCTAAAGTGATGACAAAACAGGTGATTTTACTCACATTTTAGGATTATAAGGCTAAACAGCATGAAATGCCACCAGTCTAAAGAGATTTCCCAGTATTTCTCTGTTGCAATCGGGAGATCACAATAATTACTCCAGAAAAAGCCAAAGTAAAGCCAACACTAGCAGATTACTATGGCATAAAAACAGCACTACAACATACAAAAGAGAGAGATCGACTTAGAATATCACTTACCTTTATTTTGTTTTGTTTTGTTTTGTTTTGTTTTGTTTTGTTTTGTTTTGTTTTGTTTTGTTTTGTTTTGTTTGTTTGTTTTGTTTTGTTTTGTTTTGTTTTGTTTTGTTTTGTTTTGTTTTGTTTTGTTTTGTTTGCTGACTTACCGACACTACATTGGATGTTTTCAAAAACAAATTCTTGGTACACTTTTTTATATCCATATCCCAAGGCTCTCCCATAGGACAAGGTCATTTTAGAAAAATGTGTGTGGGTGTTTAGGTTAATATGAGACTTTTATTTTTAATCTTAAAATTGTTCTACTCTTGCAACACAGCTCTGTCTTCAGTTCCGTTTCATTCTTCTCCCATTCACAGTTTTAACGCAACAACATTACAATAGACCAGTCTAATCAATAACCAGTGTTCTGCTGTCATCTTATGCTTTTAGACAAAACGTAACACATACAGAGAGAGCATTTCAGTCAAGTTTACAAGAACATTTTGTATTTTTATCATCAAACATTGACTAACCAAAGTAATGTGAAATCGGATAGGCCTACTGTTTTTGCCCATTGGGAAAACACTATAAGCACACACACATGCACACACAGCTGCATGTGCTTGTAAATCTTAACAAGGTAAAGCTTCTCAAACAATGTTAAATGTAATATGCCAGTTTTCCATTCAGGCAAAAACTACCATGGAATTATTATGTTTAAACCAAAACCAGTGAAGTGTACTCTAGGCAGGACAAAAAACTGTGGTACTCTGTGGTAAAATCACTGTAGTGCAGAAGTGTAGCTTAATGCTTTTATAAAACAAAAGTGCAGCAGTGGGTTTTGGAGAGTTTCAGTGTTTGTGGACACAAAGCAGTTTGAGCCTTAGTCAGAGAGTGTTTGTGTGTCTGTTTATGTGTGTGTTTTGTTCTAAAAGACTAGCTTTCTGTCTTGCTGTATGCAGTCTACATAGTCAACTCCCTTCTAAAAATCCATCATGTAAAATATATATAAGACAAAAAGTCATGACAACAAATGCTTTTATGTTAATTGAACTTAATTGAATAAGGTTAGTCAGGTTTCAACTACGCTGTAAAAAAATATTTTTTAAGTTGAACCAATTTAACTTTACATGCCATTTTAACTTGCATAAATTAAGTTGACTTAAAACATCAGGTTTAAATTTAAGTAAAAAAATAAGTTGATTAGCTTTCTGAAATAATTTAAAGTAATGTAAAGACATACGTTTTTTATTATGTCATTTTTTACAACATATTTGTGTTTTAGTTATGTAAAGATTGACTGAGATGACTGGAAAAGTTCATTTGATTCAACAAAAAAATAAGACTGGCATATATATATATATATATATATATATATATATATATATATATATATATATATATATATATATATATATATATATATATATTTATTTATTTTTATTATTTTTTTTTTTTACAGTGTAGGAACTTCAGTGATGGTTTATAAGACTTTGCTTATGCACTAGGTTATGCATCTTTTGTAATTATTTTTTTTATTGTATCAAACTTTTAAATATTTATTTTCTATTTACTTAAACCTTGTACTTTTTAGAACTGAATTCATTTCTAATCAAAATGTGTAAATATTTATATAGGTTATAATTTAAATATTCCATTTATAATATATATTATTATTCTATATAATTATGTAAACACAACACATACATACATGACATATATATATATATATATATATATATATATATATATATATATATATATATATATATATAAATGAGCAAAGCAATATCACATAGGTAGCATCGACACTGGTGAAATTGCAATCGCTCGAGGCCACAGATCAAGTGCCTTAGTGTTCCACCAGTGACGATATACAGCCTTATCATTATCATGCAATATATTGATGCCATTATCGTGTGTAGAAAAAAGAAAATCAAACACAGAGAGTTTCAAAAAAAGGTTGTATGAATAACTACTTTCTTCCGCCATTCATTCACATCTGCAGCTGACGTCACAACAGCAGAAACCGTCACTTTAGAGTTAGTATTTGAAAGATTCTCTAGCGTAATGTCTTAAGTGATGACAAAACAGGTGATTTTACTCACATTTTAGGATTATAAGGCTAAACAGCATGAAATGCCTCCTGTCTAAAGAGATTTCCCAGTATTTCTCTGTTGCAATCGGGAGATCACAATAAATACTCCAGAAAAAGCCAAAGTAAAGCCAACACTAGCAGATTACTATGGTATAAAAACAGCACTACAACATACAAAAGAGAGAGATCGATTTAGAAGATTACTTACCTTTTCTACAATGATTTGATCAGCTGAAGTTTGAACTTTGTGCTGAGTTTTTGTGGCAGAACATCAACCATCAATTTCTTCGCTCTGCGGATGGCTGCCAATGTGATGAATCTTAAAAGTTATGAATATTTAAAATAGGCACTGTCCTCATAAATAAACTGCATAGTTGCAATATAAACAACTACGTTCTTGCCTAAAAAAGCCTCCAAAGTACATTATGTTGTCCAACAGCTGCAAAATTTGACAAACTGTAGTGAGTTTATTCCTCTGCTTGTCATGACTCATGTGGTAATACACAAGGGTGAAGAGGCTATACAACTGCTGATATTGCAGAATATCGCACCACTGTGAGCCAAATAGAATTGTTATATATATATATATATATATATACAACAAAATAAATGAGTTATCAAAACTATTGTTTTTAAATATGTTGAAAAAATCTTCAAAAACAAATAAAAATATTTGAAAAAAGAAAACCCATTTCACAGGAGGTCTAATCTACATTTATACTGACTGTCATCTTTCTCTTTCCCAGTATATATGGGTAGAATTTGACCAAAACATTATACAATCTCTGTAAATGGTGCCTAAATAGCCACCACAGTAGCTTTTTTGGAGAAGATCCAGTGAGTTAGTGAAGGATAACAAGCCTTTCAGTGATGTCACACTAGTAGACAGCACACACATACACACACACACACACACACACACACACACACAGCTGGGCGAGGATAAATTCACACCCACCTCAGTAAATCTGTGGAGCGTCCAGCGAGAAGCTCAGAGTCCTGTCATCTTTAACACACACAGCTCAATCACAGGAGGAGGAGAAATAGCCTTCACTGAAACACACACACTCCTCCAAACACTCTTCTCGGACACTCTCAGAGCTGCTGTTAGGGCAGGTAGGGACTACCTTCTTAAACCTCTTCTACAGCTTGTGTTCACTATTTTTACGGGTGATGATTGGAGATAAATGCAGTGATATCAGCCAGTGATTTAAAAAAAGCCTGCAGTCATTTTTTTTTTGAGACGTTGGACTCTAATGACAGAGACTGCATTAAGTCATGAGGTGTTTTTGAGCAGCAAATAAAACATGAGATGTGTCTTTGGCTCAGTGGCATGGTGCACTGTCCTTCATGGCTGGAGGTGTGTGTTATTATGGAGATGTTTGAAACAGCTGAGGGATTGTTAAGGGAAACTCTGGAGGCAGGAATGGGGGAGAAAGGCTCATTTTTTCCACACTGCACTGCTAAAGGAAAGTTCTGGCCATGAGGCTGAGCTCACTGAGGAGAAACAAACAAAGTTTCATTGCTGACAGCTGAATTCACTCCTGCAAACTTCTGGTTTATTGAAATGTAGGGTCGTCAGAAAGTACTGTGAGTAATGCTAGCAGTTTTTTTTTTTGCCATGTGTGAGCTTATTAATTAGTTTAATGCAGCTTTGGATTGGCTACAGAATAAACAAGTGTTAACCAATGACTTGCCTAATTAAGCTAATTTGCCTAGTTAGCCTTCACTTAAAAAAATACTGTAAAATTTACAGTAACTTACTGGCAATTTTGGTTTCCAGTAAGACTGTACATTTACAAGCAGATTAGTTACAATTGCGCTGTATTCTTAACTTTTTACGCTTGTGAATTACGCTTAATGGTGACCAAAATTGTCATTGTTATTGTCAATTTTACACTAAATTGTAATTAATAATTTACAGTGCTCTTGTAAATTTAGTCTTTTAACCAAAATTGCCATTGTTATTGTAAATTTGACAGAAAATTGTAATTAATTAATTGATGTGCGCTTGTAAATTGACAGTTTAACTGGCAACCAAAATTGCTATTAAGTTATTGTAAATTTTACAGTAAATTGTAATTAATATTTTACAGTGTGTTTTTATCTTTGCAGTCTTACTGGCAACCAAAATTGGCATTAAGTTACTGTAAATTTGACAGTAAATTGTTATTAATAATTTGTGTGCTTGTAAATTTACAGTCTTACTGGCAACCAAAATTACTATTAAGTTATGGTAAATTTGACAGTAAATTGTAATTAATAGTTTATGTGCGCTTGTAAACTTAGTCTTACTTGCAACCAAAATTACTATTAAGTTATGGTAAAGTTGAGAGTAAATTCTAATTAATAGTTTATGTGCGCTTGTAAATTTACAGTCTTACTGGCAATCAACATTACTGTATTAACTTACTGTAAATTTTACATTAAATTGTCATCATTAATTTACAGTGTGCTTGTAAATATACAGTCTTACTGGTTCCAAAAATTGGGATTAACTTACTGTAAATTTTACATTAAATTGTCATTATTAATTTACAATGTGCCAGCAAATTTACAGTCTTATTAGCAACCAAAATTGCCAAGTTACTGTAAATTTTACATTAAATTTTAATTAATAATTTATGTGTTCTTGTAAATTTATGGTCTTACTTTCAACCAAAATTGTCATTAAGTTATTGTAAATTTTACAGTAAATTGTAATTATTAATTTATAATGTGCGTTTGTTAATTTACAGTTTTACTTTCAACCAAAATTGCCATTAAGTTACTGAAAGTTTTACAGAAAATTGTCATTTTTAATGTACTGTGCGCTTGTAAATTGACAGTATAACTGGCAACCAAAATTGGCATTGTTACTGTAAATTTACAGTAAATTGCAATTAATAATTTGTCTGTTTGCTAATTTAGTTTTACTTGCAACCAAAATTGGCATTAAGTTACTGAAAGTTTTAAACGAAAGTGTTTTTTTTCGCAGTGTGCTTGTAAATTTACAGTATAACTGGCAACCAAAATTGGCATTAAGTAACTGTAAATTTTTACAGTAAATTTTAACTTAATTTATTATACGCTTGAAAAATTGACAGTATAACTGGCAACCAAAAATGGCATAAAAATATTGCAAATTTAACCATAAATTGTAATTAGTAATTTACATGCGCTTCAAAATTTACAGTCTTACTGGCAACCAAAATTGCTTTTAAGGTACTAAAAAATTTTTTAAAATTCTGTGTTCTATTTTAAAAGTAGATTTAAAATGTAATTTATTTTTGTAATGCAACGCTGAAGTTTCACCATCATTTCTGCTGGAGTATTATCTTTTAGAAATCACTATAATAATAATAATAATAATAATAATAATAATAATAATAATAATAATAATAATAATAATAATAAGACAAATGTTTAGGATTTTTGATCTAAAATAATATAAATAAAATAAATAATATCAAAGAAACAAACAAACAAGTAAACATATTATATTGAATGACGAGAAAAGCCACTTACTGTTTTCTTGCAGAGTTTTTTTCTTGTAAAATGTTTGAAAACAATGGGATATTACGTATGAATATGAACCTCTGTGCAAAAGCAATTAGCTAAGTGATTAGAGACATAAATGTATGTAAATTTTTTATTTAAAGTTGCCGCTGATGAATTAGAGTAAGTGATGAATGAATATTGAAAGTGGCAAACGTTATTGTTTTAATTATATTAAACTTTCTTTAAAAATATTTTTGGTACTGAAGAAATTCATGCATGATATAATTTTTTTGTATTTTAAATAATTATGATGTGCAATAATTATAATATTTTAATAATAATAAAAATAATAATACTTATCATTATGTATATGATTATTATATTAACCTCTGCAATCAATCTTTATCATGTGATTTGTAAAAAGTGCATTCTCAGTTTTACAGCTGAAAGTTTGGTATCTATACTAACATGCATGTTGATAGTGTTTATTTTGGTCCGCACACCCATTTTTGTTTGATGTGCAACTGTGAACATCAAGGTTGGCAGCGTTTGACAGACATCAGCTTGTGTATTCTCGTGTGTAACCTCCTGTCGAACCTGTAGGTCACATAGCTGCATGTGACACGAGGTCAAAGGTGATCATTGAATATGTTACAAGCAGACATCTACAACCTAAAGGTCGACAGGTCACTTGAGGTAACCCAGGATGTCTATTTTTAAAGAGCTGTTAGTCTCCAGCCGCCACATGATTCATATTGCACATAAAAATGATAGTCAGATGAAAGCACCACAAGTCTTCATTTAGAAGGTTAGTAGCATCTTATGTTTAAAAAGATTTTTGACATGCTTGATGCTCAATTTGTTCAATAGAAAATCATTTGAAAATGTATAAACTAGGAAAATTATAACTTTAGCAATAGGTTTTCTTTCTAAGGGAGTATTTTTCGCTGATGTATGGTAAACTCAGACATATGATATGATATGACAATTTATGCAAAATGCAATATATATATATATATATGAGATATGAAAGTTCATATTTGAAAAGTTCATGTTCTATATGTTTTCTTCTTAGTTATTAAAACTGTGATGTTTAGAAATGTGTTTTTTTTTTACCTCAATCTCTCAGTTAAACAGAAATTGGGGGGTGGGGGGATAAACAGGGTCTAATAAATCAGGGGGCTCTATATATATATATATATATATATATATATATATATATATATATATATATATATATATATATATATATACATACATACATACATACATATATGTTTAAAATATAGTTAGGAAAAATATAATAAAATATTTGAAAAATAAATATATATATATATATATTTTTTTTTTTCTAATATTTTATTATATTTTTCCTAACTATATTTTAATCATATATGTTCAAATATAGTACATATATATGTATATATATATATATATGGCCATATAATATTTGAACATATTTGTCATTCCAACTGTAGATTTTTTTTTTTTTTTTTTGCAATACTTTAAAATGTATTTTGTAAATATGGCATATGCTGTATTATATTTATGTGAAATCCAAATATGAGCTTGTATCTCATTCATTCAATGATTTTCTTTTCGGCTTAGTCCCTTTATTAGTATGGGGTCACCACAGCGGAATGAACCACTAGCTTGTATCTCATATATGTCATTTGCATTAACATATTACATATACAGTTGAAGTCAGAATTATTAGCCGCCCTGAATTATTAGCCCCCCTATTTATTTTTTCCCCAATTTCTGTTTAACGGAGAGATTTGTTTTCAACACATTTCTAAACATAATAGTTTTAATAACTCATTTCTAATAACTGATTTATTTTATCTTTGCCATGATGACAGTAAATAATATTTGACTTTTCAATTTTATTTTTCAAGACACTTCTATACAGCTTAAAGTGACATAACTTAAGGCTGAACTAGGTTAATTAGGTTAACTAGGCAGGTTAGGGTAATTAGGCAAGTTATTGTATATCGATGGTTTGTTCTGTAGACCATCATAAAAAACTTAAAACTGCTTTTATTCAAGCTGAAATAAAACAAATAAGATTTCTCCAGAAGAAAAAAATATTATCAGACATACTGTGAAAATTAAATTATATATATATGAGAGCTGGGACAAAATATCAATATTGATATGTCGATAAACTGTGATATTTCCGAAATATTTGTTTTATTTTTAAGAGCCAATTAGAATATTTTTATCTGAAATGACCGGCTATATATCGACCATTTCCAGTCAATAGGCTCTAATTGGCTCATAAAAATAAAAGACACCAAAGCTGGTCGTTTTCTCCACATTTAACTGAGCATTTTTGTGCCAAACTTTTTGCCAAAACTCACAAGTTGGACTGATCATGACTAGAGAGCCATGAGTCTCTTGTCCTTAACTCTAGATTGTCCCAAAAACAGCATAGTAAAGCACGGTATTGTGCCCACTTTTCCCAGCTGTATTATCAGATTTGTGGCTCTACAGATCCTGCATTAAGACACCATGGGAAACTCAGCATGAGTGTTTCAGCCTGGCTCTAACCGAATGAATGACATTTTGTCACAGTCTGTGGTTTTGAGGCTGTCTCGTTCTTCCAAGCACGCTGAACAGAACACACTTTTTTTTTTTCTGGAATTGCGATGCATTGTTGATATCAAAAGGCCATTGCGGAGTAATCTGTCAAACAGTGGCTTAGTGGTTTTGGAAAGGCAGAAAACACTTACAGTCTGTTATTAAAATGCATGACCGCAGGGAAACAAGACACTGATTGTTAAGAGCCAAAGATACACTGACACACAGCCACCCTAAAATAGGTGTGTTGCATGTTTGTGTAAGTGTCCGAGCATGTGTCTAAAAGCATTAGAATAGGAAATGATGCTACAATTCCAAGGAGACAGGAAATGCCTTCAATCTAGTATGTGGTGATTTTTCCATTGGTGAGTCAATGGCTTGGACTGGGATCGTGGTTTCTCTCATGAGAGGTGCAAAATGACTCATTGTATGAGGTGGAGCTGCTGTTCGGTGCATGTGTGTGTACACGTGCTTGTTTTAGCTAGAGAATCCTTCATCTGACTTAGTGATTTTTGATTGTTTTGACATAAACTGAGTGCTCATTCTTTCAGTGTTTACATGATTAAGAACTATTACAAGTATCTTAGTAGTCTACTAGAAACAAGGGTTCAGTATCAAGGGTTTAGTTTTCTCAAATAATTAAGATGGAGCTAACTTGAAAATGAAAAACATGTCATAGCCGGCAGCTAGCTCTCTGCAACTCTCACATGGTCGCCCACTGAAGCTAAGCAGGGCTTCGCCTGGTCAGTACCTGGATGGGAGACCACATGGGAAAGCTGGGTTGCTGCCGGAAGTGGTGTTAGTGAGACCAGCAGGGGGCGCCCAATCTGCGGTCTGTGTTCGTCAAAATGACCCAGTATAGTGATGGGGACTCTTTACTGCTCAGTCAGCACCATCTTTTGCATGAGACGGTAAACCGAAATCCTGGCCAAATTTGCCCACTGGCCTCTGTCTATCATGGCCTCCTAACTCTCCCCATATCATAATTGGCTTAATCACTCTGTCTCCTCTCCACCAATCAGCTGGTGTGTGGTGTCTGGCGCAAAATGGTTGCTGTCACGTCATCCAGGTGGATGCTGCACACTGGTGGTGGATGAGGAGATTCCCCTGTTTGGAAGCTTTAAAAGTGTCCAAGAAGATGTCCAAAATCTTTACACGCATTGACCCAGAGACTATTTAGATGCATGTCACTGATTAAAAAATGAAGGATGTTTACTGTATGAAGACCGAAATAGCCTTAAACACCCAGCAGGCACAAGACGTCAACATGATGTCAGATTGACGTTGTACCCCAATGTCGTGGGGACATTCCATTTTGTTTGGAAATGAAAATCGAGTTGACGTCAGAACTTAACGTCAGGCCAAGTTCAATGTCCAACATCCAACCTAAAATCAACCAAATATAAATGTCTAATGAAGTTACAGCTTGATGTTATGTGGATGTTACCACTATGACATCTATCAGAAGTTCAATTTTGGTTGCCATACCGGACAAATAAATGTCAGTATTTGACATCAATATGACTTTGATTTAAGATGTTGGCTTGATGTTGGATTTTAGTCACTTTCTAACACAACCTAAAATCAACAAAATATGAATGTCATTTAATGTTGCTATTGGACATCAAAATAACGTCCTTAGACACTTGTTAGACATTGAATTTTGGTCACCTGGCATCTCAACCTAAATCTAACCTAATATTAACGTCTTATGTCATTGTGTGCCTGCTGGGCAATAACTAAATGCACTACAGAATGTTACGTTTACACACATCCACAAATTACATGTAAATGCATCAGCTTTTTACAGCATAATACTCACTACTCACTACTCTTGAGTACTTTTGAAAGGGCTACTTTTTACTCATACTTTGAGTAAAATTTACAAAAGATACTATTACTTGCACTACATTTTTACCTAGCTATGATTTTTCATTACTCTTTCCACCACTGGTGTTTTGTCTGCAGAGTTACAACTGGGGTCCAAAACAAGATATTTTTAGATTAACTATACCTTGAAGCTTGTGTAATGCAGTGATTTACTGCAATGGTTCGAGCTGTTGTATTGCCGAATGTACAATATTAATTTTACTGTGATGTGACCACAGTGCAGATGCCCGAAATACACTTTAGCCTACCAACCTGATATTTATCGGCTCTTCTGTGCCTTTTGGAATTTGTGTGGGCCCTTTTGGTAAAAAAAAAAGATGCATATAATGATTTTCAGCCTTTTGTTTGGCAAGACAATTGTGGTTATCAGTGAAATTTAATCCCGGTGTACCACAGTCCTGCAAATTTTTTATCTAAACTTGCATTTTAGTAACCTTTAGACCTTGATTAGCTTGTTAACGTGGATTTAGTTCAGGTTACAGGTTGATGCTCTGCTGGACTGCTCCAGGACTGAACTTGCTCACATGGGACAAGATATGCTGCATAAATGCTAATATTAATTTGCTACTTGTGTTACCATTGTAGTGAAGAAAGTAACTTTATCTACGGTTGAAAATGGATGCATGAATAATGTGCTAAATGTTACTTTAACTGAAGGAGTATCTGGTAGAACCTAATTATTGAATAATGTGATGCATAAATGTGCCCAAACTCAGTCCTGGAGAGCTGGTCTCATGCATAGTTAGGTCCAGCTTCTTTCAACACATCTGCCTTAAAGTTAGTATACCTAGAAAGAGCTTTATTAACTGATTCAGGTGTGTCTGATTGGGTTGGGAACTAAACTCTGCAGGACACCGGCCCTCCAGGACTGAGTTTGGACACCCCTGACTTAAGCAGTCCATAAAAGAGCTTAGTACTTATTTGTGTATATATGAAAAATGTACTAAAGCATTTTTTTAATCTTCTACAGACGTTATTCACACCGAAGGTCCATTGGATGGTAGTCTCTACGCTAAAGTTCGTAAGAAAGAGTCTCTAGAGGGAGGTGTCACAACAAACGGTCTCCCAGCTGTGGTTGACCACACATTACCTGCAGTAGACCACACTCTACCACCAGTTGACCACGCCTTGTCTGTAAGCAGTGATTCAGGCAACTCCACAGCGTCCATCAAGACTGACCGCACAGATGAAGCCAGCCATCAGCCGGCGTTGGTGAGTCAGCCGTCTTCCCAGCCCCTCAGCCCAGAGGAGAAGCAGGAGCTGGACCAGTTGCTCAGTGGTTTGGAAGCACCAATGCATCGCACAGGTTACCAAAGCAGCCCTGGTGGGGGTGGGGGTGGAGGTGGAGGTGGAGTCCTACATCTAGTCCCCGCACAGGTTCACGTGAATGGCCACAGCAACCTAGACAGAGAGACAGATATCCTTGATGATGACCTGCCCATCAGCCAGGAGGGGAACAGTGTGGACAGTCTTGGAACTCTCTCGTCTTTTGAGGGCAGAGCCACTCCTGCGGATCTATACTACCAATCAGAGACGGTCATTAATGGACAAGATATGCCATACTTGGAAAAGAGTGTCCATGAGAAAATGCTAGAGCCCAGAGTCCATAGCTCATCATCTGTCCAGGAGCACTTGGGAGCCCCTAGTGGGTATGCCAACCAGAATGGCAATATCTATCGATCTCAGTCATTAGTGGCAACCCCAAACACAGAGCAGAAGTACATGCCCAAAGCTCCAGCACGCACAACCAGCAGTAGGGATGCCGTGCAGAGACTGAATGTTTGGCAACAATATGGTGTACCAGAAGTCCCAGTCACAGATGGGGTCACCTTCAACCCGGTACTACAATCCCACAGCCTTCCGGAGTTCCCTCAGATGGCATCTCAACAAGAGATTGAGCAGTCCATTGAAGCCCTTAACATGCTGATGCTGGACCTTGACCCAGCACTTACTCAAGTACCCAAATCCCACAGTGCCCCATCTGGAGAAAGTGGTGTGGTTACCACCCAACCATCATTCTCCCAAACTCAAGCACGTCCATCCTACCAGGCTGACACTGCTATTCATGACCGTGGTGGTGCCTCTTCAATGGGATACCCGTTGACCTTTCAACAAGTAGCTGCAGAGCCTTCACAACCCACCATGAACCAGCAGAGGCCCACAACTACATCCCAGAATAGCGAATTCACTTCTGAAGCAGGAGGTCAGGCGCCCATGTCCCAGTCCACAGTGCCTTCCACCACCTTTGGAGTTCTCCAGTTGAAATCCCTCAACATTTACCCCTCAAGTACCACATCCCAGTCCCCCGAGCCTCAGGAGACCCAGCGTAGCTACTCTTCTTCCTCATCCCCTCTTCCCAAAGAGTCTGAACCAGATGATAGCAGCTACAAATTGGAGGGTCTTGTTGCTCACCGTGTAGCTGGTAAGATCAACCTTAAAATACCTTTTTAACAGTCAGTTTACTTGCTCATATGTACAATACTAATGATTTGTTGATCAATAAAAATGAGTGATAACTAGTAAAGACTTTTAACCATTAGGCTGCATTGCTTCACCATATTTTTAAATGTAGAAAATGATAATTGCATATATATATCATTGGAACTATAGTAAAGGAATTCATCTGTATGCTTGTCTTGAGTGCTTGATCTGAGGTTGTCTTAAGAGCTGTCTTTTACATTGAAGGCGGTGCCTTTTTTGGTGGAGTTTCTTTGTAGTCGTTGACATAAGCACTGTGAGATCACAAAGAAAGCTTTGTCCAAAGTGCTTCTGGCTTAAGCCTCAGTATCAGACCACATTTCTTTTTTGTGCCAAACCAAAACTGAACATTTGTACATTACATCTGGAAAGCTGCCCAAAGAACTGAGGGCTGCTACAGAGCAGTGTACTTTTTCTGTTTAAATGATCTGTTCAGCTTAAAAGTTTTTAAAAGATTTTCCTGGAAGCACATTTTTTTCCCTGAGTGACTAATGGTAACTTGTCAGTTGTCTGTTGATCAAGTCTTGTTTTGTTGCATACTAAATTCACCATGACTTGCTTAGTTGTGAGTTTTAATTACATATATTACACTGCTGATTGATCGCACAACTCAAAATGTTATATACGTATATATGGACTTCCATTTAATCCTCACCAAGTATCTGCCAAAAACTTAAATGGAAACCATATTCACTTAAACGAAGGCTGATGCTCTGGCTCACCAATGCCCCATGGTGGTAAAGTTTTATAGTTACTGTGCCTTCCTTATCTTTTTATTTTACAAAATCAATGTTTAAAAGCATCGGACATGTTATGAAGGTTGTATGCTGAGAGGAAGTGCTCTGATCTGATCTCTGATCTATCAAACAAAAGCCACCAATACTACAGTAGTTTGAGAACTCTGGAAACCTGCAAGGGTTTAACTAAGACAATGTCAAGCTCTCATGGACTAGTCAACTAGGTTTCTGTTTTATTGCAGACCAATGCTTAGAAGTGTTGTTGACTCAGCAGAGATAAGTGCTCCTCTAATAGTAAGGACAGCAATAGTAGGAAACTGCTCTCTTTCTTTATAATCTTCCTTTAGGTCCTTGCTCCTGACACAAGTTCTTGCAACACTGATTAGAGAGCTCTCAGTATCTAGTATTGGGGTTTGGTTATCAGTCAAGTCACTAACTAGAATTAGGGGAACACTTTGTCTATATTAACCATCCGCGAACTTGTCTCAACAGATAGAAGTGTGTTTATCTTACTGACTGAAGAGTTAGTTCCCCCCAAAATAAAAGTCCTGTTATTAACTACTCACCTGTGTATTGTTTCAATTCTGGAACACAGATTAAGGTATTTAAGATGAAATCTAAGAACTACTGTATCCTCAATAGACAGCAATGGTCCTGAGACATTCAAGGTCTAGTAATGGAAGCAAAAACATTTTCCAAACATTCCATGTGACTTCATTCGTTCAACTGTAATTATACGAAGCTCCAAGAACAGGGATCAGGGTGCACGTTTACTATGGGCAGTATTGCCATTCAACTCAGCAGAGCAACAGGCAAGAGGCATATGGCCCGTAGTGATCATGCACCCTGATCTGACATGGGAGACATTGGTATCCAAAGTCATTTACACATTTGTAGGTTTCTTGGCCTACAAATGTGTTCTTGGAGCTTCATATGATTACATTTGATCTACTAAAGTCATATGGAAAGTTTTGACAATGTTTTCAGTATTTTCTGGAATTAACTCTTTAATGTGTATGATCACACCAGTGTGATTAGAATGTTTAGTTCGTCACATTATAATTTGCCAAACTGAAAGCCACTTCCTGCGATGGCTGAGCCAGATAGAGGCGCCTGTCATAAATCACAAATATACGGTTATTTTCAAAAAAATTGATTATTTTAAGGTTCAAACAAATAATTACTCATACGTACTAGTAAAATGTAACATTTATTGTTTGTAAAAATACACACTGATATCTATGAAGATGGCTATAATAATAATTTTACACATAATCGATGACACCGTGGGCTGTTCAGATCAGATATACACTGTTTAGGTTACTAGAAGGTTTACTCAATTCTTCTTCCAGAAAAAAGCACTGATTACTTTCAAGTAATTTAGGAGAAGTTGATGAGTTAACATGTTGTAAATCCAGCAGCCTCCACTAACATGGCGGCACCCATTGCTCGTCATAAATCAAATATTATGATCTTTATTAAGCTGTTTAAATGAAAGAGTGTGTGTTCTTATTCTTATTTTATTAGATATTTCACAATATATTTACATCATCATGGTAACTTTAAAGCAATGCATTCTAAATAATAAAGAGGGGAGGGGGGCAACGAGACTATTAACTACTCAAAACCATTGCTGTCTGGAGGATATGAGAGAGCTTTCATCTAACATACATTTAATAGTGTTCTGATGATTTTGATGATATCTCAGGGGATCGAAACAACAAGAGAGTAAGTAAATAATAATATAGTTTTAATATCCTTTTGAACAGCAACTGTATGTTATGGCTAGTTAATATGTTGTACCTTTTTTTAGTGATATCAACAAACCTTACTAAACACCATTTGATTTAACCCTTGAGTGATGTTGGGTATAATTTCATCCACTCTGGGTTGATTTTGTGTCTTGATATGACCACAACTTTCTTAGTGTTTCAGCAAATGAAATGCTTTCTGGTGACCAAATCATATTTTGACACATATTTTGGGAAAATGCTTAGAACTTTTTTCCAAAAACTCAACAGTACACTCTGGGCAAATTTACTAGCATTTCAATATATGTCAGTGACTGTTTTTACCAGCTTGAATTCCATTATAATTACATTTTTTGATTGCAAAGCAATGAATATAATAAACATAGTAAGTGTATAAAGTTCATATATATGACTCATATATTTATAGATTTTAATAAAAAAAAAAGTCTTGTGTTGTGAAGAAAAAATTTAATTATGTATGAAAAGCATTGTCAATGCACTGTGATGCACCGAGATATCGAATTGAACTGAATCAATGGCATGATAATCGTAACCGAACCGAACAGTGTAGCTTCACACCCCTAGTATTATTGCACACCCACTATAATTTGCTGTGTTACTCCATAGAACTCCATATTCAATTCAATATGCTTATTTCACGCCATTTTAAAGAACCAAAGCGAGGCTGCGGTGGGAAGAAACCTGGAAAAATAGGACCAGCACTGTAAACACTGCAACAACATGCTGTAGACTACAAACCTCCAGCTGGTGACCGCCATTTCAAAATGCAGAAATGGTGTAAACATCACATTAATATCATTAAGTTCAGTTTAATTTAAACAATTAAAAGCATATTAGGCATCAAACAACATCACAACCTCTTTAGGAGTAATACGCTTAAGTGTCCTCCTAGGCTTCAGTTCATTTCAGCAGGTAAACACCATGGGGAAGCTTTCCTGCTTCAGCCTGTGTAACCCGATGAGCGATAAAACAATGCAGTCCTCTGTAAGTCACCCTAGTGTTCTCTGTAATAGTGTTGGCCCGGTACTGAAGTTTTAAAAATGTCCATTTCCCGGTAACATTTAAGTGCCGCTGAGCACGTTCTTAAACAGCTGATTTGCATAGTATTCACCAGTGCTCAACAAAAATGACTGTGATTGGCCAAGAAGGTCATTAGTTCACCACTCTTCACAGAGTGCAAACACAGATACATGGACAGTGGAGTGCGAAGCAGCCGCGAAGATGAGTAGCGGATCGCTCGTCTGTGTTTGTACTCGGTAAACATCGTGAAGGCAGTGGGTGAACTGGTGACCTTTTTGGCCAATCACAGTCATTTCTGTCGAGCATGTGAACACAATGGCAAATCAGAGTTGTTTAAGAACGCCATCAACAGTGCCTTAAATGATAATGGGAAATGGACGTTTTTTTTAGTGCCGAAATTCAGTATCCTGACAGGTCTAATATAGTAAAACAGTCAGTTCATTAACTTGAGTTTGATAAATGGCATCTAAAACATGCGTTTGGGAAAGAAAACGTTAGCTAACTAGTGCCATTTCCTTTAACTTGGGGTCTGATGAGGTCTGAAGTCTGATATTCCTTTTTATTTTCACTATCCACTCAGAATGGACCTTCAGCTCACCCGGAAGGCAGTGAAATTATAAATTTGTGTCGCTTTCTCTTCGCTGATAAGATACAAAGCCAGGTATACAACGTTCCTATCTATCTCCAAGCGATTCTTCCGGGTTTCTTCCCACCGCAGCCTCGATTTCACTTTTAAAAATGGCGGCTGCGTGAAATCAGTCTATTCAATTAATCTTTATTTCTATAGCGATTTTACAATGTAGACTGTGTCAAAGCAGCTTAACAGAGAAAAAGCCAGAAACTTTTTTGCACAGGCCTATCTAAACGGTTAATATTGCCAACCGATGAGCAACAGTAAAAGTTAAAAGTTTAAAACAAGAACAACCAAGGATGCATTATTATTTTATGTCAAACTTTGCAATCAAAAACTGTCTTTCTAATAGAAGCCAATGTGGCAAAAACAGCCACTAACACTACAAACTTGAACAATACTCAAGGATTAATAGGTTTGCTATTAGTGGGTTGCTAGCATATGCTAATACATTCTTCTTTCCCCTTCTTTTCCATCCTCTCCTGCTTGTGGAACACCTGCCCTGTCCTCACCTCCACCTTCCCTTCCTTCACTGCATCTTCTTCCTTTACCTCCTGGTCCATCATTCCTCCTTTTTCTCCTCCTGGTGGTGTGCAGAGTACACTGCTCGTATCCGATGCATCAATGACAGCCAGAGTGCTCCCGAGTTGGGCCATCGCCGTCGCTCTCTCTCCTTCAGTGGTTGGTGTCTCTGATGCTCTGTGCTGCCCACTAACATTAACTCATGGTGCTTGTGTGTTATTACTCTCGTGCATCTCTCAATTTCTGCTCATTTCTTTTCCTTACTGACGTTTTACTTCAATTACTGAACTTACAGCTGAAGTTATTTTGTTTATCTTTTTAAAAATATTTCTTAAATGATGTTTAACAGAGCAATGATATTTCTCAAGGTATTTTCTATCATATTTATTTCTTCTGGAGAAAGTATTATTTGTTTTATTTCAGCTAGAATAAAAGCAGTCTTTAATAAAAAAAGGCCCCTTAAGCAAAATTAGTTTTCGGTTGTCTAGTCCCGTGTTTCCCAACCCTGTTCCTGGAGGCACACCAACAGTACATATTTTGGATGTGTCCCTTGTCTGACCTATCCATTTCAGGTTTTTGAGTCTCTTCTAATGTTCTGCTGAGTTGATTCAGGTGTATTTGAATAGGTATTATTATAGGTGTATTATAACAGTGGTTTGTTCCGTAGTAAACCAGTGTTTTCCAACCCTGTTCCTGAAGGCACACCAACAGTACACATGTTCAATCTCTCCCTATTCAAATACACCTGAATCAAATCATCAGAACATTAGAAGAGACTTGAAAACCTGAAATGAATAGGTCAGATAAGGGAGACATCGAAAAGATGTACTGTTGGTGTGCCTTCAGGACCAGGGTTGGAAAACACTGGTCTACTACGGAACAAACCACTGTTATACAATGATTTGCCTAATTACTCTAACTTGCCTAATTAACCTAGTTAAGCCTTTAAATGTCACTTTAAGCTGAATATTCTATCTTGGAAAATATCTAGTCAAATATTATTTACCCTCATCACGGTGAAGATAAAAGAAATCAGTTATAATAAATGAGTTATTAAAACTATTGTTTTTAGAAATGTGTTGGAAAAATCTTTCCGTTAAACAGAAATTTGGGAAATAATATACAGGGGGGCTAATAATTCAGAAGGGCTAATAATTCTGACCTCAACTGTACTTTCACAAAGCTGCAATCAGTTTTACATTTACATTTAGTCATTTAGCAGACGCTTTTATCCAAAGCGACTTACGAATGAGGACAAGGAAGCAATTTACACAACTATAAGAGCAGCAGTGAACAAGTGCTATAGACAAGTTTCAGGTGTTTTAATCTTTTAATCTTATTATTATTGTTTATGATATAGTAATCAGGAGCACAGCCTCGACAGTAAATTGAGCACTCTTAAGGTCTGCATGAACTGGACATTCCTACTGACTGTTATATATATGAAGTAGTGGGGGGTGTTTTATTTTAGTTTAAGAATATATAAGGATATTCTGCCATCATCAGAGAAGGAGCACCATTTTAGAGCAGAAGCTAATTAAAAAATAAATAAAATAAGCAAGAAAACATTCTTTTTCTTTCCTTTTTCTTATTTGCTTCACTTGATAAATGGTGTAAAACAAAATTCAATGGGGGTCTCCATTGAAATAGACATGTCAAGCACCCTTTGTATTGTGTCTGGCGTATACTGTCAGACCCATGAATTTTGACATTTACATGTTATATTTTGTTATCTTCATTTCTTTGCACACTTACAATTAATTATCAGTAGTATTGTTAAATTAAATATCATAAGTGTTGTTTCTGTTTTTAATTCTTAACACACCTCAAATATTTCGGGTACTTTTAAACTGTGCTCAATTTTACTCAGGTAAAAAAAGGGAGTATTCAAAGCTTAAAGTGCTGTTTAAAGGCTTAACTAGGTTAATGGGGTATATGCAAATAGAGTTTTAATTTCAGCCAGCCAACCTCAGTGCTTCCGGTGAACTGTCTTTCCATAAAATTGCCACAATTAAAGGTCTGATTTCTTTAAAAATCAGTGACCTTCACTCCCCGAGAGATATGCAATATAAAGTGGGTCTCAAACTGGACAAGAAGCACTGCATTAAATTACATTTCCCCCTGCCATGTCTTAAAAATATGACCGTTTATTTTACCCCAGAATTTTCAATGGAGTTTCTGCTCTTGCCTGCTGATCCTGACAGCGCTAGCCGTTACACATGAATGTGTAACATCTAAATGATTGCTGAAGTCTATTTAACTGAATGTATTTTAATTACATTACAACATTGATGCTGTAAAAGGAACCTTATGAAAGTTTATCATTGGCTGAAAAACACTAGCTGTGCATATACCCCATTAGGATGACAAGGCAATTTAGGGTAAAAAGGGGGCTAATAATTTTGACCTTAAACCAATTTGAATAAATTAAAAACTGATTTTATTTCAGCCAATACAAACTAAATAAGTCTTATTCTAGAAGAAAAAAAAAATGAAATACTCTGAAAAAATGTCCTTGCTCTGCTAAACAGCACTTGGGAAATACTTGAAAAATAATTTCAATTGCAAATTTTAAGTTTGCTGTATTTTGAAAAATGTTGCCTTTCATTATATTAATATTCCTTCTATGGAGGAATCAACATTTACCATTTTCCATCATTCTTCAAAATATCTTCTTTTGTGCTCAACATAAAAAAGAAACAGATTTGAAACCACTTGAGGTTGAGCTAAATCTTCACTATAAATCTCTCAAAACTGAATTTCCCAAAGTTCTTTTACTATTTTCTTTCATGTTATCTAATCTTTTATCTTCCTTACTAATTTAGCACTCTTCCGTAACCACTAACCTGTGCTGGGATTTTCACCTTGTTTGGGTGGAATAACAGTTAACAGGAGCAAGAGCTCTAGTTTGCTCCTTTATGCCAGTGACCTCTACAAACAAATTGCATTTGTATTATGTGACGAGTTAAAGTTACAGAGTATCAGGAC
The DNA here is from genome assembly GCF_903798145.1 of Danio aesculapii. Taxonomy (NCBI): domain Eukaryota; kingdom Metazoa; phylum Chordata; class Actinopteri; order Cypriniformes; family Danionidae; genus Danio; species Danio aesculapii. Next base: position 48,759,054 of record NC_079443.1, on the reverse strand, counting down.
AAAGGCCAGTCTGTCTGGATCAACTGAGCCCATGTCACAAGATCCAGTCTGCCAGACCCGAGGAACAATACAGACACTGGCTTCATTCAAGGACTCTCCTTTACCTCTGTTTTAGCATTTAGATGAAGGACAAAGAGTAATAAATCCTCCCCGAGTCTGGAGACCATTATACAATCCTTATCTGCCGCTGGGGAGTAAACGTCTCGAACGGCTGACAGTCTTCGGTCCCGTTCGAGAACCCATTCAGTAGCCAGATATACCAGGACAAATGTTTTTGTTGGACGTCTTCTGAATCGGATTCAGTCCAGATTGAACAATAGCATAAACGAGACTATGGAGAGAAAGAGAAAAGAGTAATATATCCTGCTTTCCAGTATTCATATCTTATTACATTGAGCTGAAACCCTGAGGATTAAAAGGAGAAACGTTAAATCAAAGAATAAATGTGTGTAATGATTTTGCTGTATACATTTAGGCTTAGTTCACACTACATGATTTTAAGCCTGATTTGAGCCCGATTAGGAAGTCAACGAGCTCACCGACAGATCGGGCTGTGATCGGGAAGAAATCTGCGGGTGCACAGCGCTCACCAGTCTTTATGTGTGAACTACTGAACAATGCATCAAAGAGGCTCGCTGAATCGTTGTCGACACCTCGCAGACGGATATCCAATATTTAGCATGCTGAATATTCCAGAGCAGTCGCCCGGTTGGATGTAGTGACGAGCTGCAGCCAATGAGAGAGCATATCAACTTGAGCTGAATGCCTGTGTGCTCAGGAGCTCATCAGAAACGTCTGTGATTGGTCAGAATGGGCATCGATGCACTTGCTTTATTCTGCGTTAACACGGACACGAGAGTAGGCTATATTAACAGGGAACTATAATTCTGTAACTATTAGAATTACCATACTGCTCATTCTGACCGTTCTCATATAAAATGTCATATTGTCACGTCATATTTACATTCAAAACTTCTATTGAGATATTAAATTTAAGCTCTGAATGCCTGTCATCATATTTGATGACCCCATTACCCTAAAAATATTATATTTTTTGGTAATACAGCCTATAAATATGTAGTTAAGATACTTGAACACACAAAGGTCTGGGCCTTGCTTTCATTTTCACTTTCAAACTAGAGCTATTTTCCAGCACAGAATATGCTGTTTTGAAAGATATATCTGAAGTAAAGGTATGTTTTTGCTATCAGAGAGTTATGTTTATGTTAGCAGGAAGTTGCTAGGCAAAAAAATGCATGCATATTTCAAGTCACAGCGAAACGTAGCAGACATGCAGTCATTCTGACCAATATGGTAATCAAAGGTAGAAATGCTCAGTTCTTTACTTTTTTGTAACTTAAAAAATAACAATGTTAGAAAGAAATACACAGATATTCAGGAAATGTCAGGGAGTTATAGATATGTCCAACAGCAGTGTACATGACTATCGTTTTAATCTGCTGCTGCTGCTTTCAGTATATGGTAATAAATGTCACGTAAAATGGCATTCAATCTCACATTATTAGCATTTAACACTGAATAAAGCACATGAGGTGTACCTGAGGTAATCACTGTCATAACTTAATTGTTGCTGCAGGAAATAGAAGCTGTTTCTAAAATATACATTTCAGGTATTGATTGGAACAAAAACTCCTTTTAATATGGAAAATATTCCTTCTATCACATGTCGTTGCTTTTATATAGAACACAACATAAATCAGCCTTCAGGCTCGATAGTTATGTACACTGCTGTTGGTGTCATCAATCTGGCAACCTGCGATTGCGTGTGTCACACCAGGTGTGAACCATCATTAAAGGTCATTTTTTGCGTTAATATTTTTTGTGGAATTATGTTTAAAATAGGCAAATTATAACTTCAACATAGCACTCAATCAAATTGAATCATATTAGAGAATTGTATTGAGGTGTTGACAAATATTTCATTAGTTTGAGAATCAATGTCAGATTGTATTGTGATGGACATTTATTAATATTTAGAAACTTTTATACCTTCAGTTTTTAGTAAATTTTTATTTTATACAATTTTCAAAATTCTATAATTTGCAAATGATTTCTTTGCAGCTTTAGTTTTATTTTAGCGTTTTATTACCAAATATATTTGATTTCAGTTATTAGTCAAGGCAAGTAATTATATCTAACATCAAATTATTACAGCTTTATTTAAATCAACCAAAGATTTCTTATCATTGTATTTATATAAGTTATTAATTTGCAGTGAAATATTTCATGACAATTTGCCTGTGTAATCTCTGCCTAGCAGTTTCCATATAAAATGTTTTAGTAAAACTATCAGTTTATTTAGTTAATATTGGTACATGTTAGATCATTTAATATTTTAATGCTGACATTCTTATACAGTTAAATTAGAACACAGAAAACAGAATTAAAAAGCTACATATAATGAAGTCGCAAATGAAGACAGCTTTAGTCTTAGACAGATTTAATTTGCTTCTACCATTAAACATTTGAAATAAAAAACAATGTTTTGTATTGTAAAAAAAATGATTCTCTGATTTTAAACCTCCCAGTTACACCAGATTGAATCTATTAGGACAGTGTGGTCGTCAAGGTAACAGCACAGTTTGTCATGCACAGCTGTGGATCTGGCGTACTACATCTGTTTTGCATGTTTCCTCTCGCAAACTTGTCTGAAGCGACACTAGAGGATATAGACCGTCCCAACACATCCAATCACTAGATCCATCGCTTCCCAGACCAGTCAGTTTTTTGGAATCCGCATGTTTGACATTGTCGTAGAAACCGCATGAGTCTGATCCAGGAACGCAAATAGATTACAGATGGAGTGAAAGCGCTCTTTTAAAGACCCTCCCTTTGTGACATCACCACCCTATTGTTCTCAATAGCTGGTTTTGTTGGGCAACCCTCCAAAAATGGGGTCTAAATGCACCCTGAGCATCTGGATAACGTCATGTTTAAGAACAAGGGTGGCCTGCTTGTTCAGAAGTGGAAGTGGTTGATCTTTTTTAACTTGTTTCCCAGCGCACGTGAGGATCAGATGGACTGAGCTGTGGTCCTGACCACACGTATCAATCGTAGGCCGCTCTCAGGGAGCTAGTAAATATTTAGCTCGGTCTGTTGCCCGGTTTCCATGATATTCCACTCACTCCCATCAGAATTTATTAATGCATTGCTCTGTTTCAGAGTGCAGTTGAATGAGGTTATAACGGTGTGCATGCTTTTGCAGAACCCCTGAGATCTGTAAAAGATGTTTTCTGTAAGCTGACAGAGAAAAGTGAAACAGCTCTGCTTAGTGCACACTATAATAAAGAAGACTTGCATTTAAAATGTGGATTGTTGATATTAGGTTGCTAATGTACTGTATTCAATTGGGTTTGTGTTCACATTGGTTGATTGGATGTTGATAGGGTGTTTAGGGTTGTGTTAGTTCACCTAAAACTGAAAATTGTGTTATGGTATTAATCATATATCTTTGTTTGCCTTCAGTACACAAATGAAGATATTTAAGGTGAAATCTGAGTGCTCCCTCATCCTTCGAAACCTATTTCATCAGGTTTTGTTTATTACCAACTCAGCAGGCACAGGACGCCATGATGTCAGATTGAAGTTGTACCCCAGTGTCAGGGGACGTTGCATTTTGTTTGGAAATGAAAATCGGGTTGAGGTCAGAACCCAGCGTCAGGCCGACGTCAATGTCCAACCAAATATCAACGTCTAATAAAGTTTCAGCTTGACGTTGTTTGGACGTTACCACTATGATATCTATCAGACGTTGGATTGTGGTTGCCATACCTGACGAATAAATGTCAGTATTTGACGTCAATATGACACTGGTTTAAGATGTTGGCTCTACATTGGATTTTGGTCACTTTCCAACACAACCTAAAATCAACCAAATATCAACATTATTTTATGTCGCTGTTGAACGTCAAAATAACAGTGTCTTAAGTTGCTGGCTAGACATTGAATTTTGGTCACCTGACATCATGGCCTAAATCGAACCTAATATTGTCTTATGATGTTGTGTGTCTGCTGTGAAGATTCAGATGGTGTAAATAAAACTGGATTGTCAAAGTCGTCAGTTCCTGATTATCTGGCGGCAAATATCAACTGTAAAAATGGAATTCGCTGCAGTAAGAGAATCTGCATGCATCTTTTCTTCATTTAATAAATGGCTTGCGCATCGGAAGGCTATCCTGACATGCAGTGAACACACGGTGGCGTTTGAAGGCGTGAGACACGGAGCACAGACGCTCTTGATTCTGGAGGTAATTAATAATATAACAACGCTAATACTCAATTGGTGAAGGCGTTTTAAAATGCCCAAAACATTATTTCGGATGTTTGTTGCTGGTTTGTCCATTCACACACATTTTTATCCTCACATGATCTCTTATAACAAATTGACATGACCTTGTTTAATGCGAATACTGGAATTTGTTCGGTTAAAGTGTTTCTATCGTAGTTCATGCGCATCTTTTCTTATTAACCATTTAATGCATATAAAAATAGGTGGATGGAAACGTAGCTAGTGTGTTGTGAAAAGGACCCAAAAACGTCAGAAAAATGCTACAATGTATCATTTGTTGCCCTTGGTTTGGACCAAATGAACCGAATTACAGATGTGAAAGCATCCTAAGCTGCCATCGCCAAAAAAGCCTTTTATATAAAGTGATAAATACATTTTAGTAGTTTTATTTTTTATATATATTTTTATGTTTGTATTGTTTGGGTTTTATATTTAGTTTGGGTTTAATTCCATGTCAACAGATTCTTTAAGACATGATGCATTGAATACTTTTTGCCTCCACTGTACCTGCTGAACACTTAATATGTATATACCACTGGTGTAGTCCTAAAAAAATAGGTGGTGTACTATTACCCACCCAATCCAAATTTTAAAAGTAGGCAAAGAAACAATGAAAGTCATTGTATCTTTGATTCATTTGATTTATATATATATATATATATATATATATATATATATATATATATATATATATATATATATATATATATATATATATATATATACACACACACACACACTGCACAGCTGTGGTTTGCTGACTAACTAAAAAACGAGTTCAGGAGTGGGGTTCTGCCGCCGTTTTTAGATCAAATTTAAAGGGGACTGAGGCGATCATTTAGTAGTGTACAGGTAATCGCAAAAGTGTTAGGGGGGCTGAATGGAAATATAGGAGGGCTAAAGCGACACCCATGCTGTTTTATAATTTTACTTGAACGTTTCAGCGAGACATCATTCAGCTGATTTGTTGTAATCTTCGAAAAACTCAAATACTCAATACACAAAATTTGGAAGTCCAATCACCAAAACAAGTGAGTATACCGAGAGTATGATCCTCAGAAGTCGTAATACCCAATCAGCTCGTGGAAAAAAGTAGGCATACTGAGTACACGTGCGTATAGCAAGGACTACACCACTGGTTTATACATGATGTTAACATTTTTACACAACCATATTTTTGTAGTTAACAAAATTACAGCAATGTTAAATTTCAGAAATGTCTGTGTTTTCAAAAATTTTGGAATTTACGGCCTCCAAAATATTTTTTTGTGTGTGTGAATAAATGTTCCAAAACGTGTATATTTCTGTAAACAGGCTCTCAGAATAAAAGCTAAATGAATAAACTGAGGTGCATTTTTTCTGCTTTCGGTTCTTTAGTTCTCCATGTCAGCTTTGTTTTTTCATCACTGTAAGAGAAGGCTTACGCAAATCCAGTTTTATTTACACCGTCTGACTCTTGGTATCAAACAGAACGTGATGAAATAGGTTTCGCAGTCGCTTTGAGGCAATTCCAGAGCTTTATCCTGGAAGTACACACTACCCTAAATCCACAGAGTCTCTCTTAATATTCCAGCTTTTTGTAATCTGGGCTGTTTTGAATGAGAACATTGTTTGTAGCTCCAACAGGCTTTTTATGTGGTGCAAATTGGACGTCAGCGCAGCTTTTGACAGAGAGTTAATTCATCAGAGTCCATTGGCAGCTCTCCATGGATTGTTCAAGGAATATTTTGACATTTGGATATTTCATTAATTTCAAGCGTGATGAATGTGCTTCTGCGGGGCCTAATAGTTATCTCTCATACAGCCGATGACATCGTGTATTTGTTTTCTTGGCAGGACTTCCGTCTGGCGAAATGTCGCCAGATGAGGCTGCAGTACCCGGACGCTGTCGGACCCTCAGTGAGGGCCTTTCCCAAGACGAAAGCCCAACTCGAGGAAGCTCAGTCCGCTCCCCCATTCGCTGCATCTCACCCGAGCTGGCCAATACAATTGCTCTGAACCCTGGGGGGCGGCCCAAGGAGGTAGACCTTAATTATGCCTAAAAACAATCTCAGAAATAGCATGTATGTGTGTGTATATGGATATGTCTCCACTTGTTTTTTCTTTCAGAGGCACATGCACAGCTACAGAGAAGCGTTTGAGGAAATGGATGGAGGTCCCGTTAGCCCCCCTCCAATTGTTGGTGGTGAGGTCCTACCCCAAACCCCTGCCTTCCCTGTCTCGCCACAAACCCCTTACTTCAACATGTGTAAGTTCCCAATTTGGAGGAGGAGGGCGCCATAGAGCTCTAGAATAAGTCTATGCCGGTGCTTTAGGATAGATGTGGTATTACCTGCTCCTTTAGGACCACTCTACACTACAAAGGCAAACTGCTGCAACTACACATTTGGTCAACATTGAGTTCAAGCCTAATATGGGCTTTGTGACATCTGACAAAGTCTTCTTGTACCATTTTAGAAAAAAATCAAGAGTGCCAAAATTGCAAAACCCAAGCAGGTGTAAAAATCTTTAAAGGCATTTTGTTCAGTTTCAGTGTTTGTGTAGATACTCCACTTTGCCTTTGTAAGGTAGGGTACTTGGTGGTTTGAACATTGGTCCTTTGGGAGCAGAATTTGAAACCCTTCTTTAGAGTCAGCCATTGCTGAATTTTGGTTTTGTTCATTTCTCTGGAAAATGTGAAAACGGAGCAAGGAACTATTATGGAGCACATCTCCACTCTTATATAGAGGCTCTGTTATGAAACCTAGTGAACTGTCTATATAGGCCTTATCATAAGTGAGCTTCAATAATGATGTCTATTCCAGAATGTAAACAATATGGTTATTATTTATCTTAGGACAAATTCTAAAACGGCCTCACTTGTATCAGGGGTTTTGAACTCGGTTCCTGGACGGCCTTGTTTAGTTCTAATCCTGCTTTAACACACTTCCCTGTAGGCTTCAAACAAGAGTGAATGACTCAATTAGTTTAATCAGATGTATTTATTTAAGGTTGGAATTAAACTTTGCTCAGCTGAGCTACGACCCTCTAGAAACTGATTTTGGGCACACTCTCACTAAGCACGGTTGCCTTGAACTGCGCCAAAGCGCGCTTGTCCCCCTTCCCCTTTTCCATGATGTCCTGCACTCACACTGCATCTTCACCTTCCAAACCTGAGCACGCTTACATCATCGATGATGCAACTGTTCAGTTTAACAGGAAGAGAAGCGCTCTCGCTTAGCACAGTGGACATTTCGTTAGTTCTATCGTTTTTAGTTGTTTAATATGCAGTAATATGCAGTCAAATATCCCCAACTGTTGACGCTCATGAATTATCATAAAAGTCCTCGTGCTGCACATATTATAGAGTTTGCTGAAGGGGCAGCTGATGTGCAGTGAGGGGTTTGCATTTTTAATCTATGACAGTTCCCGTTCATTGAAAAGTAAGAATGATTAACAACGTCGCGTCTTCAGCTTCGCACTCAGGAGCGCTTTGCACTCACACTACAAGCGTGCCGCACCAAAGCCCAACCGAACCACACTCTGGCACACCTCTTCCAACCGTGCCAGGGCTGGCCAACTGAACAGTGCCTGAGCCCAATTCAGAGCACTCACACTTGTCAAACAAACTGGGAAACGTGCCTGGGCACGATTCGTATAGCATAGTACGAGTGCACCCTTGTATTGTTCAGGGAGTAAATGTATTGCAATCAGCTTTTAGAAAGTTAAGCTGTACTCACACTGCGCTTTTCACCCCACAGACTTCCATTCATACGCATGCGAATGTGACAGACCGGAAATGCAAGCTAGTGCGACAAGTTTCACAGTGACTCTGACCGGCAAAACGGCATCACGTGACTGTGTGCGACCAATCGAAGATCAAAACATGACCTCTCTGGACAAAAGTTTTTCATTCCAATAGAGATTTTTTTTTATGTCTAATCACCTTGTTTAATTCCTCCCACAAACTCACAAACTAGTGTGATCACGGCTTTACCTGTTTAGAGCCTACAAGCCTGAATGACTAAATTAGTTTGATCAGGTTTGCTTAATTAGCATTGGAACCAAACTGTGCAGAGCTGCGACCCTCCAGGAACTGAGTTTGGCACCCCTGACTTCTATTGATCATGGATAACATGTATTGCAATCAGTGTTACTTCAAAATGCCACTTCATTACTGATTACTAGTTACACCATTAAAATCTTCTCTAAATTACTTGTGTAATTGCTTTGTCTGAAAAGTAACTCAATTACTTAAAAAATAAAAGTATCTTTATGTAAATCTCAACACAGAACGATAGAAAGAATATTTTTAGATTCTTTAAATGTGAATCAAGAGACATGTCGCTGTGTAAAAAAGATAATACTTAAGAAAACTATAAAAAAGACAAAACTTTAAAAAGTAATCACTCTATCATTCATAAAGTACATACAGTATATTATTTGTTATTTATTAAGCATGTTCAGGCAACGCAGTGGCACAGTAGGTAGTGCTGTCGCCTCACAGCAAGAAGGTCGCTGGTTCGAGCCTCGGCTGGGTCAGTTGGCGTTTCTGTGTGGAGTTTGCATGTTCTCCCTGCATTCGCTTAGGTTTCCTCCGGGTGCTCCAGTTTCCCCCACAGTCCAAAGACATGCAGTACAGGTGAATTGGGAAGGCTAAATTGTCCGTAGTGTGTGAGTGAGTGTGTATGGATGTTTCCCAGAGATGGGTTGCGGCTGGAAGGGCATCCGCTGCTTAAAACATATGCTGGATAAGTTGGCATTCCGCTGTGGCGACACTGGATTAATAAAGGGACTAAGCCGGAAAGAAAATGAATGAATGAATAAGCATGTTCAATCGTCTTGATAAATGTGACCTTTTTTAGTTAAAAAATTTGAATTATTCTTTGAAATATATATGTATAACAAAAAGTACAATGGCATTACGGTGGGGCAGTGGGTAGCACGATCACCTCACAGCAAGAAGGTCACTGGTTCGAGTCACGGCTGGGTCAGTTGGCATTTTCCGTGTGGAGTAAGCATGTTCTCCCCATGTTGGTGTGGGGTTCCTCCGGGTGCTGCGGTTTCCCCCACAGTCCAAAGGCATGTGCTATAAGTGAATTGGGTAAAACAAAATTGTCCATAGTGTATGTGTGTGAATGAGTGTGTTTGGTGGTTCATTCAGCTGTTGCGACCCTGATGAATAAAGGGACTAAGCTGAAAAGAATACGAATATGAATGAACCGAAGTACTCTTCTTCTCTAAATTGACTTATCCAGAACTCTAGAATTTATTTACAGCAATTAAGGCAAGTACATAATAAGCAATTAATTAAATTACCTAAAAATGAATAGTAATTCTTTACAAAATAATTTTATGCATAATTACACCCAACACTGATTGCAATAAATTGTGTTAATAATGGTGGAGGATCCGGGAAATAAATCTAATTAATACCATTGGGTATTGAAAAATTAAGGTCATTATAAGTCACTCACACTGTTTTTCGTTTCTTTTTTTATGTTTACTATTAGCTTTGCAACATGCTAATACAAAAACTCATTTGAAACTGAACTGAAATCTATCTTGAGGTACTATTTGTATGACACCAAACGTTTATAAAGTGTTCAGGATTGATTACTTTATAGTGTACAGAAGGCCTATGTAGAAGGTAGACAGCAAAAAAGCTCACTAGGTTTTGGAGCCATTGTGTTTCACAATTAGCATCATCAGAACAGTGGTGGGTGTTTTTTTTTGCTTCTTTCTGTAAAAGAATCTTCAGGGCTAACATTACATTAACACTGTCTATAAGCCAATGTGAGGTCTGGCTGCACTTAAATCCAACCTCTACCTCAGGGTGTTTGCGTGAGCCAGTAGATATCATTAACAGATGCTGCAGTTCATTCACATGTTCTGAACGGTAAAAATGTGTGGCCTCCTGTTTGAGTGATAACACACACTTTGTGTTGGCTCATAGACATGCGTAAGTGCTCGGATCAGAAAGACCCTGCTCTCACTTGCTCCCCAGCAATTCCCAACGTCTGTGGGTATGAGAAATGTGTTCATCAGCAGTTTTTCTAGGGCACATTTGCCTCTGCAGTCATTGAAGATCTCAGAGTAAGAACAAGAACATTTGCGCTTCAGGTTTCACGTGCTGATGAATTTCTCCTGTACGATGATAGCAAGGTTATTTTAGCAAACTTTTGGTGAGGAAACATTTTCGTTAATTGAAATGAAATAAATAAAAAATCACAATAAATTAAAAACTAAATGAAACTAACAACAGTCACTAAAAAGTAACACAGGCTCATTCTGAAAACGTTACCCTATATATATTTATGGAGATCGCAAATTATGTAGCTGGAAGTACATATGGCTGCATTTCATCTTTAAAACGAACGCTACGGGGCGGTATGACGCCGTTCCTTTTTGCGCTTTCCCGCTGTAACCAGTTTGTCTAGTACCTCGCCATGTACGTCGGCGGACGTGAGATGCAGAGAGGAGTTCACCACAATGATGGGGTTCGAGTCAGGCGAAGAACGGTTCCAGAAAGCGTGTAAGACAAAAACAGAAGCCCAAAAATAAAATAATCAAGTAAATAAGAGGGTGAATATGAGGTCAAATCTGAAAACATGGTAACCTGAAAACGTCAGTCAGTCAACAGCGGCCTCTGGTGGATTTACGCATGAACAGTAGGCGCGAATGGCACTCACAAGAGAAATCAGAAAATTTCTCAAAAAGCCTCTGGTGGATTTGTGTTAAACAAAAACTGTAAAAAAAAAAAAAAAAGTACCTCTTGGGATGTATTTAGCGCTCTTCAGAAATGTATATAGCGGTACATTTTTAATTAAAATTACAATTACTGTAGCAAAAATAATTATTCTTTTCTGAATTAATAATCACCCATTCTGTGATGAAAATTCTGACATGCAGCTGTTTAGGCAAACACCTATAGATGGCGCTTTTATTAACAAACACATCAGTCAAAAACGGGAGTATAATCTGAAACATTCCTAAATTTTATATTAATATTTATATTATTAATATCGTCATATTTTATTTTAGAACTTTTCTTTATTTGCCAACAAATGAAATCTAGGCATGTTTAACAACATATACAAAATCATCTCTTCAACCACGAAGAGGTTTGTCTGAATTCATCATATTTGTTTATATTTATTCGTTGCATTTGTATGGCTTCAGATTCAGTGTCTGAATGATAATAAACAATTATTTTATTGTTACTACTAAGAGGTTTACACGTTTGCAAGTTAATGAAAGCTGTGCAACAGTACGGCCCAATCCCAATTCTACCCCTTATGCTGCGTTCACACCAAACGCGGATGAAGCGCCAAGCATGAGTGATTTACATGATAAGTCAATGCAAAGACGCGAAAAGACATCCTGCGGCACGATTCGCGCAAATGAGGCGGCACGAATAATACGATTCGGAATGAGGCGGTGCGAGTTGATCGTTTTGCGCGTTTGATGCTCTTAACACGTGTCTCGCATGTTTTGCGCGAATCGCTAGAGTTAGAACATCTGAACTTTAGAGGACATTCACACTGCATTAACCAATCAAGAGCTTGCTTTTCTATGGCCGTTATTATGACGTAGCACAGGTTGTGGGTGTCCCAAGAGGAAATCATCTGGCCAACACCGGACAACAGTTCATCAAACTGGGCTCGGCTCAGTCGAAATCACTGCTGAATGCTTCCATCATCCAGCTATAGTTTCCGGAGGAGTTGATGAACTCACAGAGCTGGGTGTGCCTCTGAAAGGATATAGTGCACTCAGACACGGCACCAAACGAATACATGCACTGTTTTTAGCCTTCCTAAATCACATAAAGCACAGCTATTCTCTCAATAAAATCCATGTTAGCCATTTACCAACAAATCTAGAGTCACCATGCAGACAGGAGCCGAAAGGGGTACGAAAATTTCCCAGAATACACCATCTACAACGAGTACAAGTATTTTTGTCATTATTACGAATTTTTATGACAAACAAACACGTTTTAATATATTCATAACCGCGTTCATGTTTTACCGTGATGCTATAAATAAATATTTAAAACAACTATCATAAATCTATAATACATAATAATAACTCCTGTATAGTAGTCCCACATCTTACTTTCACATCTGACACTCGATGACACTGGAATACCCTGTCAGAAAAGTCTAGTGGCTGGAAATTACCTTTTTACAGTGTCTGCTATTACATTACAGTTGTTTTCTTGTGTTTACATAGGTAAATATGGCCACAGTGTAAATGCACAGTACAGTTATGATCTTATTGCCACAATATATCATTCTGTTAACATGATATCTTTGACGTCTGTGATTTCCTGAAGATAAATATAAAAAAAATAACTCAACTGGAATAACTACAGCAGTCGCAGTCGCCGTAGTTAATCTCATATGAAGTAAGACATCGGAATGTTATATGATGATGTGTGCAGGTGTTGTAGTGGTGTCCCATTTCCTAGGGGTAAAATTTGAAGTCCTTCCCCTTCACACTCATTTCCAAGGGGAAGGGGTAAAGGTAAACAAAATAGAATTGGGATTGGGCCTAAACGACAGATTGTGTTCTTTATCACTCTAATAAGAATTACTAAAACTAAATATATAAAAAGTAAAAAGAATTGTTTACAAAATAAAAAAATCTAAAAACCAACAAATCCATTGCTGAAATGAACTAAAACAAAATTGAGCAACAGTATCAAAATAAAAACGAATTGAAAAATGCTAAACAATAATAACCTGGGATGATTTTTTTAGCTTGTTTAGTTTAATAACCTATTGCTTCATTTTCCCCTCAAGCCTAGAGTCCCTTATATAAAGCCTCTTGTAAAAGCCTATAGCGTCTTTTCAAGGTTAGATGCACACAATGTAAAACAGCTATGCTTTTCTTGGACTATACCGGCATTTCTTCTCACTAGACACCTCATTTGAAACCAATTCAAGTCGTCCTCTTGAATTGACATCTTACCCTGAGGATACTTCATGTTCAAAGCTATACTTGTTCTGCTACCATGAACTCCTAGATGTGGCTTCAGAGAACAAAACAGAGCTTTAGCCTAAAACAACACAAAAGATAATCAATCAAATCCTAGTGTTTTGTATTTCAGTGCTCCAGGAAATGTAGTGAACATTACGCCTAAGTGATATATTGAATCTTCAGGCTATGTCTGTGATCGTTTTGCTGTTTATTTGGCCTAAAACATGGTTATATTGGGCTATTTGTGACCTTGGACCACAAAACTTATGTTTGTTATGAAAAACTCCTGCAAAAACTCTGTATTTAATGCAGATTGTAATTCTGTGGAGTTGATTTTTTTATTATCAGTCTATATTTGAGAGTGTCTTTAGCTATCTCTGTGTATATACAGTATATATGTGTTAGTGTTTTCTTTTTGATATATGTTTGTAGTGTATCAGGCTGAAATGCTACCTTAGGGGAAAATAAAGTATACAACTATACTTATTTACTATAGTATAGTATACTATACTATAGTATATTATATTTAATCGTATACTATACTATACTATATTTAATCGCATACTATACTATATTTAATTGTATACTATACTTTACTATACTATATTTAATCGTATACTATACTATACTACACTATACTAAACCTATTACCATACTACACTATACTGTACTTAATCTTATACTATACTACACTTTACTTATTATTATGCTACACTATACTATACCATACTACATTTAATATTATACTATACTATACTTTTTATTATATTATACTGTACTACACTTACTCTAATACTATACTATACTTTTTATTATACTATAGTATACTATAATATAGTATAGTATAATCATTCTTAAACTATACATATACTACACTTATTATACTATAATATATTATACTTATTCTTATACTATTTACTATGCATATACTATACTATATTAAACTTATTCTTATACATATACTATACTATACTTAATCTTATACCATATTACACTATACTATACTTATTATTATACTATACTATACTATACTTAATCTTATACTATATTACACTATACTATACTATACTTATTATTATACTATACTATATTATACTTAACCTTATACTATATTACACTATACTATACTTATTATTATACTATACTATACTATACTTAACCTTATACTATATTACACTATACTATACTTATTATTATACTATACTATATTATACTTATTCTTATACTATATACTATACATATACTTTACTATAGTATACTTATTCTTATACTATATATATATATATATATATATATATATATATATATATATATATATATATATATATATATATATATACTATACTAATCATATACTATACTTATTATTATGCTATACTATATTATACTATCCTGTATTATACATATACTATACAATCATTCATTCATTCATTCATTCATTCACTCATTTTCTTTTCGGCTTAATCCCTTTATTAATCTGGGGTCGCCACAGCGGAATAAACCGCCAACTTATCCAGCATTTTGTTTTATGCAGCGGATGCCCTTCCAGCTGCAACCCACCACTGGGAAACACATACACACTTATTCACACACACATACACTACAGACAATTTAGCCTCCCCAATTCACCTGTACCGCATGTCTTTGAACAAAACTTCACACAGAAACGCCAACTGTATGTATCTATACTATACATATACTATGCATATACTATACTATACTATACTAAATGTATTATCATACTATACTGTACTATATTAAACTTATTACTATACTACACATACTAAACTATACTATACCTAACTATGTTGCATGGGTATATGTTTGGGAATAGCCAAAAATACATGGAATGGGTCAAAATGGCTTTTCTTCCATGACAAAAAACATTAGAATATTAAGTAAAGATCATGTTCCATGATTATGATTTGTAAATGTCCTACTGTAACTATATCAAAGCTTAATTTTAGATCCGTAATGTGCCTCGCTAAGAACATAATTGGGACAACTTTAAAGACAATTTTCTCAATATTTAGATTTTTTTTTTTTTGCTCCCTCAGAATCCAGATTATTTACTTGCATCTCAGCCAAATATTGGCCTATCCTAACAAACCATACACTCTTCACTGCTTGTTCAAACTACATAAATAAAATGAGTTGAAACCATAATTCTTAAGGTTTTTTTGGACAACTTAATTGTTTTATGTTCAATCCCCTTACATTTGTGAAACAGTTAAGTTAAACTTATCAAGTTGTGTTGGGACAACATGAAGGAATTGTGTGGAACCTTTTTTTTTTTTTTTTTTTGCAATGTACATCTAAGCTTATTTATTATTAATTTTGTTATTTACTTTTATCACTGTTTTTTGTGGTCCAGGGTCACATTTTTTTATCCATCTTTTTTTATAATTCAGAATTGTGAAAATGTTAGGATTTGGGAAGATTTGGCATTGGAGTTGATGCATTGATGCATTTATTTCTGTTTATTTAAAAGCAAAAATCGGTTTTAAACTCATATTTAGTGATTCGTTTGCATTATGAATCAAAAATTTTCATGGAGGCTTTTTTTTTTCAGTAAATATTTATGAAACTCCAAAAATGACTTGTATGTTTACTTTCAATGTTGCTATTTTTTAGTGTTAGAGAGTTTTTGCTTGATTATATATTTTTATTACATGTTCACATTTTAAACATGTTAAAACAGAATAAATGTCCCATTAGTGGTTCTGTTGGATTCCTGGGGAGCAGGTGACACCACACAGGGTCTTGTTCTGTTGGGAGGTTGACAGACACTCACATGCTAAAATAAAATAGCCACTATCTGGTCGCACGTCTCTGTGGCTTCCTCCTCCTGCAGAGAATGAGAGGCTGGAAAGTTTCTCTATACAGTACCCCCCTTCCCCTTCTTCTTGAATCCAATGCTGAAGCACTTTTATCTGCCAAACAAAGAATTGATTTGGATTCTTTGGTAAGTGGAGGATGCATGAGTGTCAGCAGTAATGTCAACTTGGCTCTGCCAAAACACAAGCATATGTTCTGCCTTACACCAGATGCATGTGGAGAGCAGCCCTGAAGAAAACACAAGTACAAACAATTCTAGTTCGAGCAAAAATATTTGTTTTTAAGGACAGTTATTAACAGGGTCTAAAACGGGGGTGCCCAAAGTTGGTCCTGGAGGGTCGGTGTCCTGCAGATTTTAGCTTCAACCACAATTAAACACACCTGAACCAGCTAATCAAGGTCTATCTGGGTATACTAGAAACTTCCAGACAAGTGTGTTGAGGCAAGTTGGAGCTAAACTTTGCAGGACACAGGCCCTCTAGGACCGAGTTTAGACACACCTGGTCTAAAACAATGTGACTTGAATTTCAAACCACAATTTAAGGACAAAAATCCAAAAATTTCTGTCAAAAATCTAATGTTTTTACACTATAGACCATTTTGAGGGATGTAAACAATAACATTGGTCCTAACGTATTTCCTGTTTTACAGTTTTAATTTCCAAAGCTTCAGAGAATCCAAAAAAGTCCAAATATTGATAAATATTTTGGTGTTTTAAAGTAAAGCTATCATTGAATTGCCTCTTGTTTAACATCAAGCAGGAAATTTTCATGGGCCAAAGACATCACTGCACTGAAATGGTCTATGCAAGTGGACTTAATAAAGGGATAGTTCACCCAAAATGGAAATAGTGTCATCATTTTACTCACTCTTCACTTGCTTTTTTATCTTTAAAATAAATAAATAGATAAAAGATGTTTTAAAATAGCTTGAAATTTTTTATTTTTGTACTTTTATTATTTGGAACATTGCATTTATATCCTACATTTTGCTACACTTAGCCTTTTTTCAACTCAAAACATTAGATTTGGCATTCAATGTGCATTACATAAAAAAATGCTTTTCTTACTTATTTTTTTGTCTTGTTTTTAGTCCAAATATTTAAAAAAATCAAGAAGAATTTTCTAGACAAGCAAAAAATGTTGTAATTTTCAGAAATAATATCTCAAAAATAGGTGAGTTTTTCCTTACAACAATCAAAATAATTTGCCAATGGGGTAATAAAAAAAATCATATTATTTCTTTTGACATGAGATTAATTAGCTTACCCCATTGGCAGATTATTTTGCTCGTTTTAAAGAAAAACGTACTTAATTTTGCCATATTATTTCTTAAACCAAGAAAAAATGTTTTGCTTATCCAGAAAACATATCTTGATTTAAACATTTTTAGACATTTGGACTAGAAACAAGACAAAAAAATGTAAGTAAGAAAAGCATTTTTGCAGTGCTTTTGAAGATGCAAGCAAAAAGATACAAAAAACACACAAAAATAGAGACATTTTTAACCCTTCAAAATCCTCTCTGTCTTTAAGTGCGCTGCTTTCCACAGCTCTGTGAAATCCACATCCACCATTTCTGTTGCCCATTTGTGTGTTCACACCACTGTTGTTTTGCTGAGCACCTCTTTGTTTATTCGTTGTAATCGTCACTGTTGGTCGTATACTGAGCTCTTGAATGTTTTCAGTGTGACGTTGTCAGCCGGGGTGTGTTCTGTCTGCATGATCTGTCTTGTTTTTCGTTCTTTCGACTGGGCAGCGTTACAGCAAGGAGTTAATCACATCGTTAACTCCTTTAAAGAGGCTCTTGCACGGCCTTGCCACAGCGCATGAGACATTAGCTCATTCCCCAGCCATGTCACTCTCTGAAATAGCCACCTCAGTCTGCTGTCTTTAAACGTGTACCACCGCCGTCTATACAAGCCACTTCATCTGGATGTTGATCTGTTTGATAAGTTGCAATCTTACATCTTGAAGATGAACGTGGTACACACAGAACCTGTATTCACAAAACATCTTAAAGGGTTAGTTCACGCAAAAATGATATTTTCTGATCATTTCGTCCAAGATCTAGGTGACTTTTTGTCTTCAGTAGATCATTAAAGGTCCCATCAAATTAAAATCAAGCTTTTTTAGATGTTAGTGTCAGTATTGTTAGTTTTTACAAGCTACAAGCTAGTGCACAGCAAAACAGTGACAAGCTTTGCGTTTAGGAGATATAAAACTAATGCCGGTAGCTAGCTATCTGCAACTTTGGTCGCCCACTGAAGCTTAGCAGGGCTGTGCCTGGTCAGTAACTGGATATGAGATCACATGGGAAAGCTAGGTTGCTGCTGGAAGTGGTGTTCGTGAGACCAGCAGGGGGAGCTCAACCTGTGGTCTGTGTGGGTCCTAACGCCCCAGTATATTGCCGGGGACTCTATACTGCTCAGTGAGCGCCATCTTTCAGATGAGATTTTAAACCAAGGTCCTGAGGTATATAAGTGCTATATAAATGTAAGGGATTATTATTATTATTATTATTATTATTATTATTATTATTAATACTATTATTATTATTATTATTTTATTATTATTGATATTATTAAATAAAGCTTGTAGTTGGTTACTTCCGCCTAAATGGATCAGCGTCACCTCATACTTTAGTTTCTTATCAAATCTTGACCAATCAAATGCATTGCAGTGTCTGACATGCTCCGCCCCTTTAAGACACTTCACATTTGCTTTTCATTTGATGCGGTTGATCTCAACCACTCCCACCTGGCAGAGTGGTGATAAAACAAAACACTTATTGGCTGTTATTTTATAAGGGGAGGGGCTACACTATGTCCTCTTTAAGTTTCGATTGAGATTACGTCAAACATCGAATAAAAATGCACAATTCAAAGCACTTTACGAGACCTTTAAAGTAGATTTTGAGCGGAATCCAATTTTTTTGTGATTCACATAATGGCAGTGAATGGTTGCAGGTTTTTTTTTAGATTAAAAATAGATGCATACAAACGAGTCCAAATCAATAGTCGTATCTCCACACTGAAGTTTTGTGAAGCTAAACGATCAGTCTATGTAAGAAATTGAACGTTATTTAAAATAATGAGTTCCACTTTATATTAGGTGCCGCTTATACCTGTGAACTTACATGGGAACTAGATGTGTAAGTAGTATGTAACTACAGTGTACACACTATTGCAGTGCTAGTTCTGCCATTCCTATTCTAATACAATGTTCAGACGTACATGGTTTGCAAACAGGTGTGGAAGTGGGAGAACGCCTGCAAGTGCATATTGTAGTTACACAATGCACTTACATAATTCTTGTTACAGATGTGTGCTTTCTTAGTGTTGTTACCAATGTCATTTTAACACAAGCTATGTGTGTAGTTACACCAGTATTACACAAGTAAATACAATGTACCAGTGTGTACATACACTGTAGTTAGATGCTACTTACACATCTAGTTACCATGTAAGTTCACTGGTATAACCGACACTTAATATAAAGTGGGACCCAATATTATTAGCTTTGTTATTGTTAGCTTGGTCAAACAGTTCTCGGCGCATGTGCGAATGTAGTCCAAATGTAGTCCAATGACAACTGAGCGAGAGCTGGTGATGCAGTCACTAATATCTATCAACAAACTGCGTCATCTGACCTGTGGACTCACACATTTGGCATTAAAGTGACAGTACATCGAACTACATTTGCACATGGACTGACCAATGTCCAAATAGATACTAAATAATATCAGTGCTTTCCACAGGTTTGAAATATACTCGCGGTGGTAGTCAGATTGAAACACACCATTTACCAACATCACATAAATAGTTAACTATATGCAACAAATTAAACATAATTGAATTTTTAACAATAATTGTATTTATTATGACACTGTTATACACTTTTTTTTCTTTTCAATGGGTTAAAATAAAAAAGAATATCACTATTTTTCTTACTTTTATGCTATTCAGGAGCCATGTGCATCCACTGACATGTCAAATCTGCTTCTCTCTCTTTTAAAATCAAAGCAAACCCGAATGCCAAAGCATTTTAGATACGTATAAAATATGTAATAAATTGACATCAAAAAATTAATAAAATATACAGCAAATCAAAAATAAATGACAGAAAAAAATAAAAAGGATAAATATCTAAAAAAATTATTAGAATTACAAGATTAAAATATATATTATTTAAATAAGGCAAATCCGTTGATTGACCATTACTAATGATTAGCCAGTTTAGACCAGTCATTTCGTCCTCTCAGATTATATGGTCAAGTTTTTCTAAGTTGTTTAGATTAAAGAATGAATAATGTAATGTTTCTCTCACTCTAGCGACTGTGTGTGCACTGTTAGCTGCGAAGCCAAGCGAAAGTAAGCTTAAGTAAAAAGATAATGTAAAAACGCATTAAGACAGCTTTAGAAAGCGGAAGCAAAAACCGAATCCCGGACATTTTAGGAGCTTTACAAATCCCAGCCGGACAGATTTTTTAAGTCCCAAAGAGGTGCGTTTCTGTGGGTCTGAAGAGCACGTGACTGTCTGTGGGAGTGTTTACAGTTCACGCACACACAGAAAGAGACGGTTAAACGAGAGAAGATTTTCCACTACCTAAATCATTTGCAGATGTTTGGTTATATTGAACAGATCCAAAAAAAAGTGTCACTAAATGTACTTGGGCGGCCGTTAATATACCTGGGCGGCACGCCTAAGGAAAGTCTATGAATATGTAAATGGAGCTGGGCAAACATTAATCGCGATTAATCGCATCCAAAATAAAAGTTTGTTTTGATGTAGTATATATGCATGTATTATATATATTTAATATGTATATGTGATACACACTCAAATCTAGGCATGCCTGTGTGCATTTATATATATATATATATATATATATATATATATATATATATATATATATATATATATATATATATACAATCTTTAATAAACAAAACAAACTTTTATTTTGGATGTGATTATTCCAGATTAATTTTTATACAGCACTAAGTGTAAATAATTACATCTACTCGGACCGATCGCTTCGCTCCACAAGACCTCATTATGTCATCAGAAGCCACGGCTGTTGATTTGGACTTGTTTGTATGTGTTTAATTTGAATCTAAAAACCTGTCACCATTCACTGCCATTATGTAAATCAATGAATGGACTACAGATTTAGCTCAATTTACTTTAATGTACTATTAAAGAAAAATGTTCAAAGAAAAAAATCTTGGATGACCCACGGGTGGGTAAATTAACAGGAAATATTTGTATTTTTTAGGTGAACTATCCCTTTAGGTACTGTAGCTCATACTCATACAGAGTAGATTGCAGATTTAGGAGAAAATCTGTCAAATAATGGGCATGTTAGTTTAAGTTTTTGCTCACTGCAAGAAAAAAAAAAAGCTTTTATAGAATGTTTGTCTTGTTTCTAGTCTAAATATTAAAACATTCTTAAATAAAGAAGCAATTTTCTGTCTTGTTTTCAGAAATTTGTCAAAATTATATTGAGTTTTCCTTAAAACAAGTAAAATAATCTGCCAGTGCATGGGGTAAGCAAAATAATTCACAGTAAAAACAAGCTTATTTTGCTTACCCCATTGGCAGATTATTTTGTCTTTTTTAAGAAGAAACTTACTTAAAAACCTTCTTATTGCTATTTAGAGGACTTCTTAATCATAAGATAACCTGTTTTGTGAATACAGGCCATGTATTGTAAGTGCAAGAAACAGAAACATGCATTGGGCAAGTGCTTAAACGCAGATGTGAAAGCTTGGCCTATACATTACAAGTGCACCATCATATTGAAAACACTGTAATTTGCTCCTACTGAAACAAACCTCAGTTCTCAGGGGGATGATAGAGTTACCTTCAAACGTCTGCGCTGTTAAAGCAGATGTGTGTGGAGTTATTTCTGTAGACAGCTAAAAACATATTAGGATCGCTTTAGCATAGCAACTCTTATGTAATGCATTACTGATCCACTTTGGAACTAGGGCTGTTTAATTTAGTACAATTAATTATGCAAGAAGTATTTTGGGAGAAGTAAGAGCACATTTAATCATAGCCTGACTCTGAGTTGTACATTTATATACAAGTAAATGTTAATGTCAAGGTTATTATTGATAGATACATTTACACTTTAGATAAAATAAACATTTAGTAAAAATAATAATAATAATAATGATGATAATGATAATAATAATAATAATAATAATAATAATAATAATGATGACGATAATAATAATAATAATAATAATAATAATAATAATATTGATGACGATAATAATAATAATAATAATAATAATAATAATAATAATAATAATAATAATAGTAATAATAATAATGATGATTATAATAATAATAATGATGATAATAATAATAATAATAATAATAATAATAAAAAAATCCTCATCAACATTAATAATAAAATAGTAATAATAGTAATAATAAAAATGTTCATATGAAAGTTATTAAAGTTAGATACATTTAAAATTTCTCATAAATTTTTTGAAAAACATTTAGAAAAAATTAGAAGTAAATAAATAAATAAATAGATAATACATAAAATAAAATAATAATAATAAAAATAATAATAAACAAATCAATAACAACAACAACAATAAATAAATAAATTAATTACACAGATATGTTATTGAATAAAATGTTAATATTTGTTTTATTCTGTAAAGGTCAAAAAAGGCTTTATCCATAAATAAAGAAATAAAAAATATAAAATTTTATTTCTAAAACAAAACTTTAGATACACTCAAATAAAATCTCAGCCTTTATAGACTGTATAAACACATTTAAATAACAATTAAAACTATTGTATAGTAATTATGATAAAATAATAACTGACAAAATTATCAAAACTAAATCTAGAATTAAATCACTAAACTTTTAAATGAAACGAATATAGAAAACAAGTAAAAAACTAATATAATAACTATGATAATAATTAATACAATTATAAAATAAAAAAATGTTGAAACGGATCACTAAAACAAAAACTTTAAATATAACTTCACAGCAATAAATGTTCAATAAAAATAAAAATATAACAATTATGATATGCATACAGTACATAATATAAATAAAACCAACATGTCAAAGAGTAATCCATCATTTCAAATGGCCTACCAGGATGAAGCATTTACATTTGAAATCAGAATTATTAGCCCCCTTTGAATTTTATTTATTTATTTTTTATATTTTCCAAATGATGTTTAACAGGGCAAGGAATTTTCACAGTATGTCTGATAATATTTTTTCTTCAGAGAAAAGTCTTATTTGTTTTATTTCGCCTAGAATAAAAGCAGTTTTAATTAAAAAAACTATTTTAAGGTCAACATTATTAGCCCCTTTAAGCTATATTTTATTTTGATAGTCTAGAGAACAAACCATCATTATACAATAACTTGCCTAATTACCCTAACCTGCCTAGTTAACCACTTTTAGCTGTATAGATGTGTCTTGAAAAGTATCTATTAAAATATTATTTACTGTCATCATGGCAAAGATAAAATAAATCAGTTACTAGAGATGAGTTATTAAAACTATCATGTTTAGAAATGTGTTGAAAAAATACTCTGTTAAACAGAAATTAGGAAAAAATAAACAGGGTGGGCTACTAATTCTGACTTCGACTTTATACAGTAATTCTCCTTTCTTTCAAAAAAACTGCTTCTTCTGAGCACAACAAATGTAATATTTATTATAAAATTGATTGATTTAGTATTAAAAATATGTTTGGCCAAGCTACAAGCATCTACACTGAGGTTCTTGCTCAGAGTATGTTTTGAACTAAAAGCTTTAGTTGTTAATATTCTGAATAATAAGATTATTTATGTGCTCTGTGTGGCTTTAGGTCGATCTCCTCCAGGATTGGCTAAAACACCACTGTCCTTCCTGGGCCTGAAGCCCCACAACCCTGCTGAGATCCTGCTCAACCAGACGGGCTCAGGTGATACTCACACACACACGTTTGTTTTTGTCAATTGTGGGGACATTACATAGGTTTCTATTGTTTTTATTCTGTAGAAACTGTATTTTCTATTACCATCATATTCTATTAAAATGATTTGTTTATTTATTTCTAATCATTATTTTATTTCATTTAGTTTGAGTTAGTTACTAACTGCTAATCTCTGTTTAGTTTTTCAAATATTATGGATTTTTACATTTATTTCAGTCTACAAATTTTATTTTATTTTATTGTTGTTGTTTTTATTATTGTTGTTGTTGTCGTTGTTATTATTATTATTGTTGTTATTATTGTTATTGTTGTTATTATTATTATTGTTATTATTATTGTTATTATTATTATCATTATTATTAATATTATTATCATTATTATAATTATTATTAACAACAACAACAATAAAATATTTAATTCTGTGTGATTTATGAGCTGTTTTCTTCATGGGGACCAAAACAACTGGTATTGCTATACTTGTGGGGACATCTGGTCCCCATACCATGAAAAATACAAGCTATGCACACACACAGGTCTCTTGGCTTTGGTCTGAGCCGCTCCATGACATGCTCCATAAAGGGAGCTCAAATACATCTTGTGGACAGTATTTCAAAATAATCTTTCATTTGTCCCTCTCAAGTGTTTCCCCTTCTCCTTTTCTCCGCTCTTGAGCCGTGAGCTCATACATATCTTTAAATGGATTGGTGTTTTCTTTTCATATGCGGTTATATTGGGATAATTTTACTGTGGTCTGTTAAGTGAGAGTGATTTGTTGCAAAAACTAGTGAGCAACCCAGTGTGCAGCAGTGTAGGGGTAAAGAAAACATTACATAGACAAAATGACAGGTCAGTAAGTCTCTTTATGCATTCATTCATTCATTTTCTTTTGGCCTAGTCTCTTTATTCATCAGGGGTCACCACAGCAGAATGAACCGACAACTTACCCAACATATGTTTTACACAGCGGATGCTCATTCAGCTGCAACACTATACTGGGAAACATCCATACACTCTATCACAATCATAAACTACAGCCAATTTAGTTTATTCAATTCACCTATAGCACGTCTTTGGACTGTGTGGGGAAACAGGAGCACCCAGAGGGAACCCACATGCAAACTCCACAGAGAAATGCCAACTGATCCAGCCGGGACTTGAAACAGCAACCTTCTTGCTTTGAGGCAACAGTGGTAACCACTGAGTCACTGTGTCGCCTATGATAATATTGTGAAAAAATAAGTTGCCGGTTTATTCCGCTGTGGCGACCCCAGATTAATAAAGGGACTAAGCTGAAAAGAAAATGAATGAATATATGATGAACAGAAAAAAATATTTATTTATTTACAAAATAAATAAAAACAGTTACATCAATAATATTAAGAAATGTGTTTTATTATTATTATTATTATTTATATTATTATTATTATTAATATTTTACTCTAAAAACAGTTAACATCAATAATATTAAGAAATGTGTTTTTTATTATTATTATTATTTATATTATTATTATTAATATTTTACTCTAAAAACAGTTAACATCAGTAAAATTAAGAAATGTGTTTTATTATTATTATTATTATTATTATTTTATTCTATAAACAGTTAAGGTCAGTAAAATTAAGAAATGTGTTTTATTATTATTATTATTTTATTCTATAAACAGTTAAGGTCAGTAAAATTAAGAAATGTGTTATTATTATTATTATTATTATTGTTATTATTTTATTCTATAAACAGTTAAGGTCAGTAAAATTAAGAAATGTGTTTTATTATTATTATTTATATTATTATTATTAATATTTTACTCTAAAAACAGTTAACATCAATAATATTAAGAAATGTGTTTTTTATTATTATTATTATTTATATTATTATTATTAATATTTTACTCTAAAAACAGTTAACATCAATAATATTAAGAAATGTGTTTTTTATTATTATTATTATTTATATTATTATTATTAATATTTTACTCTAAAAACAGTTAACAGTAAAATTAAGAAATGTGTTTTATTATTATTATTATTTATATTATTATTATTAATATTTTACTCTAAAAACAGTTAACATCAATAATATTAAGAAATGTGTTTTTTATTATTATTTATATTATTATTATTAATATTTTACTCTAAAAACAGTTAACAGTAAAATTAAGAAATGTGTTTTATTATTATTATTATTTATATTATTATTATTAATATTTTACTCTAAAAACAGTTAACATCAGTAAAATTAAGAAATGTGTTTTATTATTATTATTATTATTATTATTTTAATCTATAAACAGTTAAGGTCAGTAAAATTAAGAAATGTGTTTTATTATTGTTATTATTTTATTCTATAAACAGTTAAGGTCAGTAAAATTAAGAAATGTGTTATTATTATTATTGTTATTATTTTATTCTATAAACAGTTAAGGTCAGTAAAATTAAGAAATGTGTTTTATTATTTTATTTTATTTATTTATTTTTTATTTTAAAGTATTTCCTATCAAAATTTTCTTCAGGAGATCATCTTGTTCCTTTTAGTTTGACTGGCATAAAATTACATATATTTTACAAAATAATTACGAACAGTTAAGGTCATTATTATTAGGAATTAATTATGTGTTTTGTTGTTGTTGTTGTTATTATTATTATTATTAGTAGTAGTAGTAGTAGTAGTAGCAGTATTAGTATTATTAGCTAGAGAACACGCCACTTTTGTCCAGTAATTTAACTAATTTCATGTGCACTATTTGTCTTTTTTTTTAAATTGAGATGTAAACATACACTTTGTCCAAAACATACACAATAGCAAACTGAGAAAACATTCACCTGATAAAAAAGTTGATGAATTATTTTCTTTTGCTAAAAACTGCTCATGACATCACATTTTCTTCGTTGAGTTTCTTTGATATTTGGGGTGATATATGACCTGATCTTTACCTCGGCATGTTCGGTGAGTTTGACTCTCAGAGGCCAGCAGGCGTAAAACATGTCGTTTTTCTGTAGGCTGAGAAGTAACGGGATCCTACGGTGATCTGCAGAAACTCTAGATTGGAGCAAGTTCTCATGCAGGGCTGATTTTAGCGTCGTTCCTCAGGGAGTTAATTTGAGGCCTGCTAAAACACAAGAGCCATACATACATACGGTGCACACACTAACATTATTACGAGATGATGTGTCACAGGGGCCACTTTGTCCTACTATAGTTAGTTTAAATGATGTCATGTGCTTATTGAAGATAAGGGATGTCGATTTGAGCAGTTTAAACAGCACCGGCTGGTATTTGGAGCTGCCAAAAATGCGAATGAAGATTAGACTGTTTGTGTTGGTTGCATTTCCTGGTTTTTGCTTTATTAAAAGTATTGCGGTTTTTGCATATCATGTTGTTTTCATTTATTTTCTTCCAAAAACTACAAAAGGAGGTGAAACATACAAGTTTTTTTTTGGTTTTGAATGTATTTCTACTTGGGCTGCATGGTAGCGCAGTGGATAGCACGTTAGCAAGAAGGTCACTGGTTTGAGCCTTGGCTGGGTCAGTTGGCATTTCTGTGTGGAGTTAGCATGTTCTCCCCGTGTTCGCGCGGGTTTCCTCCGCGTGGTCCTGTTTCCCCCACAAGTCTAAAGACGTGGTATAGGTGAATTGGGTAAGCTAAATTGTCCGTAGTGTATGTGTGTATGAGTGTGTATGGATGTTTCCCAGTGATGGGTTGCAGCTGGAAGGGCATCGGCTGCGTAAAACATATGCTGGATAAGTTGGCGGTTCATTCTGCTGTGGCGACCCCAGATTAATAGAGGGACTAAGCCGAAAAGAAAATGAATGAATGAATGTATTTCTACTTGTCAAAATAATAAAAGAAAACATTCAACAATCAAATAATTAAATTCTTTAATATGGTTATCTAAAGCTGAATAAGTATTCATAAACTGTTGTTTTAAGTTTGCTGTTTACATAGTTTAATTTTTTTTTTCATTTTTCATTTACACTCACCGGCCACTTTATTAGGTACACCTGTCCAACGGCTCGTTAACATATATTTCTTGACAGCCAATCACATGGCAGCAAATGCATTTAGGCATGTAGACATGGTCAAGATGATCTGCTGCAGTTCAAACTGAGCATCAGAATGGGGACGAACGGTAAACTGAACATGGCATGGTTGCTGGTGCCAGACGGGCTGGTCTGAGTATTTCAAAAACTGTTAACTAATCTACTGGGCACAACAGCAGAAGACCACACAGGGTGCCACTCTTGTCAACTAAGAACAGGAAACTGAGGCTACAATTCGCACAAGCTCACCAAAATGGGACAATAGAAGATTGGGGAAAACCTTGCCTGGTCTGATGAGTCTCAATATCTGCTGCAACGTTTAGATGGGAGGGTCAGAATTTGGCATCAACAACATGAAAGCATGGATCCATCCCGCGTTGTATCAACGGTTCAGGCTGCTGGTGGTGGTGGTGGTGGTGTAATGGTGTTGGGGATATTTTCTTGGCACACATTGGGCCCATCAGTACCAATTGAGCATCATGTCAAAGCCACAAACTATTTGAGTACCACACCCATCTTCTGATGGCTACTTCCAGCAGGATAACGCACCATGTAATAAAATGCGAATCATCTCAGACTGGTTTCTTGAGCATGACAATGAGTTTACTGTACTCAAATGGCCTCCACAGTCACCAGATCCAAATCCAATAGAGCACCTTTGGGATGTGGTGGAATGGGAGATTCACATCATGGATGTGCAGCCGACAAATCTGCAGCAACTGTGTGATGCTATCATGTCAATATGCAGCAAAATCTATGAGGAATATTTCCAGTACCTTGTTGAATCTATGCCACGAAGGATTATGGCAGTTCTGGAGACAAAACGGGGTCCAACCTGGTACTTGTAAGGTGTACCTAATAAAGTGTCCGGTTAGTGTGTATGTATGTATGTATGCGTGTGTGTATATATATATATATATATATATATATATATATATATATATATATATATATATATATATATATATATATATATATATATACGATTATATAAGATTTGGCCCTATTTTGATGTTTTGTTGAGGTCATAAACACAAAATACACAAATACAAAAAAAAAGTATTTATAATAACTGATATAATTTATAATTTATGAAAGTGTTAATAGATGATGTGCAGTAAATTAACACAATATATTAATCTTCATATTATTATACAAATAATCCAATATCATAGTATAGAAATCAATCAGAGATTCTTCACTTACAGTATGTTTATGATAAAAAATAAATAGTTTGGTTTAATTAAATTATGACAATTATGTAGATGAAATGTCAGTATAAAGTCGTCCCATTTCCTTGAACTTCTACAATTTCTTTGTGTTATGATTTTTTTTTCTGCTGTCGGATAAACAGAGAGTGAGGATGAGGAAGGTAAGAATGTACCAGATTTAGACTACATCTAAACAACGTTTTGTCATCTTTCACATCTTCTCCATATTTTTGTACATATTTTATCCTGTTGGTCAAACAAGATAAACTACAATCCATCTTTGACTTAAGTGAAATTTCCTCTTCGAAATTTAGGTTGAGATCTAGTCTCTCTATGGGATGGTTCATACCAAAATGACAATTTTCTAACTATTTACTCTCCCTCAAGTGGTTATAAACTGTTTCTGTTAAACACAAAAGAAGATATTTTGAGGTATGTTGAAAACTTGTGAGCACGGACTTCCATAGTAAAAAAAACTAATATTATGGAAGTCAATGGTGACAGGTTTCCAGCTTTCGTTGAAATATTTTAAAGCTTAACAGAAGAAAGAAACTCATACACTGCAAAAATGCTTTTCTTATCTAGAGCTTTTGTCTTGTTTCTAGTCCAAATATCTAAAAACTCTTAAATCAAGAAGAATTTTCTAGACAAATAAAAAATATTGTCTTATTTTCAGAAATTATGTGCCCAAATTGAGTGAGTTTTCCTTAAAACAAGCAAAATAATCTGCCAATAGAGTAAGAAAAATTATCTTGTTTTCGACTTAAAGGGCACCTATGGTGAAAAATCTACTTTCAAGCTGTTTGGACAGACATGTGTGTAGGTATAGTGTATAGACCATCATATTAGGGTGATATAAACACACCCAGTCCTTTTATTTATTTTTTATTTTTCAATTCAACAACATAAAAATGGTGGACCAATTGGAAAAACGAGTGTGTTGTCTGTGTGTGTGCGCGTGCGTGTCTGCGCTGTGTATGTGTATCTGTGTGTGTGCTCGTGAACTTTGTAACAACATTGTGTGTGACTCATCGTTGCAAATCAACAACAAATGCATCACATACTCATTGGTAAAGTTCTTACTGTAGTATTTCTCACAAACGCTATACGTGAGATCTGCTTCCTTTATGTCTGTCTGTTGTCTGACGCAGCCGAGGGAGGAGATTAAGGCACGCAGAAAGGCATGTAGAAACGGTGGGCAGGAAGGACTAGCCTTAAAGGTGCAGTACAACAAAACCGCCACCTGATTAAAAAAGGTATAAAAAGAAACTAATAAAAGCTATAATAAAAAATCTGATGGGTGTTTTGAGCTGAAACTTTACAGACACATTCTGGAGACACAAAAGACTTATATTAAATCTGGAAAAAGGGCTAACCTAAGCACCCTTTAAAACAAGATTATTTTTCTTGCCACATTGGCAGATTATTTTGCTTGTTTTAAAAACTCACTTAATTTTGCCATATTTCTTAAATCAAGACAATAAGTTTTGCTTGTCTAGAAAATTCCACTTGATTTAGCAATATTTAGATATTCAGACTAGAAACAAGATAAAACATCTAAGTAGGTCAAGAATTGTTTGCAGTGTAAAGGTTTGAAACAGGTAGAGGGTTAGTAAATGATGACAAAATGTTCATTTTTAGGTGAACTATCCCTTTAAAATGTATATTTGTATAAAGGAATGTTTTCCATTGGTCCATATTCCATGTTTACTCCCTCAAACATTAATATAGAGCATCATAAGCTGCTCATTTTTATCAGTGTTCATTTCAAGCACATTAAATCATCAGGTCATGTTTTAGATGTTCTCGCCAATCTATTTTTTTTTTTGACTTTGGTGCTCACAGCTATTTTTCTCCTTATCTTTTTTTTTTTTCAGAGCCTCGTAGTTATGTGGAGTCTGTGGCGAAGGCAGCAGCAGTACCTGCATCTCCAACGTATGACAGTGACAGCGTAACTCGTCCTGCTGGACCGTCCCATGCGTACAATGCTCCACTTTCCTCTAGCAGCCCAATTCAGAACCCAGATCCAGTGTAAGTGTCACTCCAGTGTTTTTTTTTCTCTGTAACACTATTTCTGAACTGCCCCAAATCATATCTGTCAACATTGGTATGTGGAAAAAAGGGATATGCCCACTATAATAAGGGTTTAACCCCCCAACCCCACAAAAAATCCCCAAATTACTAAATCTGTTCTTCAGGAGCTGTTTCATTGTAACAAATAAACAGTTAAACGGTCAGTAATATGCTTTATTATTTACAAAATAAAAAATAAATAGTAAACATTAGCAGCAAATAAATTAGCAAACAGTTCAGCTTATTCAAAGAGCTATTATACAGAAATAGAATCAAGTTATCAAATCTCATTAATCATTTCTTCACTGTATAACTTACACATTCTAAATAAAGAGCAACGAATGAATCTCATTTATTTGGATTTTTCATTTGATTACATTAAATAACAAAGGGTGTCCCTTTAAAAATGCACACATCTAACGTTATAATGAAAGCGTTCGATTGTCCTGCATGAGCATAAACAGTTAGGAAAGCAAAGTTAGTTGTATTTGAAAAAAACCCCCACCAAGATCGACATCTTTAGATGTTATTGTTATTAATTATGTGTATTTGTCTGTTCAAACACGCACCCAAAACCCAGACTTTCGCTCTGCTTCCAAGCACATGTACAGAATCCGTTTGAGAAACAGCTTCTATTTATCACTATGGAGCGCGTCATCTGACTGTCACGCACCGCTATATGACTGTTTTGAGAATTGCATATGAAAGGGAGACGGCACCTGTAAAGGAAAGGAAGGGAATCCCGCGGTTTTTATATTTATTTCAAAGTGTTTTCATGCCTAAATAAAACGAAAGCACAAAACAGACTCTCATTTAAGAGCGAGGGGCAGCCCCTGGTGGTTCGGCGGTATGGGTTGCGTATAGGGAGGATCAGCTCTTTAATGTTTATTGCCATCCTTCAGAGAAAGACTAAAAAACGGGAGATCATATGTTGCAGTGTTATCACAGTATTAACCTAAAATAAATTTAACATTAAATGAATGACAATCTTCAACGCTTTGGTGTATAGATTTAAGCTTGGTCTAATAAAAAACAAAACAAAAAAAAAACGCTTTTTAGATTGTAGCTAACAGTAATATGTTTTATTATTATTATTTACAAAAAATAGTAAACATTAGCAGCAAATACATGAGCAAACAGTTCAGCTTATTCAAATTAAGAGCTATTATAAAGATATGGAATCAAGTTATCAAATCTCATTAATCTTTTCTTCACTGTATAACACATTCTGATTAAAGAGCAACGGATGAATCTCATTTATTTGGATTTTTCATTTGATTACATTAAATAACAGAGGTGTCCCTTTAAAAATGCACACATCTAACGTTATAATGAAAGCGTTCGATTGCTTTCCTGTTTATGCTCATTCATTCATTCATTTTCTTTTCGGCCTAGTCCCTTTATTAATCTGGGGTCACCACAGCAGAATGAACTGCCAACATATCCAGCACATGTTTCACGCAGTGGATGCCCTTCCAGCCACAACCCATCTCTGGGAAACAACCCTACATACCCATTCACACTGATACACTACGGAAAATTTAGCCTACCCAATTCACCTGTACTGCATGTCCCGAGCACCCAGAGGAAACCCACACGAACGCAGGGAGAACATGCAAACTCCACACAGAAACGCCAACTGAACCGACCTTCTTGCTGTGAGGCGACAGCACTACCTACTGCGCCACTGCGTTGCCACTGTTTATGCTCATTTAGTACAAAATTAGTTGTATTTGAAAAGAACCCCACCAAGATCGACATCTTTAGATGTTATTGTTATTAATTATTTGTATATGTCTGTTCAAACACGCTCCCAAAACCCAGACTTTCGCTCCGTTTTATTTCAGATCGCATGTACGGAATCCATATGGGAAACAGCCTCTATTTATCACTATGAAGTGCATCAGCTGACAGTCACGCACCGCTATATGACTGTTTTGAGAATTGCATATGAAAGGGAGACGGCACCTGTAATGGAAAGGAAGGAAATCCTGCCGTTTTTATATTTATTTCAAAGTGTATTCATGCCTAAATAAAACGAAAGCACAAAACAGACTCTCATTTAAGAGCGAGGGGCGGCCCCTGGTGGTTCGGCGGTATGGGTTGCGTATAGGTAGGATTGGCTCTTTAATGTTTATTGTCACCCTTCAGAGAAAGACTAAAAAACGGGAGATCATACGTTGCAGTGTTATTACAGTATTAACCTAAAATAAATGTAACATTAAATGAATGCCAATCTTCAACGCTTTAGTGTATAGATTTAACCTTGGTCTCATAATAAAAAATAAAAAAAAAACACTTTTTAGATAGTAGCTAACAGTAATATGTTTTATTATTATTATTTACAAAAAATAGTAAACATTAGCAGCAAATACATTAGCAAACAGTTCAGCTTGTTCAAATTAAGAGCTTTTATAAAGATATGGAATCAAGTTATCAAATCTGATTCATCTTTTCTTCACTATATAACACATTCTGATTAAAGAGCAACGGATGAATCTCATTTATTTGGATTTTTCATTTGATTACATTAAATAACAGAGGTGTCCCTTTAAAAATGCACACATCTAACGTTATAATGAAAGCGTTCGATTGCTTTCCTGTTTATGCTCATTCATTCATTCATTTTCTTTTCGGCCTAGCCCCTTTATTAATCTGGGGTCGCCACAGCAGAATGAACTGCCAACTTAACCAGCACATGTTTCGCGCAGTGGATGCCCTTCCAGCCACAACCCATCTCTGGGAAACATCCCTACACACCCATTCACACTCATACACTACGGACAATTTAGCATACCCAATTCACCTGTACTGCATGTCTTTGGACTGTTGGGAAAACCGGAGCACCCGGAGGAAACCCACACGAACGGAGGGAGAACATGCAAACTCCACACAGAAACGCCAACTGAACCGACCTTCTTGCTGTGAGGCGACAGCACTACCTACTGCACCACTGCGTTGCCACTGTTTATGCTCATTTAGTACAAAATTAGTTGTATTTGAAAAGAACCCCACAAAGATCGACATCTTTAGATGTTATTGTTATTAATTATTTGTATATGTCTGTTCAAACATGCTCCCAAAACCCAGACTTTCGCTCCGTTTCATTTCAGATCGCATGTACGGAATCCATATGGGAAACAGCCTCTATTTATCACTATGAAGTGCATCAGCTGACAGTCACGCACCGCTATATGACTGTTTTGAGAATTGCATATGAAGGGGAGACGGCACCTGTAATGGAAAGGAAGGGAATCCCACCGTTTTAATATTTATTTCAATGTGTATTCATGCCTAAATAAAACGAAAGCACAAAAAAGACTCTCATTTAAGAGCAAGGGGCGGCCCCTGGTGGTTCGGCGGTATGGGTTGCGTATAGGGAGGATCGGCTCTTTAATGTTTATTGGCACCCTTCAGAGAAAGACTAAAAAATGGGAGAAATACGGGAAAATACCTTTACAGGATGTAAAATACTCTAACTGTAAAATAACCGTAAAATACTGGAGAATCCCAGGAAAAATGGGAGGGTTGACAGGTATGACTCAAATGCCTCTACTGAAATAATTCTAACTTCAACTGTATATATATATCAGAATTATTTTATTTATTTGTTTCTGTTTTTTCAGCGAAAGCACATTGGCTGACAGTGGGGTGGGGATGAATTCTTTATCCCAGGCTGCTGTCGACATCTTCCATTTCCAGCCCTCCGAAATCCCATACCAACCACCACCACCCCCCTACCCAACCTCCATGTTGGGTAGCTACATCAGCCCCTCTCCAGCAGAGGCCATGCAAAATAATACCATCACCACCATCCAGCCACTCTCTGGAAGTCCTGGGACAAGACACCACACCATCCTTTCTGACATGACATCCGTTCCCAACTTCCAACACAGATTAGCAAATCAGGAAGGTCCTATACTTGGGCGACAACAGACTCCAGCTAATGGGCATTTGCCTGGAATTGCTGGTAGCCCAGTGCAAGGAAGACACACCATGGTGTCCCAGGGTACGCAGAGCAGTCCCATTCTGACCAGACAGTATCCTGTCACCCAGGGGATTCAGAGTAGTCCAATTCTCAGCAGGCAGCCAATGGGACAAGCTGTCCAGAGCAGTCCAGTCCTCAACCGACAGGCATCCCTGAATCAACCAAACCAAAGCAGTCCAGTGTTGAGTAGACAGCCGTCCATTACTCAACCCAACCAAGGCAGCCCCGTCCTAAGCAGACAGTCCTCACTTACTCATCCCAGTCAGGGTAGTCCCATTCTAGGACGCCACCCTTCCCTAACACAGGGTAGCCCCAGCCTGGACAGGCACCCGATGTACAGCGGTTACACCACTCCAGAAGAGCGACATGGAGCTCTGTCACGCCAAAGCAGCTCTTCAGGATACCAGCCGCCATCTACGCCTTCATTCCCAGTGTCTCCAGCAGGATACATAGAGGGAGTGGGATTCAGACAGGGGAGTCCTGCACTCCAGCCTCAGCTGCCTGAAAAGAGACGCATGTCCAGCAGTGACCGCACCAATGGTGGCCTGTCCTACGGGACGCTCAATGGGAAGATGTCCTCGCCGGTGTCAAGTGGTGGCAGCACTCCGAGTGTTCATTTCTTCCACACGCTCCCCGATTTCTCCAAACTCAACATGTGTGGTAAGTCTAATACCTGATTCACACCAAAAGTGAAAAACGTATTTAGTAGTAGAGTAGATTACAGACAATGAACTTGCACAAACAGAGGCGATTTTCTGCTGAGTCGTGATTCATAATGCACGATGACACGTTTTCTGCGATAATGTGGAAATAGCCTCAATTGTATTTACTGCACATGTTTTTTTCATTGAATTAATTTCATGTTTTGTTTTTCATTTATTTTTATTTTTTTTAATTTTCAGGTTTATCCTAAAGAAAATAAGACTAGATGTTAAAATATACATACATACATACATACATACATACATACATACATACATATATATATATATATATATATATATATATATATATATATATATATATATATATATATATATATATATATATATATACATACATATATATATATATATATATATATATATATATATATATATATATATATATATATATATACATATATACATATATATATATATATATATATATATATATATATATATATATATATATATATATATACATATATATATATATATATATATATATATACATATATATATATATATATATATATATATATATATATATACATATATACATATATATATATATATATATATATATATACATATATATATATATATATATATATATATATGTATATATGTATATATATATATATATATATATATATATATGTATATATGTATATATATATATATATATATATATATATATATATATATACATATATATATATATATATATATATATATATATATATATACATATATACATATATATATATATATATATATATATATATATATACATATATACATATATATATATATATATATATATATATATATATATATATATACATATATATATATATATATATATATATATATATATATATACATACATATATATATATACATACATATATATATATATACATACATATATATATATATACATACATATATATATATAATATATATATATATATATATATATATATACATACTATATATATACATACATATATATATATACATATATATATATATATATATATATATATATATATATACATATATATATATATATACATACATATATATATACATACATATATATATATATATATATATATATATATATATATACATACATATATATATACACACATATACATATATATATATATATATATATATATATATATATATATATATATATATATATATACATACATATATATATACACACATATACATATATATATATATATATATATATATATATATATATATATATATATATATATATATATATATATATATATATGTGTGTGTGTGTGTGTAGATGTGTATATGTATATTATCATTTAAAAAGAGTGATGATAACCCTAATATGGATGATCCTGAACAGTTGCTTGCATGTCTGTTGAGTTTTTAAAGAGTCATTAAGTAGCATAGACATCCTAAACTAATCCCACATTACAGCTGATGGACCGCTAAATAAAATGCATTTTTCATTTCCCAGATGGAAGTCCAGAAACCAGAATGAACGTGAAGTTTGTCCAGGACACGTCCAAATTCTGGTATAAACCAGATATCTCTCGAGACCAAGGTAAGGGCGCTGTGCAATATATATGTGTCCCAGGGTTAATTTACCTATATTTAGACCCCCAAATGGAGGCTCATAACTCCCATAAAGAGTCAAATATGTCTCCTGCCACCATATATGAGGTCAATCGCTGCTTGTCTGCACATCTGGTTCTCCTCTGTGCTCTTATTGGATTAGATCATCTGCGTTGGAGACCTCTTTTTAAACGCAAGCACATGCAGTGACATCACACTGCACTCGACACATGTGCTTAGTTAAATACAGCAAACATCGTTGTTTCATTAGCTTGTCTTAACGATAAAAATAAACCTCTTTTTTCTTTGCTTACTCCTTATCTCTGTGTGTAAAACTGGGGGGTAATTTGTAGCAATTTGTTTGCAATTTGCTCACATCTCCAAGTTGTAAATTATAATGTAAAAATATAAACAAACACAGTTCATCATTGAATAAATTAATGGATGTTACAGGCCCGTAGCCAGTCAATTAAAAGGGGGGGTTCTTTTTTCTCGAAAAGTGGACCTATTTGCAGTTATCTGAGGTTCAAATATTGCATTTTGGTAACATTTTAAGCACTAATTTGTGCTGAATTAACTTGTTGGATGGTTATCATTACCACACTTTTTGATGCAACAAAAATACTTCCTTCATTTTTGTCAAAGTGCTTACCATACTATTTTTTATTTACAAAAAAAATGATATTGTAAAGTGCATTTAAACTGTAAAGCCCCGGTAGGGATGGGTACTGAAACTCGCTACTTTATCAGTATCGGTGCTACATTTTAAACGACTAAAGGATCGATAAACTCTGACGTTAACGGTTCTGCTATAGGTACTGGAGAATTATTGTTGAAAAAACATTACTTACAGTAGCATAATTTAACTGACCAAATTTTTTAATTTGCGGTATTTGATATTCGTCTGCACAGTTGGCAATCTCACATGAGAAATGCTCATGTTCCTGCGAGCGCGTCGAGTATAAAAGCCTTCACAGTGCTTGGCTGTGCACGCACATTCAGCAGAGGCTCACGCTCAGCGCACACACACAGCTTGCGACACAGTCTCGCGCACACACAGCTTGTGAGCTTGTGGAATGAACCAAATGGGTTGTATTTCACGAGCAGACTGCGACGATGCCCGTTGCAACAGACACAACAAGTTGTATAAGTTGTTTATTTTCTTGTATAGGCGGAAACGCAAGCAATCTGGCTAAGTGAAAGTATCTTTCAAAAGTGCATTAACTGCAATGAAAAGTAATGAAAAGTTTTTGACTGCCTAGCTACTAACGGTAACGATACATCATCCACATCGTTATGCCAGCAGTCACTCACATAAATTAGTATAATATTAATAGTTAAATAAACACACACATTCGGTTACAATGAAAACAGCGTTTATTTTTGCAGTAGCCTAAATAAATCTTAAACATTATAAATGCTTTTATATCAGCTGTATTCACAAATATATCCTATAAATAGCCTAATAATAAACTATGCTCATTAAGAAATTATTTTAAAAAACTGCTTATTTTAACATGGCAAGATGCTCCAAAACTGTAGTAAAAACACCATTAACTCATTTATGTGAATGCGTTGATGAAAAATCATAAACATTATCTCATTTAACTGCCATTTGCAACTCAAAGAGGGTATTTTCAACTGCAGGCAGCACAATAAACCAAGAAAATTTCTGCCTGAAAAGGCAGACATGTTGATTTTTCTCCAGAAGAATGGTTAAAATCTGAGTCATTTTCCTTCAAAACATTGTACATTCTTTTACAACTATACAATTGTTATATATAACAATTTGTTTTACAACTATTGGTTTCGTTTTGCTTTACATTAAAAACGTAATTATAAAACAAAGTGTTTTTAATTCTGTTCAATTTGTTTTTTTATGAAAAAACACTACAAAATATACCGATAAGAGAACCGTTAAAGTACCGAACCGATAGGTGGTCTCGATAAAAGTAGTAATACTGTTAAAACCTTAATCCCTAGGCCCCGGTCAGATCACACAATTTTTATTGTCAGTTATGAAAGTAACTAAGTTAGATTATGCAATTTTTGTTTCTTTATAAAATCTTGACTTGTCACGGTATGATTCCTCTTTAATAGCAAGATCTTTTCTTTGAAATCTAAATGTATATTTTCCTGCCATGGGTTTTTTATTAACACTTCCTCGCCTGTACTTGCCATGAGTGAGCTGGAGAAAATGAAAGCACATAAGCAGCAGCAAGGAAAAATCAGATGCTCAAGACATAATCTTTAAAATAATGACCTATTAAAAAAATATAGCAAATATAAGACAGAGGTTTGTGATACAATCACAGTGAAGCGTTCATTAAATCCTTATTTTCCTCAGAGCGAAACAAATCCTCCACCCGCACAGTTGAGTAGTGGAGGAGCACAAACAAAAATATCATTTGGACATTTTTCTTGGAAAAATGTTTTACATATTAAACTAATTTGAAACTAAATTTTATACATTTTCTCTTGATTTTCCCTCTTTTTAACATTTTTATTTAATATTTTTCTCTAACATAAATTTGGGTGTACTCATTTTTGGACCGTTATTGTACATTATTTATCATAGATTACAATCATTTTCATAGATTAGCTCCATATCTGGCTTTAGTACTGACTAAACTAATATATATGCACAAATATAATGTTGTATAGCATCCAGTATTTCATATAGGATGAGCACTATATATATTTCTGTCATCTAAGTTTGAAATATTTACTAGTATCAGAAAAACAAAGCAGCGGATATTCTGGTACAAATAAACATTGTGCTTTTTCATTGTGCTCAGCGATTAACATGCTGAAGGATCAAGATCCCGGAGCCTTTGTGATTCGGGACAGTCATTCATTCAGAGGAGCCTACGGCTTGGCCATGAAAGTTGCTTCACCACCTCCAACCACTCAACCTACAAAGAAAGGTATGTCATGTGCTTCCTCTCAGCATGCGGCTAATGCAGAAAAGCATTCCCCAAATCTCTTCCAGTTTGCAGATCTGATCGTAATCCATTCTGTCTACACACAAAACCAACAACACA
The DNA here is from genome assembly GCF_903798145.1 of Danio aesculapii. Lineage (NCBI taxonomy): Eukaryota > Metazoa > Chordata > Actinopteri > Cypriniformes > Danionidae > Danio > Danio aesculapii. The sequence goes on along the minus strand of NC_079443.1, from coordinate 48,718,294 downwards.
CACTCAAATGCTTACAGTGTTTCATTAGGAAACAAAGGACAGTGGAAAGCCTCCGCTCCCATGCAGCCAGAGGTTTTAAAACACCTACTCATATATTTGGCTAAATATTATTGCAGAATCTGGGAGCTATTGATTCTGATTAGTCATTTATGGCATTTTTGTGGCCAGATATTTCATAAAAGCACACTAGATAGAATTGATTACTCATTTAGGGATTTCTTAGGGTGTATTTGCACTTGGCAGATTTAGTTTGATTAAAATGAACTCTTGTGCTGTTATTGCAGTTAATTTAAAAAGATGGCTCTCAGTCCACTTCCAAATTAATTCTTTGTCAATGTAATTAAATGAAAAATAAATATTAGGCAGGCGATGCGGTGGCACAGTGGGTAGCACGATCGCCTCACAGCAAGAAGGTTGCTGGTTAGAGCCTCGGCTGGGTCAGTTGGCATTTCTGTGTGGAGTTTGCATGTTCTCCCCGTGTTAGCTTGGATTTCCTCCGGGTGCTCCGGTTTACCCCACAAGTCTAAAGACATGCGCTATAGGAGAATTGGGTATGCTAAAATTTACCATAGTGTATGTGTGTAAATGAGTTTGTATGGATGTTTCCCAGTAATGGGTTGCAGCTGGAAGGGCATCCGCTACGTAAAACATGCTGGATAAGTTGGCTGTTCATTCCGCTGTGGCGACCCCAGATTAATAAACGGACTGAGCCGAAAAGAAAATGAATAAATGAAGAAAATAGTAGGCAGGCAAACATGAAATATTGCTGTCAGAGATGCACTCTTTTCCTTTTCTTATAAACACATCATCTTCCCACCTGTAGGAACCACATCCTTTCCTATTTCCACTCTATATGTACCAGACGCGTTCCTACTGTATATACAGTTCATTTAGGACTCAATGCTATTAAATAAAATAAATAATAATAAACTACTAAACTTACACTTGTCATAGTAGCTACACTCAGTGGCCACTTTATTAGGTACACCTGTTCAACGGCTCGTTAACGTAAATTTAAAATCTGTCAATCACATGGCAGCAACTCAATGCATTTAGACATGTAGACATGGTCAAGACGATCTTCTGCAGTTCAAACTGAACATCGGAATGGGAAAGAAAGGTGATTAGAGTGACTTTGAATGTGGCATGGTTGTTGGTGCCAGACGGGCTGGTCTGAGAATTTCAGAAACTGCTGATCTACTGGGATTTTCACGCACAACCATCTCTAGGGTTTACAGAGAATGGTCCGAAAAAAAGGTAAGAATGAGGTAAGAAAATATCCAGTGAGCGGCAGTTCTGAGGGCGCAAATGCCTTGTTGAGGCAGAGGAGAATAGCCAGACAGGTTCAAGCTGTTAGAAAGGCAACAGTAACTCAAATAATCAAAAACTCGTTCCGAAGAGCATAACCCATCTTCTAATGACTACTTCCAGCAGGATAACACGCTATTGTCATTAAGCACAAATCATCTCAGACTGGTTTCTTGAACATGACAATGAGTTCACTGTACTCAAATGGCCTCCACAGACACCAGAACCCAATCCAATAGAGCACCTTTGGGATGTGGTGGAATGGGAGATTCACATCTTAGATGTGCAGCTGACACATCTGCAGCAACTGTGTGATGCTATCATGTCTATATGGACCAAAATCTCTGATGAATATTTCCAGTACCATGTTAAATCTATGCCATGAAGGATTAAGGGAGTTCTGAAGGCAAAGAGGGGTCCAACTCGGTACTTGTAAGGTGTACCTAATAAAGTTGCCAGTGAGCGTATGTATTGCTGCTCTTTGGAGATTCTAAGAGCTTATTTCATTCTCATTTGTTAGTCATTTAGATGAATAAATGTAAATATAATGTAAAGATTGAGCAAATATAGTCATTACACTAATGTTAGACTTATCACTATCAAATACTGATGTTTTTTATTTTTCAGATTTGAACTTATTTTCTTCTTTATTATTACAGCTGGAGACGTCACTAACGAGTTGGTGAGACATTTTCTTATTGAGACGAGTCCAAAGGGTGTGAGACTGAAGGGCTGTCCCAACGAGCCATACTTTGGTAAATCAGACATTTTTCATTTTTACATTTTAAACAAAAAATCTGTTCTAAAACCTACTAAGCAGTGTTTGTCCACTTTAAAGATGGTTTATTTGTTGCTGTCATTGAATGCTCCATTGGAAAGTGGGTGGGGAGCAGAAGCTTATTTGCACATAAAAAGGCACACGCAAAAACAAAATGTGCATTGTGTTATTGTGCATTTTAAAGTATCCTATGAAAAACTAGTAATAGAAATGACAAATTTAAATTAAAAACATTTTACGCTCACTTGAGGGTTATTTAGACTTGTATGAAAAAAGGTTTAATAACTTCCAAGGCAGCATTATAAGCCTTTTTCTTCCACCCAAAAAGCGCCATATACAACATGGTATAATATTGTTTCCACTGGTGTAAAGTAACTCATTACAAATACTCAGATTGCTGTAATTAAGTAGTTTTTCTCAGGAATTGTAATTTACTTAGTAGTTTTAAAAATGTGTACATTTACTCTTACTTGAGTACATTTTTAATGCAGTATCAGTACTTTTACTCCACTACTTTACTTCCACCTGCAGTCACTACTTTATTATTTCTTGTCTATGGGGATTAGAAAAATCAGTCCTGTGATTCCTGTCCAGTCAAATCGCACACAGAAGGTGAATCGCATCATAATGAACTACTTCAAGACATGGGTGGTTTATAATTGCAACTGTTTGAAAACATTAAAAGTGTCCGAGATGTCCAAAATATTGACCCCAAAAATTGACCCCAGAGGCTTAGATGCATGACACTGATGAGAAGATGCCGGATGTTTACTGTATGATGATCGAAATGGCCTTAAACACGCAGCAGGCACGAGACATCAACATGATGCCAGATTGACATTTTACCCTAATGTCATAGGGCCGCTGCATTTTGTTTGGAAATGAAAATCAGGTTGACGTCAGATCAATGTCCAACCTAAAATCAACCAAATATCAACGACTAATCATGTTACAGTTTGATAATGTTTGGACGTTAGCACTATAACATCTATCAGATGTTGGATTTTGTTTGCCATATCTGACGAATAAATGCCAGTATTTGACATTAAAATGACTTTGGTTTAAGATGTTGGCTCGACGGTGGATTTTTCGAACACAACCTAAAATCAACCAAATATCAACGTCATTATTGGACATCAAAATAACGTTGTCCTTAGACGCTGGCTAGACATTGAATTTCGGTCACCTGACATCACAACCTAACTCTAACCTAATATTAACATCTTATGACGTTGTGTGCCTGCCGGGCAATAACTAAATGCACTACAGAATGTTACGTTTACACACATCCACAAATGACATGTAAACTCATCAGCTTTAACAGCGTAATACTCACTACTCACTACTCTTGAGTACTTTTAAAAGGGCTACTTTTTACTCATACTTTTTACTTATTTGAGTAATATTTACAACAGATACTTTTACTCTACTTGCACTACATTTTTAGACACAATAGTGGTACTTTTACTTGAGTATGATTTTTCAGTACTCTTTCCTTCACCACTGATTGGTTCAAAGGAAGTATTTTATAATGCAATGGGCTATATGCACAGCTAGTGTTTTCAGCCAATGATAAACCTCTGGTGAAAGCTTAATGTGACTATTTTCAATTTCATAAGGTCGCTTTTACAGCATCGATGATGTAATAAACTTGTTTCTTATTAAATAAACTAAAGCATTCATTTAGTTGTTCAAGCGTAAAACTAGATGAAAGGCTAAGTAACTGCTAGAGCTGTCAGGATCAGCAGGCGAGCGCAGAAACTCCATTGAAAATTCTGGGGTAAAATAAACTCATATTTTAAAGGCATGGCAGTTGAAAATGTAATTTAATGCAGTGCTTCTTGTCTGATCTGACACCCACTGTATATCGTATATCTGTCAGGCAGTGAAGATCACTGATTTTTAAAGAAATCAGACCTTAAATGTGGCAGTTTTTAAATTGGAAAGACAGTTCACCGGAAGCACTGAGGCTGGCTGCTGAAAATTAAATGTCTTTGTGCATATACATTTACAGGGGATTAAATGTATATCTTACTCTCCCTCATGTGGTTTTAAACCTTTAAGTTTCTTTCTTCTGTTTAACATAAGATAATATATTTTGAAGAATGATAGTTGCTGGCACCCAGTAACGTACATAGAAGGAAATAAAATACTATTTATACTGCCAGCGTATGTAAAAGATGAGTAAATGATAACAGAATTTTCATTTTTGACTGAACTACCCCTTTAACACACACCATATTTACTAAAAAACCAAAACAGGCCAACTTTCAATGAGTTTTCCCTTTCATTCACATAATATTTGCCTACAAATCCTCGTTGTTTCTCATGACTTGTTATAAGAATGATTTGTTGAATGCTCACTAATGTTAAAGCCCATTCTGTCAAACGTGTAGAACAAATGCTTGTGTGGTTAACATGTGACTCCTTTAAATCAAGCTGTCCATGTAGCTTCCAGAAAGCTGTAGAACATCTGTAAGTCCAAAACGACGGCATGGAAGCAGCTGAGATTATTAAGTACAGCTCAAAGACGGCCTCTCTGTAATTTACTGTCTGCTGACCACATTACACGGAGGCCCAGTCTGTTTCAATGGACAGTTCTGTCTTCTTCAATATGGCCCGTTCCACATCAAATAAGGAGACATGACAATTCAGGGGTTGGGCAGGCTTGCGTAAGAGCTCTAACTTTCTGTTATGGTAACCACTGCATAAGGGTGTGTTTATTATGAAACGCAGAAAAGACAAAGACAAATGTGATGTGTGGGAGCGAAAACAGGTGTGGGGGAAAATTGGCAAGGATTTGTGTGTTGTTAGGAGTTACACTTGTGTTACTGAACAGGATCTCACAGAAACATTTCACCCAAAAATTCAACACCAATAGTTCGTCCTCTTGTCCTTCCAAACTTTGTGTTAGTATGATTATGTTTCTTTTTATGGAAACAAATTATGAACTACAACATAATCTCTATAGGGCTACTTTTCATTTATCTGATGTTTAGTAACCATATCTACAACCCTTTTTACAACAGTTTTAACAATCTTTTTGAGTAGTTGAAAAAGATCCCATGGACGTTATAGAGGCTTGTCATGCCAAGACAAAGTTTATTTTTAAAGGCATAGTCCAAGCAAGAACAAAAATTCACACTGGTGTTGTTTTGGGGTGCTTATACACCTATAGATCGGTTGTTTTGTTCGGAGCCAAATAGCTAATAGTAAGCCGATCCAAGTAGTTAAAACAAGTCACATGCTAGTAAACTTCCTTCATATTGGTATGATTCTATATCGATTATATATATGAGCAATATCACACAAGTAGCAGTCCGATATGGCTGTATATCGGCACTGATGGAAGGCGAGGCGTGCATTGGCTCGAGTGTCCCACCAGTGACCATATAAAGCCATATCGCACTGCTATGAGTGTAATATTGCGTTTATACAACAGTTTGATGGTATAATTGTTTATATAAAAAATAAAATCAAACACAGAGAGTAGGGCTGGGCGATATTGGCAAAAAATCATATCTCGGTATTCTTAGGAGGAATGGCGGTATACGATATATATCCGGTATTTTCCCATAAATGGTTACTTGAGAGTTAAAGCCTTAATTAAAACTTTATTAAACAGTTTTTGAGCAAAATATAATAACAGGGGCGTTTCCCTCCCTGTTCACAAATAAACAGCTGCACAAAAAATAACAGCTGCACAAAATCTTTGATAAATAAAACACAGTACAGGTTTTTCTCCTGCTTAAAACTACAAGTTGCACAACATTTCAAATTCTAAACAAAATCTTTGATAACTAAATACAGTACAGGGTTATTTTCCTGCTTAACACTATACACCGCTCTACTGTGCTGTTGTGCAAATGACAAAGTAAACAGAACCATGGGAAACAGCTACATCGTCAGAGCAAAAAAGGAGCACACTTAAATAGTAACACAACAAAAAGTAAAACAACCACATTGAATGTAAATATGAAACGCACAGTATTTTATGTCACAATTACAGTGTTGTTATAAGTAATCCTGTATACCACAGTTGTGTGATGTATAAACAACAATTAAATCAGCTGTATATGTTTTTTAGTTACACATTTACATGTATGTATTGTGCACAATTAATAAATGGTGCACATATCAAAGATATCTAAAGATAAGTCTCCATGTAAAAGTCCTGCACTTTTTCTTTTGTGTTGACTAAACTTGAATTACTAAATATTAAATAAGGGGATGGAAACGAATAGACTATAGATATGAGAAGTAATGAAATAGTTTTAGAGTACTGTGATGAAATGCTGGTTAAGCATATGTAAACAGTCATTATAACAGACCAGAGCGCAGAGCTAAATGTGTTATAACCTAAATGTAAAGAGACCATCATGTAATAAATGCTGAACTTATAATCAGTGACTATGAGGTGGTTTCACTTTCGAAATGCGGTATGAATTCGTCCCATTAAGCGTTTTTAATTCTTTTGAACACATTAAAGCGCTGCTTGTTAATTTGGCAAGACCTCTATGTTCGTTCTTGCTGTCAGTTGCATAAGAAATGATTGATAAAAGGTTTCTGATAAACCACTGCGACAGCTGCAGGTGCTGTGTGTCGTGCGTACACGCGAGGGGGAGTCAGATTTGTCTGGGGACTCAGATTTTGATACAACACCCGCACTACGTGTTTATCCATGTTACATGTAGTAATAGGTCATTCTTGAACAAATCTTTTGTATGACTCATGGAGTGAATCATTCATTTGCACATGCGCACATTTGTGCAAGTAGAGCTTGCGTGCTACCTTGGAGTGGTCTGTTTCGTGCAGAATGCGCTTGTGTGGAAACAAACCATATCGATATGAAGGATATTGGATAATACCGCATCGCATTGGGGAATCATATCGATATATCCCCAGAACCTGATATACCGCCCAGTCCTAACTGAGAGTCTCAAAAATCTTTTTGTACGAGGAACTACATTCTTCCACCATTCATTCACATGAAACCGTTGCTAATTCACCAACGTGACTTTAGAGCTATTGTTTAAATGATTCTCTAGCATAATGTCTAAAGTGATGACAAAACAGGTGAGATTGCTGACATTTTAAAATTATATGGCTGAACGGCATGAACTGCCATCAGTCTACAGAGATTTCCCAGTATTTCTCTGTTGCAATCGGGAGATCACAATAATTAACCCCAAAAAAGCCAAAGCAAAGCAAAGACTACCAGATTACAATGGTATAAAAACAGCACTACAGCATACAAAAAAGAGAGGTTGACTTAGAATGTCACTATATCTGCTCTGTAATGATTTGATCAGCTGTGGTTTGAAATTACGCTGAGTTTTTCCCCTAAGGACTTATTATGCGGTCTCTGTCACCATCTTGTGTCAGAATGTCAAACCTCTTTTCCCTGCTCAATATCGATTCTATATCAGAAGTCGAGTGAACCAAAAAGTTAATGATATTATGTTTTTTTTTAATAGTTCAGCTATACAGCTTCAGGAATAATATCTCTACTCATCGTTCTCCCTTTTTATAGCTATAGACGTCTATTACATAACCATAATATACTGTGATATACAGGAGTCAACATTTGAAGTGGATCAAAAATGTTTTTTTCAAAATTGTGGCTGTTGTTTAATAGTTTTAGGACAACTCTGAATGGTTTTGCCTTAATAAATTGTCCTTACATTTGGGTAAAACTGAATTGGTTCAGCTGCGAAACTCAGAAAATGTGTCGGATCAGAGATAAAAGTAGGGGATCAAATTATTACTCCAAAACAGGAACTCAAATATTTGGGTTGCACTTTAGATAGTAATTTGACAGGTGAAAAGATGGCTGTTATAGTCCATTCAAAATTTTGTTCTAAAATTAAGTTTTTAGCAAGACAGGCAGAGCTCCTAGATACCCAAACTTTAACAATTTTAGCAAGTGCATTAGTGTAGCCATACTTTGACTATGCTGCAGCTTTTTGGTACAGCGGTAGTTCTAAAAAAATGAAAAATAAATTGCAAATGGCCCAAAATAAGTTGTACAGTTGCTTGAAACAGTGTGGAATAGTTATGAAAGTACCTTCACTGACACATGTGAATAATAAACATTATAGTCAAAGTAATTTTTTAAAAGTTGAGAATAGATTTTAAAAAAGATTTTAAAGAAAATGGTCCCAAAATATGTTCTTAATTATTATGTTTTAGTTAGTGAGGCACATTGTCATTCTACAAGAGCGCGTAGCAGGGATATTTATCCATGTAGATTTAAGAATGAATCAGGTAAAAATTCTTGTTTGCGTGCTAGCTCTACTGCTTAAAAATCGTGGGCAAAACATTCTAAGAGATTCAAATTGAGAGTGGTTTTTGAAAGGGGAATTAAAAAGTGTTTGTTTTACAGTTGAAGTTGAGGATTTTGTTGTGCTGAGCTGATGATGTTTGCAGGCCATTTATAATTTGCATTTTTTTAAGAATATCAAGGACCACAATAGAAATAAGTTTTTGAAATGATGTATGAATTGCTCTAACTGGACTTGTTTGTATATTTTTGTTAAAATTGTCAAATAAAATCAATCAAACTCTGATGAAAGGGTTTAAACCACTTCAAATGTTGACTACTGTAGGTTTGCTAGTTCGTTGGTTCGCATTGCTTTCTCACTACAAACGAACCGCTCCAGAGTTCATTTCAACCATTGAGGCAATCTCAGACTGATTATTTTGTCTCAGATTCGAGCGTGATTGCACTTTTCACTTATGGCCAAATGAACTAAGCTAACGCACCGGTTTTCCAATCAAACTTCTAGGTGTGAAAGCACCCTTAGTGCACTGACCTCTATTTCTCAAAAGCGTGTCCTGAAAGCTTGAAAACTCCTGCACTATACATTTGTTGTGTTTTTTTAATGGTCAGTGTTTGGTCGGGATAGTATTATTTCTAAATCTGATATCTGAGGGTTAAAAAAAATCTAAATACTGAGAAAATTGCCTTTAAATTGTCTAAATTAAGTTCTAAGCAATGCTAAGAAAAGCCCTGCACTAATTGAAGGAAAGTTTGCACATTTGGACTTTCGTCTTTTAAATGTTATTTCAGAAAAGTATTCTTTGGAAATACTAAAGTACAACATTGTTCTGAGTGGATTAAATAATGCTAATGTTGTCTTGAAGTCATACTCACATGCTATTTCAGACCAAACATTTAAAGTAGCACGTCACAAGTTCTTACTGTTCAAAAATGAACGAATGTGCGAATATAAAAGAAACTTGACCTCAATCTGTTTTGTTAGGTCCCCTTTGGAATATAATATGGTACGGTGCGCTTTTTGGTACCTTTTGACAATGGAAACAGATGATCAACGTTTGCCTCTCATTCACTTTCAAATGTCGAAAGTAATGGGGCTTTTGGAACAACATGAAAGCAAGTAGCTATCCAGAAGTGAGTTATTGCTTTAAAATGGCCCTAATATGACATAAGAAAGTAAAGCGTCCTCATTTCCTGTTAGTGTTGATAAAATCTGATTGCTGAAGGAGGAACGTTTAGAAGCTGATTATAACGGGACTCCTTTCCGGCATCAACCTGGTGCAAGTAGTTTATTCTCATGCCCAAACAAAGTCCCTCCAGAGCTCGTTTTCCCTAATATAGTCAAATATTTCCAGCAGAGGTTTAATAAAGAAACACTCTGGCGGTTCAGCTTGTGTATTACATGTCATCCAGCTTTTAACTGGACAGCAACGTGGATTTATGGTTTGTCATGTCGGGCGTCAAAGATTGACCACTTCAGTTGGGCTGTATGTGAAATATGCCCTCCTCTGATTTCTGCTCGTAAATCTGAGCCCAATTTTGTTTTGATGTTGTGTGTTCAGGCTGCCTGTCTGCACTGGTCTACCAGCACTCCATCACTCCACTGGCACTGCCCTGCAAACTAGTCATACCAACCAGAGGTGAGACGGCATATCACTACACACATAACAGGGAACACAACAGGGATATATACACGTAACACTATCTCTATCCGTCGAACAGGGACCACAATAAAAACATGAATGTTTTGGTTTACTTTTAAGGTAAACAATACAATTTAAATACCAAAAGATAATAAAATGACATTTTTTTTTTACTGAATGGAAAAAAATCCACATTATAAAAGTCCTTACATTTTTTTTTTGTATATATTTCAGCTTGTTTATTTATTATTACTATTATTATTTTCATTTTTATTTATTTATTTATTATTCAATTTTGATTAATAATTAATTTATTCATTCATTTATTTACTTCTTTATTTTTATATGTATACATGTGTGGCAATATTACACATTGGATGTGTATATTGATATTTTGTATATTGGTTTTATTATACATTATAATTGTTTTTATATGCTAATTGGATTTTTTGTCAAGCATTATCATACAAGATCACAATTGTTATGTGTTTTTTTTATACATTATAAGTTTTTTTTTATGTGTATATCAGTGTTTTTGTCCAGCAATTTTATACCATATCACACTTTTTAATGTATTTTGTCCAGAATTGAATAGCAATATCACACATTTAGCATGACAAAAAACATATATGTTTTAGAGTATTTGAAAATATTACAGAATGGATGTGTGCATGCTGGTTTTCCAGTATTAATATACATTATATATTTTTAATTGCTAATTAGAATTTTTTGTCAAGCATTTTTATACAAGATCACAATACAAGATGTCCAGCATTATTATACTTTATCATTTGTCTGTGCAATTTTATACCATATCACACTTTTTTATGTGTTTTTGTTCAGCATTTTATGCAATATTACACTTTTTTCACAGATAGGGGCTTTTATCTTGCAATTTTTAATATCACTATACTTTCTGTCAGTATATACAGTATATACACTATATGTCAGTATAAAGAGTATACGTTTTGTCAGTATATACAGATTTTTGTCAAGCAATTTAATACAACATCAGAGTTTTTCTGCATATTGTTTTTTTTGTTTTGTCCAACAAATATTACATAATAATTTTTTATCTACATATCTGTTTCTGTCCAGCAATTTTATACCATATCAAACTTTTATAATGTGTTTTTGTTCAGCATTTTAACTCGATATTACTTTTTTTTTTTTTTAGAAATAGGGGCTATTGTCCAGCAATTTTTTTTATATCACTATACTTTTTGTCAGTATAAACAGCATATACACTATATGTCAGTATAAACAGTATTATTGTGTGTTTTTGTTTAGCATTCTAATGCAATATTTCACCTTTTTCACAATAAGAGGCTTTTTGTCCAGCAATTTTTAATATGCACCTTGGTTTTGTAATTTACATCCACTATCACACATTTAGCATGTTTTGTGAACATTTGAAATATTACACAATGGATATACATTTTCCAGTATTATTATAGATTATATTTTTAATATAAGTAATTGGATTTTTTAAATATTTCATTTCATACAAGATCAACATTTTTATATGTATATTGTTTTATTTATGTATTTATTATTTTACATTTTGTTCAGCATTATTATCCATTATCATTTTTTTGTGCATATCAATGTTTTTACCATAGAACACTTTGTGTTTTTGTCCATGTTTATGCAATATTGCACTTTTTAACCAATAGTGATAATAGTCATTTTTAATATGCGTCTTGTTTTTTTGCCATCACACATTTAGCATGGAATACATGATTTTTAAAAATGTATTTAAACACAATGGATGTGTGCATATTGGGTTTCCAATATTATTATACATTATAATTTTTTATATGATAATTGGAGTTTTTGTCAAGCATTTTCATACAAGATCAAGATTTTTATGTGCATTTTGTTTTTTTATTTTGTCCAGAAGTATACGTTACCGTTTTTAATGTTCATATCGGTATTTTTGTTCAGCAATGTTATACCATATAACATTTGCGAGCATTTTAACGCAATATTACACTTTTAATAATACAACACTTGTGTCTTGATATTTTGGCCAGAATGTAAATGCAATATCACACATTTTACATAAAAATACATGTATTTTGAGCATTTGATAATTGGAATTTTTGTCAAGCATTTTCATAGAAGATCAACATTTTTATCCGCATATTGTTTTTTATTTTGTTTAGCATTCACTGACAAAAGTGTTGCATGCAAAACTGTTGCAAACAATTTATTTGTGTTGAATTTAAACAAATTAAATTGAGCAATGTTCAACTTAATTTGTTTAAATATAGCCCAAATAAATTGTTTACAACCACTTAACGTAAAAAAAATGAGTAAATCCAAGGAATCATCTATGAATATTTTTTTTCAGTGTAGTTATACTTTATTATTTCATTTATATTATTTTATGGGCATATCAGTGTTTTCGCCCATCAATTTTATACCATATAACACTTTTTTTGTATATTTGGCCAGGATTTTTATGCAATTTGCACTTTTTTTTATTCACAAATAGAGGCTTTTGTCCAGCATTTTTTACTCTGTGTCTTGGTATTTTACCCAGAATTTAAATCTGATATCACACAGTATGAAAATACAGGTTTTTGAGCATTTGCATGAACATGCATGAGTGCTGCTCACATTTAAGCAAGATACAATAATATATCTAATATGAAACAATACGACTAGAAGCATACTTATGTATTTTCTCTACTAATCTCATTCTTTTGTGTGTGCGTGGATAAGTGTGTTTTCTATACTTGAACATTCATCATGACCTCATTTATCTGTGTCCTCAGTCATGATGATGCATGTCCTGTTTGTCCGCTGTGAATAATTGAGAACATTCATCCTCATTCTGTCCTCTGTCCTCAGCCAACTGCTATATGCCATCCAGGTGTCAAAGAGCACAAAGCCACAGACCTTTACGTGTGCATTTCCGCCTTTTCAAACACAGTGTGACGGCACGTTTGCCAGACCCTTTGATTACCAGCATAGCATGCATTCCTGCTGGCGAACGACAGGTTATAACACTCAGCCTGACAGGATGTGCTCAGTATGACCTCTGACCTGTGCTCATGTTTGCAGATCCTCTGGAAGAGTCACCTGAGATCGCAACACCAACCAACCCGGCGGCAGACATGCTCAAGCAGGGCGCAGGTGAGAGAACGCGTTACTGACTGTAGAAAATTCATCACTTTTGGCATTTTTTTAATGATAGTGTCTGATAGTGTGAGGTTCCAGATTCTGAATAAGATATTCTGTTGTGTTTTGAGGGGAAGAAAGGAAAAACATTTGGAAAAACGCATATGAAAAGACTTTTATTTTAAGCAAAAGGACATATTTAATTAATTTTATATAAAAAGGCAATACTTACAGTTACAGAAAGGCTCTTCCAGCAGAACAATTATATTAAACTGATAAATGTGTACAAATAAAGAGTTGCATAAAACTATTCAAATGTGCAGTCACATAACTCAGTCAATGAATGTATATACAGTTAAAGCTAAAATGATTAGCCCTCCTGTGAATTTTTATTTATAGTTCAAATATTTGCCAAATGATGTTTAACAGAGCAAGAAAATTTTCACAGTATTTCCTATAATATTTATTCTTATAGAGAAGTCTTAATTGTTTTATTTCAGCTAGAATAAAAGCATTTAAAAAAATCATGTTAAGGTCAATGTTATTAGCCCCTTTAAGCAATATTTGTTATTAGATTGTCTACAGCCATCATCATGCAATGAATTGCCTAATTACACTAATTAACCTAGTTAAGCCTTTAAATGTCACTTAAGGCTGAATATTAGTATCTTAAAAATATCTAGTAAAATATTATTTACTGTCATCATGGTAAAGATAAAAGAAATTATTATGAGTTATTAAAACTGTTATGTTTAGAAATGTGTTGAAAAAAAAAAGTCTTCTAAAAATATACAGGGGGGCTAATTATTCAAGGGGGCTAATAAGTCTGACTTCAACTGTCTGTGTATATATATATATATATATATATATATATATATATATATATATATATATATATATATATATATATATATATATGCTATCTACATATAAACGGGACATTGCTTATGGTTATTTAATATACAGCTGAAGTAAAAAAAAAATTGCCCTTTTGTGTCATTTTGAACATTTTCGGAGTGCTTTTAAATAGAGATTTTGTTCCAACACATTTTGAAACAATAGTTTGATATTAGTATAATATAATAATATCCATAATATGATATAATAGTTTGCATTAGTAAATATTTTTCTAGCTATTTTGTATCTATTTGTATCTATCTATTCTAGATTCAATGCAATTTAAAAGATCAACTAGGTAAATTAGATTAACTAGTCAAATAGGCTAATTTGGCTAATTTGAAAAGGCTAATTTGAAAGGTTATTGGCTAAAAGTGGTTTGTGCTGTAATCGTAAGGTAACCTCTTATAAATAAAGGGACAAAATCTGGGGTGGTCCCTTTTCAAAAGGAACACTTTAGTTTTTTTTACAGGTGAACATTGGTACCTTAAAGTTACACTTTTGTACCATTAAGATTCTATGAGGAACACATTCACACCTTTAAGTATTAATATGTACTTTTAGGGTACAAATATGGACCTGTAATGTACAAAAACGTATATATGAATTTGTTCCAGTGAAATAAAACAAATAAGAATCTATCTCCCTCCAGAATAAATATTATAGGACATTTTATGAACATTCTTAGAGAAAAGTGAAGAAAAAAAACCCTCTCTTAAAATAAATATGTATATAAAACAGTACTTTTAAAAATACCTTTTATACCCTTTATGTTCATTCATCAAAATTCTCCAAAAAAAAAAGGGAAAATTCTGATTACTTTTTTAATTAGGCTAAATAGCTTTCAGAAATGGTCATTTGAAATAAGCCGTAATTTACACTCATATACTGACTAGATACATTAAAGGGATAGTTCAGATTTGTCTCACCTTAAACCACTGAGCAATTTCAGACAGATTGTTCTGGAGCAGATATAAGCCTGATATTTCTGTTCATAACTAACTAAATAATTGAGTTATAACTAAAGAAGAATGTGCACCAAGTTCTAAAACAAACCAGGTGTGATGATATGTATTAGTCAATCTAGTTCTGTTACTTGTCCATCATTTGCTATCAACTCTGAACCAATGCCATGTTCTTCCCCACCGTGACGGCACTCCTGTGGAAATGATTTAGGGCAGAAGAGTTCAGCTGACGGCCATGGTAAACCCAGTGATGCTCTGTGTATTTGATTCATTTATTTCTCTGTGTTTGATGTGTTTAACCTGACTTTGACTGCCGTGTCTAGAGAGAAAACCGCACTCCTCTTTTTTTACTGTCTATGCATGTAACTTTTGCCATCCAGGCTCATTGGAGAAACGTGTCCAGGGCTACATTTTTGGGAACTGTAAAATACGTGTCCAGGGAAACGTATGCTTGCAGTTTTTTTTTTCATGAATCCACTAGAGGCCGCTGTGTACATTTATGATAATCTCAAATACAGTACCGGCGCAAGCTTAACTGGCAGTCTAGGCAAACAACAGTCTTGCCGCCCTTACAGTGTTCATGTCACCCTATCATAAATGAAAGTGAAGCAAGATGCTGCCCTGAGCAATGTGGGTAATTGCCCAGGGCAGCATCTTGCTTCAAATGCCTAAATCCGCCACTGCTCAAATATGTTACTGTGCCACATTTGCCCATCATACATGCCATTTAAGGCTAAATTATAAAGAGAAAAGTTCTTCATGGCCGCATGCTTTTAGCACAATTTACAAAACTAATTTTGGTTTGGTTTTGTTTTATCTGATTTCTGGAACCATTCTTTGCTGGACTTAAACCTCGGTCCCAATCTTGAACTCCATATACCAAGTTAGACGCTGTACAAGGCGAGCAACTGAGCAAACTGATCATGCCGAAAAAGCTGTCCTTAAAGATATAAGTGGTCAGTAGTAGTGCAAAATTGAAACAGAAGTTGTCGGTGGGATCATAGCGCTCTGTAGCATTTGTTTTACACACTAAATGCAGCTGGACATGTATTTGCGGTTTCCCAAATATGTAGCCCTGGGAACGTTTCCCCAATGAGTCTGTGTTGGACGGTTCAGACCTCCAGAAACACCTTCACCTGTCTGCTAAAATCTGTTCGCCTGCTGAGTTTCCGGCTTTTTTGTCAAGGCCTCGATTGTATTTCAAGAACACCTTTCTGATTTTATACAGCATGTTCTCTCATGACTGATGAAAGATTACTGTGCATGGAATGTACTGATGGATTTTGCCAGTGGTTCTCAATTTCACAAGGTTAACACGAATGGGTGTTTGTTATTGCCCCATTTTAGTAAAGCAAATGATTTTTGTTACTATATTCTTATGATTTTTGTTTATTTAGATCCCCATTAGAAACTACCTAGGTATTCTTCAGGGATCCAATGAGTAAAAAGACAAATTTACATTAAACCATGACAATAGAAAGCAATAAAAAGACACATTTGCATTAAAACTATAACTATAGAAAATAAAATTAAGAAATACTGTAATAGTTTGTAAACTAGACTAGAACTATTCACAAATCCACACAACAAATGAATTCAAATTAAAGCTTAAAATATGAAAAATAAAGATCCAGGATAATTTAAAAATCATAATAAATACTATTAAAGTGTATAACTTAATATTAAAATATATCTACTGAGTTTTACAGCGTAAAGAAAAAGTAAATAAATAAAATGCATGCAAAAATACATATTCATTCATTCGGCTTAGTCTCTAATTTAAAAATACGTATATTAATATTATATAAACAACAATACAACAGAAACGATGATTTTAAAGAGTACTTCACCCCAAAATAAAACTTTTGCTAACTTTAGTTATTTTTGTGATTCTAACGTTATTATTGTTACTCAAAAAAATATATAAATATAAAATAAAAAATTTAAATATATATATATATATATATAAGTTCCATATTATTTATATATGTTTATGTATTTATCGATTTTTATCATACAATGCTACATTACTTTAAGAAATAATAAATAAATGAATAAATAAATATAGCATTGTGTGATATAAATTAATAAATAAATTGAAATAATTTTAATAAACTACATATAATTAATAAATAATAAGGAAATAATAAATTTTCTAAAGAATAACCTGAAATTTAAACCCAAATATGAAAAGAAATTATCAAATTTGAACAGATACTAATAGGGGATAAACTAGACTAGAGCTAATTACAAATCCACACAACAAATGAATTCAAGTTAAAGCTTAAAATATGAAAAATAAAGATTAAAATAATAATAATAATTTAAAAACTGTATAAATTAATATTAAAATATATCTAGTGAGACTTTAAAGTTTTACAGTAATACCCCCAGCTCACACTTTGAGAACCACTGCATTATGCAAATGCAGAATATACTAATGATATGCGTGCGTTTGATGACATGACAGAATGTATGGAGACTAGAATTCATTTAAAAGTGCATCTGCATCAAATCTTGATTGTCATTTAGTCCGAATGGTTATTAATAAATGTTTCTTGTCTTTCCCAGCATGCAATGTCCTGTACATCAACTCTGTGGATATGGAGTCTCTGACTGGACCTCAAGCCATCGCCAAAGCCATTTCAGAAACCATGAATGCCAGTCCGGCACCCTCAGCCACCATTGTTCACTTCAAGGTGTCGGCACAAGGCATCACACTCACCGACAACCAGAGAAAGTGAGTTCCTTTCTATTTCAAACAGTTCATTCAAAATCTGGACATGATTTATAAGCCCGTACCTGTCATTCCTGTCAACAGGCTTTTCTTCAGACGCCATTATCCCATCGGCACAGTCACGTTCTGTGATATTGATCCACAGGAGAGGAAGTAAGCAAACACTGAAACATTAAACACTACAGTCAATGTTATAGAAGAAACAAAGCTTTTTAAAGGTTTAAAACAACTGAACCAATCGCTTTTTTTAATGATTTGAAAACGTAGAAGCATTCGAAACAACAATTTGACTACATGTGGTCCAAATAACAGCTGGTAAACTTCTTATTCGCATTCGTAGTATTCTTAGTTAGATTCTTCTCCTTGCACCTTCTCATTTATCTGAACTTATGACCATTAACATATCTGCAAGATGTTTAAGGTCATCAAGTCCGAAATGATTAAAAGGTCCCAGATCAAGATAAAGAAAAGGGAGACCGAGCTTTTGCCATTGTGGGCTCCAAGTTGTGGAATAATTCGAAGAATCTCCACAGAATGCGTGTTCAAGAAGAAATTGAAACTCCACCTTTTAGAAAAGGCTTTTAAAGCCCGTCATTTCATGTTTCATAATTTATGTTTTGTATGTTATTTCATTCCTTTGACCTTATCTGAATTTTTAGATAATTTGTGTACAGCACAATAATCAATATCTGTTGTTATATTGTACTATATAAATAAAGAAAGAAACAGCACATGCTAGATGCCACCTGCTGGTCAAAACATGCATTAGAAATGACTTTTTCACATATTGTGAACTTTGAATTAAAAATTTAACCTACGAATTCACTTAGCTTATCATCAAATGTTGTGTTTGCATAATACGTGTTCTTTTATACATTTACAAGACTTCCTTTTCATTAAACAAATGTCTCAAAACATACTCAAACTCAAAATCCAAGATCAGTTTGATACATGCTCTGAAACATTTGCCAATCTTTTGTTTCATTTCAAAGCTTCATGAAGAACTTTTGAAAGTAGCCAATGCTATTCTGGTTCATGAAGCATAGCACATTAATATACACAGAAAACAATAACTGCCAATCTGCCTTATTTCAATTAGTGAGAAATAAAATGTGAAAATGAAACAACATACTTAATCTGGTTACAGGGCTAAACACTAAGGATTTTTTCAAAATCAAACTTTAATAATTTGCATGGATTGGAGCTAAAGAATAACACTTGGTGCTAGCAAAATAGACATTTCTGCAGGTTTCATCAAGTCAAATTTAAGACTTTTTAAGACATTTTTAACTCCATTATTAATGAAATTTAGACACATCTTTTAAAAAACATCAAAAGTAAACTCTGGTTGTATAGATGCTTTTTTTCCAGCATAACATGTTAAAAGTTCTCCATTTATTGTAACTTGTGAGAAATAAAATGTGAAAATGAAACAACATACTTCATCTGGTTTGTAAGTATTAAAGTCAGCATCAAATCTGAATGTAATAACTTGCGTGGATTGATTTTTCACCTGAGAAATAACAATATAACATATCTGCAGGTTTCATCAAGTCAAATGTTAGATTTTTAAAGACATTATTAATGAAATTTCAGACTTATACAGGGCTAAACACTAAGGATTTTTTCTAATGGAAATCAAAAGAATTTTTTACTATCAACTTTAGTGATTTCTTAGCCACGTATTTTAGATATTGTGTCAAAACAAGCAAACTCTGGTTGTATAGATGCACTTTTTCTAGCATAACATGTTTTGTTTAAAACAAAACTTATCCAGTTTGTACGCATGTGTCAGGATTCACCCTCAGAGGCCATAGTACATACGTGACGATAACATGCTTCTTTGAATCCTCATCCTTCTCATAAAACTAGAACTATTTGGTTATTTTACAGGGCTCATATTATCAGAAATCTGTGCGTAATTATAATTGCAGCACAGGATCATCGCAGGGTTTCTACAGGTTTCACCAAGTCAAATTTAAGACTTTTTAAGACCATTATAAATGTATTTTGAGACTTACACAGGGCAAAATGCTAAGAGTTTTTTCTAATGGCCAGTTAAAAAAAGATTTTACTTTCCCAATTACAATTGAAATGTAGTTATTTCTATTTTGTGTCGAAGCAAGCTAACTGGTTGTATAGATGCACTTTTTCCAGCATAACATGTTTTGTTTAAAACAAAACTTATGCAGTTTGTAAGTAATAAAGTTGGCATGAAATCTAACTTGCGCAGATTGATTGTTCACCTAAAGAATAACACTTGGTGCAAAATAAACATTTCTGCAGGTTTAATCAAGTCAAATTAAAGACGTTTTAAGACAATTTTAAGACCATTATTAATGAAATTCCAGACTTATACAGGGCTAAACAATTTTTTCCTAATCGAAAAGGACAATTTTTTGCTATCAAATTCAGTGATTTCCTAGCCACATATTTTAAAATAATGTGTTAAAACAAGCAAACTCTGGTTGTATATATGCACTTTTTATATATATATAGACAGTAGTTTTAAACCATTATTAATGAAATTTCAGACTTATACAGGGTTAAACACTAAGAATTTTTTTTTCTAATGGAACAGTAAAAGGTTTTTACTATCAACGTTATTCATTTCTTTGCCACATATTTGTCAAAACAAGCTAACACTGGTTGTATAAATGCACTTTTTATATTTAGACAGTAGTTTAAAAAAAAAAAAAAAAAGATTTATTTTTGGCCTTTTTGCCTTTATTAAGTGGATAGGACAGTATTTCAGACAGGAAGTGAAGTGGGAGAGAGAGAGAGAGGGGGTAGGGACGAGAAATGTCCTCGAGCCGGGATTTGAACTCGGGACGCCCTGAAGTGCTACTGCACCATATGTCAGCACCACTAGGCTATTGCGCCGACTATATAAACAGTAGTTTTAAACTCTATCATAAGGTATAAATGGAGAGCTTTTAAACAAATGTTATTGTAAGGATGATAATTAAATCATATTGACAAATAGAGTTAAGAATGTACGTTTTGTTAAAAGTTCTATTGAGTTGGATTGCTGGTGATTGGATGGGTGTCAGATTGATTGAGTAGCTTTTGATGGACATAGAAAAATTAAGACTTGTAAATTATTTACAACAAAATATTTCAGGAAGTTTAAGACTTTAAGGATTTTTGCAATTTAAGACATTTTTAAGCTTTATAAGTCCCTGCGGATACCCTGAGGTTGTCAATTTGGATTCCACACAGACTTTAATGAGTATTTTGGGGCTGCACTCGTAATTCTGAAATACAGTATAGTCAACATTTGATCATCACATTTCATCAAAGTTGTCCTAAATCTTTTAAACAACACACATTCATGTTTTAGGACAAGTTTGTAATCTTGTTTTATATTCACTTCAAATGCTGACTACTGTAGCGTTCCTAGAAATGTGCTTTATAAATACAATGCATTGTTTTTATGATTTAATCAATGTTGTAGTTGGCCGGGATGAAACATCTATAATCTGATTTAATGTTGTTCCAGGTGGAACAAACCAGAGGGTGGCACTGCCAAGTAAGTACCAGCTTTTAAAAACAAAAAACTCAATCATTTCTTCCATTTAGATATGCATCAGTCTCAATCACAGGATACAATTTGTTATGATCATGGGTTTCATGATAAATGATTCTAATGTTTGCGGTCTCAGCTATCAGGACAAAACCTGGCGCCTGTCTACGAACTCTCACACGCATGTGTCAGGATTTACCCTCAGAGGCCATAGTACATACGTGACGAAAACATGCTTCTTTGAATCTTCATCATTCCCATAAAACTAGAACTATTTGGTTATTTAACAGGGCTGATATTATCAGGAATCTGTGCGTAATTATAATTGCAGCACAGGATCATTGCAGGGTTTCTACAGGTTTCACCAAGTCAAATTTAAGACTTTTAAAGACCATTATAAATCAATTTTGAGACTTACACAGGGCAAAATGCTAAGAGTTTTTTCTAATGGCCAGTTAAAAAAAGATTTTACTTTCCCAATTACAATTGAAATGTAGTTATTTCTTAGCCACATATTTTAAATAATGTGTTAAAACAAGCAAATTCTAGTTATATACTTTTTTCACCATGTTTAAAAACAATAATAAACCAGATTTATGCACAACAGTGTGTCCAGATCAGCATCCTTCCCAGGTTTTTTTTTTAGATGGATTGTTGGTTGTACTGATTGGGTAATTTTACGTTAACAAAGGAAATTTAAGACCTGGTTAGCCAGTGTCAAAACGTGGATGCACTGGGGGACCGTTTTTGCGCATTTCAGTGTTTATGAATAGATTGTAAAAAGATCATGAGTAGTCTTGTATAGTATAGCTTGTATTAGTATAGCTAGTTGTTTTTTCAATAGGAAGCTTATAAAGAATGTATTTGCTAAATTTCTGTAAGTTGTACAGCAAACATTTATTTGATACGGAGTGCATATCATCGTAATAACAAAACACATGCACATATTAATTGCTGTACATCACGGTTTATTTTGAAAGGTAAGAGTCCTCAGAACAACATCCCATCGAACATATTTAGTCCACTGACACAATAAGGTTGAATTATACATAGTTATTCATTTGTTTATGTCGCCGTTTCTGCTGGAGACCTGTTGTTTACATTGTTACTTTTGCGCAAAACTGTATTTGTAGTAAAAAGCAAGACTATTATTATTACTTACAATGTTACAAATAAAACGAGACCACACACTAAATAAAAAGTCAAAGTTATAGTTACTAAAATCTAAACTAAGCAGTCAAGTGTTTTGGTTTGGTGACGTTTATTCATCTATTCTACATGTTGTTGTTTTATCGCTCTTATTGTTTTCAATGAATTTAAGACTTTAAAGCCTAAAATTTTGCCTTTGAAATTTAAGACTTTTTAACACCCTGCGAATACCGTGCATTGGCAATACGTGCTACAAGCTACAAAACAAAACAAAAAACGCAAAAACATACTTAAAGATACGTTTAATTGCAGTTTCTAGGTTAAATAAACACTACACAAGTATGATGCTAGCAACTTTTATTCCATTTTTACACTAATGATATATGCATGGACATATTATTGACGAAAACATATTTTTCATGCTGTTCTTTACACAATGCCAAATAAACACAGCAAAACAGCTTAATGTATACATACGTGTCACATGTCTATCTCCATATGGACAACTTTTTCTGGTGTGGTCAGTTTGCTCGGTAGCTTACTTGGTACGACATTGTACTTGCAATGCAGATTGCTCTGATTCAAGTCTGGTGAAGCACAATTCCACAAAAGAGAGAGAAGCAATGTAAAATCAAGGTAAATAATGAGGTCGCAGTGCACTTTTGTATTACGTTTACTTTTGAAAACACTATTGGTTGGGTTTAGGTCAGTTGTCAGTCGTTAATCTATATGACAAGCTCTGTCTTCTCGTGGATGTGTACTAAAAGGATGTGTATCTGAAATATACAACAATACACACCCTTTTTGTGATACTGACGTGTGCAGATGCTGTAGTGCTGTCCCAATTCTTAGGGGTAAATTTTGAAGCCCTTCCCCTTAATCCTCGGTTGTAAGGGCGAAGGGGTAGGGCTACAAAAATAGAATTGTGATTTTCTGCACCTCATTCACCACTAATGTAGGAGGTATTCAAAAAAACTTGTGTTTTTCTTTGATATTAGTATAGATTTTGTGCCATACAGAAAGTGTTGTCTTGAAGATTGTCCTCTTTAATCACTGTAAAAACCATTTAATGCAGGTAATGAGTTAATATAGTACTATATCTCTTGATTATGAAAATTGCCACCATCTCTTAAAAGTCTTATTTTTCAGCATTTTTGTAACTGAAATCTTCAAAAGTCAATGTAAAATCACGATTTCTGAAAACTACTAAAATTTCCAGTTTCCATAAATCATGTTATTTCGCAATCCTACTCTTCAAAACTCAATCTAAAGCACGATATCTCAAAACATTTGGATTATTATTATTATATATTTTTGTCTCATACTGATTAACTATCTCAAAGTTTGTAATTAATTAACTATAAAGAGGACCTGCAGATCAGCTACTGGCATTTGAAACAGCCAATTAAGTTTTGTAGGTATCGCCACTGTAGGATTTTTTATGTTGTTTGTCTTATTTTCCTGTCTGATATTGACCTGCTCCTAAATTTACCCCTGCTATTTGTTTGTTACTTTTTTATATGTGATGCATAATTTCCATCCATTCTCCAAGCATTGATCTACTTTTTCAATATTAATATATTCTCTAGTCTCATCTCAAGCCTTGGCAAATAACTGAGAAAAACACATTTTTACAAAGTCGTCATGTAGACGTCTTAGAAAGTATTTTACAGTATTTTAAAATACAAAAAGACAGGACACTAAAGTATTTTGATAACCCATTTTTATAAACCCTATTAAATACAAATTACAAAATACTATTTTGTATTTAAAACACAGATTTGAAATACATGTACCATAAATACTGCTCATCCCTGATTAAGCATATAGATAGAAATGGTGCAATTTTGATATGATTTCAAAGCAGAATTCTGCATAAAAAAAGTCAGATATTAACTTAAATACCTGAAAAAGAAAGTCTGAATATCAGGTTAACAGTTCACAATTTTGAGAGAGAGAGAGAGAAAACATGGTAAGATGAAAAAAAGTATCATTTATGTGTTTTATTATGTTTATTTCTGAGACAGAAACAGGCTCCAGTAAGAATCTTCTTTGCCCTTTTGAGATTAAAGGGTCCTGTGCTATAAACCATTATAATAACATTCTTAAGGGGGAAATAATATGATAAAATACAAAGCATCATCTTCTAACACACCCAATCTTATCAGATTTCTTTACTAAACGCTTGAGTTTTGGGGCGATTGGGCATGTGACGGCCCTCACGGCTCTCTCTGGCAGAGTTTGAAAGAGATTATTGGTGTTGTGCTGCTGAGATGTGTTACAGATGAAGAATAGATCATTGGACTGGGCTCAGGATTAAAGCATGTGATGTTAGAGGCACCAAATGGTGAAGATCTTTTCTGCTGTTGTAGATCAGGGAATGAGAAGAAAAGATTACATATAAAAGCACCACAGAATGGAAAATGCTGCTGGGTTTATATGTTCAGATCATGTGAGAAGAGAACAGGGTAGTTTAATAAACGTGTCAGAGAACATGACAAATGCAGCTACAGTATATGATAAATTGTTAAACATGTTTTGACTGGTCGTAGGGTCAAGTTTGTTATGAATTCACTTTGTTGACAGTACATGTGGGCCGATTATTATTCCTGTGCAGGTTTCCCACGCAGCCAAAGAATTTTGTTGCAGTAATAATGTTTACTCAGATATTACTGGTAAATCACATATTGCCCCAAAAAGAAAAAAAAAAAGCTAAATAATATTTAATATCATTGTATGTAGTATCCTAATATACCATGCAATTTTATATATTTATGTACGCCTTGTTTTATAGTGTTTTAGTTTCTTAGCATTTTTAGTGATAGTTTTCTTTGATAGTTTATTTCTTTATTTCTGAGGGTATTTACATCCAAATCAGGTGAACGGTGTAGGAATTACAACAGTTTGCATATGTGCCTCCCACTTGTTAAGGGTCCTAAAGTAATTAGACAATTGGCTTCTAAGCTGTTCCATGGCCAGGTGTGTGTTATTTCCTCATTATCCCAATTACAATGAGCAGATAAAAGGTCCAGAGTTCATTTCAAGTGTGCTTTTTGCATTTGGAATCTGTTACTGTGTTTATACAACAGTTTGACGGCATAATCATGTATATAAAAAGAAAAATCAAACATGGAGAGTTTCAAAAATCCTTTTGTATGAGGAACTACTTTCTTCCACCATTCATTCGCATTTGCAGCTGGTCAGAACAGCAGAAATCATTGCTACTTCACCAACATGACTTTAGAGCTAGGATTTTAATGATTCTCTATCATAATGTTTAAAGTAATGACAAAACAGGTGATTTTGCTCACATTTTAAGATTATAAGGCTGAACGACATGAAATGCCATCAATCTACAGAGATTTCCCAGTATTTCTCTGTTGCAATTGGGAAATCGAAAAAGCCAAAGTAAAGCTAACACTACCAGATTGCTATGGTATAAAAACAGCACTACAACATTTACCTGCTCTATGATTTGATCAGCTGTAGTTTGAAATTTACGCTGAGTTTTTCCTCCCCTAAGCACTTATTATGCCGTCTTTGTCGCCATTTTGTGGCAGAACGTCAACTGTCTTTGCTCTGCTCATTATGACAGCCTGATGGCCGCTGACATAAATATTTAAAATAGGCACTATCTTTATAAATAAACTGCATAGTTGCCATCTAAAAAACTACATTCTCACTATAAAAAAGCCTCAAAAGTACATTGTCCAACAGCTGCAGTTTTCGTCAAACTGTAGTGAGTTTTTTAATCTGCCGTCACTCTATGTCGGCGGAGTAATACACGGGGTGAAGAGGCTGTACGAGTTCTGATATTGCGGAATATGACATGGTTATCAGCCAATCAGATTCGAGAACCAGACAGAAGTGTTGTATAATAATAAATACATAGTTAAATGCTAAATTATTAGCCCCCCTGTGAAATTGTTATTAGTTTTAAAAAAATGTAATGTAATGGAAAGGTTTTCATCAACATCTTTTTAAACAATAGTTTTAAAAACTAGACCAAAAGACAAAAAAATAATAAAAAATATTACATATAAATATGAATAATTTACAGGAGGCTTATATCT
Organism: Danio aesculapii; assembly: GCF_903798145.1. NCBI lineage: Eukaryota > Metazoa > Chordata > Actinopteri > Cypriniformes > Danionidae > Danio > Danio aesculapii. The sequence goes on along the minus strand of NC_079443.1, from coordinate 48,691,809 downwards.
TTATCAAACTTGCTACATTTTAACTCACTATTAATTTCCCAAGATGTATATTTGTTAATTAATTGGCTGATTGATTGATTCTGCATATTAATACCTGTGTTGTCGTCTTTTCAGATTCTTTGGTTTTGTGGCCAGAAAGCAAGGCAGCACGACAGACAACGTCAGTCATCTGTTCGCAGAGATGGACCCAGATCAGCCGGCCTCGGCCATCGTCAACTTTGTCTCTAAAGTGATGAACAGCTCTCAGAAGCGGTGAAGCTCTTCACGCAGCACTGCTTTTCAAAGGACACTTTCCTTTCGCTCTCTTTGGATTATATTTTGAGTTTCTGTATGTTTGGGCTGTGTGTGAATGTGAACGTGAGGAAGGGCTATTGGGACGGCAGTGAGGATGAGGGACAGAGGAAGTGCAGTGTGGGTGAAGAGGAGTGACGTACAGTATGGATGGGAGGTGATCTTCATCTCGGAGCAGCAGATGTGGGAATGATGTCAGTGATTTTGTTGCTTTTTTAAGAAAAAAAAGAGGAAATGTAAAAAAAAAGAAGTCAAGGAGGCTAAAATGTGGGGCTGATGTACCAAAGATAAGAGAGCAGTCAGGACGAACCAATCCTTATTCAAGCATTCTTGTATATCTAGAGAAAAAAAAACCACGGCTGCTTTGTCAAAACTGTACATATGAACCGAAGCATCACCTCTTTTCTTTCTGAAAGCGGCTCTTGCTTCTGACGCTACAAGTGCAAGATATTTTTTTCTCCTGAACTCTGGATGAGAATTTTACAGGTCACTTGTGTATAAGCTAAAATTAGGCACGGGCCGGTATAAGATTCTGACGGTATGATAACATTGGATAAAAATATTGTTTTACGGTATTGTGATTACTGCTCTAAAATATATTCTTTTTAAATGTCTGGGTAAAAAAAACAAACCTTTTCCCCCTTCGAAACACAATATATTTTATTTTGTATATTAATATAATTTTTTTGGTTTTGTGAAACTTTTAAAATATTTTGGATCAGTAAAAATGTCAATCTACGGTGGCCGAGAGAGCTTAACGTGCGCCTATTTAAGAAAACACAAGCAATTACAAAAACCAGCAAATTAAGAAAGGGGACCCAAAAACATGACAGACCCTGCTGAGATATGGATGTGTTATTATGCCGTAACTGTTGCTCAGTGAGTTTGTTGGTGGACTTTTAAAGGTGAGCTTATTTTTGTTTATATTAATATCCTGATTACACAATTCCATTGTCTTTTGTAAATTATTAGCCTAAATAAACTGATGATTAAATGTGAAAAGTTGTATAAATGCAGCGCGTTTCTTCAGTTGTTTGTGTTGTGAGAAATTGCAAGAGGTGTGCTGTCAAAATGAAGATCGTTTCTTAATTTGCAGGTGTTTTTTGTAATTGCATGCGTTTTCTTAAATTGCAGCGCGTTAAACTTTCTCGGCCACCGTAAATAACACAGATTTCATTACAATTTAAAACGGCATCTTGGATATCTTTTGTGCTGAGATACTGTTGATACTAAAAAGCTTAAAACAAAACATAAAAAAACACAGTAGAAACGGTTTAGCAGAAAACTATAGCTTTTTTAAACCGCGGTATACCTTGAAAACGGTTATCGTCCTATGCCTAGCTAAAAGTCTACATTCACTCGAATGGATATAGTTCACCTAAATAGTTAAATTACCTCATTATATATTCATCATTCATTTTTACTTCTGTTGAATACAAAAGTAGCTATTTTAAAGAATGCTGGTTGCTGGCACCAACTGACCTCCATAGTATATATTTCCTACTATGGATGTCAGTTGGTGACAGCAACCAGCATTCTTTAAAATATCTTCTTTTATTTTCAACAGAAACACAATTGAAAGATACTTAAATAGGTGAAGAGTGAGTAATGATGACAGAATTTAAATTTTAGGGTGAACTATCCCTTTAAGGTCCATGAATAATGCATTCAGTAAGTATTTCTTTGCTCATGAAGGTGCAATAGAACAGTGCATATAATCAGATGTGGGATGCTCCTTGAATTCCCGGTTCTAGCCACGAATGTGTTGCCATAATTTTTAGAAGGAAATAATATGGTCACACCATTTTGAAAATTGTCTATATATATATATATATATATATATATATATATATATATATATATATATATATATATATATATATATATATATATATTTATGGATTATGTTTGGTTTAAAGTGAATGACTATATCTGAGCATATCTCAACATTTATATAACGCATCAAAATGCTGATTGTGTAAAAATGGCATCATTATTCAACTGACTCTGTAAAAAAAAAAGATGTCAAAAAGTCATGACAACAAATGTTTGTTACTTTATTTTAATCAGATTTCACCTACACATTCTTTTAGCTATACAAAGTTTAACCTAATATTTTAGTCAGTCTGAAGTTGAAATGACAAGAAAAGTTGAGCTGATTCAACTAAAAAAAATAGCCAGCAACATTTTTAGTTTATTAAACAGCGTCAATGTTGCAGAGTTTTTTTTAAATGAATACAATTCCAGCTTTGAAGCAACTTTGAACAAGACAAATCATTGTTTAGCTACGCATTGATGAACACTGCAACATACAGTGAGTGAATTGAATTAATGTTGACAAAGTTATTTATGAAATTAATTAACTTTCATTTGTAAAGCAGCTTTTCAGAAAACAAATGTGCCATTAGATCACTCAGTTTATTCCAATGTTATTCCAAAACAATTCTATTGGGAATTAAGCAATCACAACAGTGGAACGACATCAAATAGCTTTCTATTGCACTTTCTGAGTAAGACATGTCATTTCTAAACTGATTGGAAGACAAAATATATCTTAAGATCTGCATATATTCAACATCACTTTTCAGCTCTCGTTCTTCACTTGTAGTGTCCATAAGCAGCCGCAGTGCTCTCTTCTCTTCAGGTTTGAGTGTGTATCAGACAGAAAAGTGTGGATCTGTCACTGTATCTCCATGCCTCGCTTAAAACACACTCACATTCTACCCCAAAGTAAGCTAAGTTTAAATATATAAATATATAAAAAAACAAAAACAAAAAAAAAACACATCAAAAGCGATTTTACTGAATATTTATTGTATTATTACGTTTTTGCTACTTTTATTTCTTTATGTTAACTCATTTAACCATAGATTTATTGTATAGTCTACATAAAGATTAGCCTCCAAAAAGAAATGCTCTTTATTTTTTGGGCTAATATTTCAAAATCACATTCGATAATGATGTAAAGTGTGTGTATTTGGAAAACTCGTCATTATTGGATATGTTTCTCTTTCTTTTAGATCGCTTTAAAGTAGAGCTCACTGTTGCTTTGGCGGGATTGTATCCTAAAGGTCCTTCAGATAAAGTGAGTAGGTTGATATGTTTACTGCAAGAGACTTTGTGTAAAGAAAAGTAAGGAAGCGTCTTTATTTTTATAATATTGTTATTATTACTTTCCTTTTGGCGTCGTGTCCCTTCCAGTATTCAACTCTCGATGAAATCCCCTTTTTTGGCGGCTTACTGCAATTCTGTCATGGCAGAATTGAGTATTTAGTGTTATACTGCCATCGTGAGGCGATGTCGGGTATTGTCAGCCATATTATCAACTATGCATTCTCTACAAATCCCTTTTAGATTGCCGGATCAGTTCTAAATTTAGATTAAAAGTAATACTGCAGTGTTTTAACTGTGATTTGCGGTGAAAAGTTCACATAAACCCGTGTCGCCCTTAAATTTTTGTTTTGTTTTGTATGTAAATACCTTTTTTTGTTTGCCAAAGATTTTATTTCACGTTTGTATGCCTTAGTTTGATAATTGATCACTGTCTGGTTGTACGCAAAATGGCGGCGTGTTGTTTTTAGCATGGAGCTGGTCTGTTTTGACTGCACATGCTAAATGTTTGACTGTGTTTGGTTCCCGTTAAATTAGCCTTATAAACTACTCCAAAAGAATGCAAAGCACTTAATGTTCAGGAGCTGAAAAACAGCAAAAACGTCAAATAAATAGAACTGCTTAAAATTTAACAGCAGCACCATGTTTACACTGGAAGCGTCCAGCAGCTTGAGGTTGTGTACACTGGAAGCTCGAGGCTATACGCTTTAATCATAATACAATTCTGTGGAAGATATAATCTTATTTTAAAACTGACTTAGCATGGGTTTTAAAATAGCAACGTAGCCTCGTTTATGAAGGTTGTGCAGAATTTATGCATGCGTCAGCTCTTATGTAAATACTGCATTTAATTCATCGATCATAAAAGAATTATGAACAGTTAATTTGGCACGTTTCATGCAGATGAAGCAAAAAATCAGCAACAGTTGGTTTATAAGTGACCCAAAGGCATCACTTCAGTGTACACCTAACAAATCAAGATTTCAATTAGCAATGAAAGTAAAAATAAAATCAGTTTTAAGTTGGTTCAGATAAGAACCATCTACTTTTGTTGTGCCGGATGCTTTCAGTGTAGACATGGTGTAAAAGTGATTATGTACACTAGAATTTATATCTATTTACTTGCTTTGCTTGCCTTTCTGGATGTTTCCCACAGTGTAGGCTTAGATTAACCATTTTCCCAAACCACACTCATGAGGTTTTTCCATTTATCTGAAACTATCAGTCAGAGAATTTTTTGTTTTCCACCAAAATCAGCTCTCCACTCCTCCATGTATTAGTCAGCAGTGTTGTATTATTATATATATTTTTTATATGTCCACTTGTTAGAATGTGTGAATGAGCTACTATTGCTGTACAGAACCACATTGTTTTATTTTGCTTCTTGTTTTACAGCCTCGTTGTATTGGTTTGGCTAAAAAATAAATAATATACATTAAAGAGCGATCCAAATCAGTTACATTAAAGTACACTGTTGCTAGAAAGGTGTCCTGTTTTGTGCATTTTTCAGATGCTACGCTGCTAATCATCCGCAGGAGGTGTAGCGACGTGTCACACTGCATTAGCAGCTCTGAATGCAAGGTATTTGCTTTTACTGACGCAACTCTAACAGTATCAACCGTGCCAAGCCTCTTTTTCCTTACAGGATAATGAATAATAAACTTGCACACAAAGAAACCCTGGAGGAAGGTCAAACATACTAGATTAGTTGTGCATTATTTCTAATTCCCTTCCTCATTCCAGATGCACCAAAAGTTGTAGATTTATGGAGGGTAAGAAAGCATGAAATACAGAAACAAAATGTATTTGGTCTGATGTCATTTGGCCTTAAATCAAGAAATTTGAGCGTTTGGAGGCTAATGTGTCCAGATTTATAAGTTTAAGACAGTACTGAAAATGTTCTTGGTATTGGCATCTTATTGCCTATGCTTCCATTCATGCAAACGTGGAAACAAATATCCTCATGTGAAATGCTGTGACGCTAAACCTCACTCCTCTGACCTCTAAAAGTGCTCTAGCGACAGATGCTAGAGGCCATGGTCTTTTGCCTTCAAGCCTCCTTGTTAGAGCAACTGACTCCCGTACGAAGAGTTGCCAGTTCAATCCTTGCTCGGAGCGGGTTGGGTGGTGTAGGACCGGTGAGGTCACATTAGCTACGTTTCCACTATCGCACCTAAAGCGAGCGAGCCAGGGCCGGTTGGGTTTCCACTGTCGCTTCCTCGGGGCCAGCTGCAATTTTTTTTCCGACCCGCCGAATACCCTGGGCCAAAGAGGGCCAGGGGTCCGTTCTTCGTACGTGGATTACTCAATTAGCTGAATTTGGTTATTGATGATTTGACATGATCCAGGATCATTTCGTTCTTCAAAACTTATCTGAGACTTGTTGTCATAGCAACAGTTCTGGTAGCTCAAACCTGCTAGGGAGCAGGTTCATTTCATATAAACAGGATTAGATCGGGTCAGTTCAAGCAAAGATAATACTGAAAATATGTACCAAATGCTGATATTTTCTTACATTAGTTATATATACTTGGGAAAATAGTAAGTATATATATATATATATATATATATTTTATTATTTTTTTTTTTCAACTATATTTATATAAAGTAAAAAATATATATTAATGTAACGTATGCAATCTGCACTCCAAAATAAAAGTACAAAGACTGCCACCTGGTGGTTCACAGAGATACAAACACGTACATGCACAATATTCGACTTTGAAAAAAAAAAAAGATAATTTATCCAGTCATGCACGTGTTTTGACCGCTAATATGCCGGTTATTTGATGCTTCGCAAAAGTTGCAGACACTTTTACCGATATCAAAATGTTTTTTTGATGCAAAATTAATTTATACAGTTATTCCTTATGCCAATTAAAAAACTTGAGTAGGCCTAGGCTACTATAATAAAGAAAATCTTCTCTAAATGTAGAATTAAATACATTGAAATGCATTGAAATACATGATGAATACTCTTGACACATAAAAGTGTAAAGCCTGCAGCTCACAAATGTGGAAAGTTATTGCGTGTCATATTTAACAAACTGTTTTCTGCTAATTTCATGTCATTTTGCTCACATGGACAATTGAATATTAATCAGATGATGTTATTACGCTGCTGTGCCGTCAGCCAACTGTTGCATTGCTTATCATGATTTCGTGGATCGATAGATCTGTCCTTTACAACACACGCAGCGATCTCAGACATTTCATCCAGACATTTTAATCTGATTCGCAAACTTGTTTGAAGTACCAAATTAGCCAGAGATCCGTTATCACGATTAAAAGTATCCTTTTCTGTCATCCAGTCCTGCCCAGTGCCGCTTTACAAACGGATTGGGGAAAAACTGCACATAAAAAAAGTGTTTACGGTTTTATATGACGTGGTAAAATTTAAAAATGAAATTTTAAATGTAGAGCTTTAATAACGGATAGCTGCTGAGCGCAACAAAATATTTATAGCCTGTATTTTATTACTTATCTTATGTCCTGAAACACTTAAAGGTTTCCTTAAGATAAACGAATAATATACAACATCCTTAAAGGGCACCTATGGTGAAAAGTCTACTTTTCAAGCTGTTTGGACAGACATATGTGCATTTATGGTGTATAGACCGTTATATTGGGGTGATATAAACACACACAGTCCTTTTTTTTCAATTTAGCAACAAAAAACGGTGGACCAATTGGAGCGGTTTTCAGATCGACCGCAACTTTACGTAGGAGTGCGGTCCCCCCGCCCACCGAATTGACTGACAGCTGCGCGTATTAACATGTCCCGGTAGTCATGTGTATAATCATATAAACTAGACCAGACGTGCGCAAAACAATCGGGAATAAAAGGTGTGTTCAGTTTGCTAGGATCATCAATCATCATCAAATGTGATCAAGAGTAAGTTTCACATGTTTAAAATGTTTTAAAACAGTGCACGTGTGTAATGAATTACAGCGATTCACTTCAGATGCACTTAATCAGCACAGCCGCGTGTCAGAACAATTATAAAGGAAGACGCTTCAATCCCGGTTTGTGAACGTTAAATCAGGTCTATTTTGTACATTAACATAACAGATATCCATACAGCAGTGGAGATTAACCTGTAGCCTGTCACGTTTGCGTGCAAAGAGTGCAAAGCTAAATGCGCACTTTGTCTGTCTGTGTGTGTGTGTCTGCTGCGGTATGTGTGTGCGTGTGCACTTTGTAACGACATTGTGTGTGACTCATCGATGCAACTGCACAACAAATACTCATTGGTAAAGTTCTTACTGTAGTATTTCTCACAAACGCTACATGAGATCTGCTTCCTTTAAGTCTGTCTGTTGTCTGACGCAGCCGAGGGAGGAGATTAAGGCATGCAGAAAGGCACGTAGAAACGGTGGGCGGGGAGGAATAGCCTTAAAGGAGCAGTACGACAAAATAGCCCCCTAGTGAAAAAAAATGTATAAAATAAAATCTTGCAAAAGGTATAATAAAAAATCTGATGGGTGTTTTGAGCTGAAACTTTACAGAAACATTCTGGAGACGCAAAACACTTATATTAAATCTGAAAAAAGGGCTAACCTAGGTGCCCTTTAAATTACTCTCTTAAATATGGGAAATTACCTATTAAGTGTCATATAGCCTTGGGAAAAATGTATATGTTTTAGGTTTCTCCGGAGCATTTGGGATGAATGTTTGACAGTGTCTATCAAAGCGAGCATGTTATAAAATACATTTCATACCAAGTTATTATTGGAAAATTTCTGTGGTTTTAAATTATGGATTGTGCGTGGAGTTTCTCCGTTAGTGGCGTGACCACCTGATGCACGATGCCAACAGTCGGTCAGCGAGTAAACAAATATAATAAATGAAAATACACAGGCCTGTGCGTATAGACATATAATGAAAGGCTGTACAGTAACGCGTCAATGGTTTGTTTCAGTTGTCTGCATTTTAATCGTTTCATGATGATGCGATCGTGCATTCCCGCTGAACTGGGCAGGTTGTGTGACGTTTGATTCCAGGGTTTGCGTGATGCGCTGCAAGCTACTAGCCCAACAGTGGAAACACGGCATGATTTCAGCCTCACTGCTCATGCTCCTGGGCTATTGGCCTGGCCCGGCCTGGAAAAAACCCTGGCTCGCACTGGCCCGACAGTGGAAATGCGGCTATTGGTGCCATGACCCAGATGGGAGTGAGGCACCCAAAGGTGCTCTAGCGATAGATGCTAGAGTCCATGGTCCTTGTTAGACAACCGACTCCCATACGAAGAGTTGGTCGTTCGATCCCAGCTAGAAGCGGGATGGGTGGTGTAGGACCAGTGGGTTACACTCATATAAAAATTATAAGTAACACTACAAGAAGGTTGTATTTGTTAACGTATTTACTAATTCACACAAACAATAAACAGCACATTTATTACAGCAGTTGTTCGTTTTTGTTAGTGTTAGCTAATGGAAATAAAGATTTTGTGGAACTATAATTAATACATGCTGTTAAAGTAGTGTTGATTATAAGTTAATGTAAATACATCAACTAACATTATTAATGAAACCTTATTGTAAAGTTTGACCAGATCAGACTTACATAGACAGCCTAGAAATTGGGGTAAGTCTTCTTTTTATTCACTTAATGTTATGAGGTGTTCGCACATGGTCTATAATGATAATAACAACAAAAGTAACAATAAAAAAAGCACAAAATAATTAATAAAATAAACGTACACATAGCGCCTTTAAAAATTCAGTGCATTCTGGCAATAAAAAGTATGATTTAAAATGTAAAATCAAGAAATAGATCAGATTAAGTAGATTGTTGATATTGATTGTACAGATTACCCAGATGAGTAGTTCCCCCCCAAAAATACAAAAATTGCATAAAGATTAGAATAAAAACATTAACAACAATTAAGTAAACAAAATGCTGGCTGGTTGACTTACACATGTTATAACTAAGATTTACCATGTTCATTATGTGTATACATGTGTAAATACAGACTACCTAAATGAAAATGCAAATCCACTGTCCTTTTAACAGTCTGTGAATACAACCAGCTTCAAATGGTAAAAATGTATTCATTGTCTGCAGAAACACTTTGATTGACATTCTCCCTTCGTGCCATCAGAGGGGGAAAGCCCTGCCCATTAGTGACAAGCTCTCCCTTATTAGCATAGGACATTAGTCTTGTTTTTGAATCTGCCACTATGCTGACACCTAGGCATTTGCAGCTCTGCCCTTATTTGAAAAACAGCACAATCTCATTTGAATTTAAAGCGACAGTCACCAAAAAGGAGCAGGGGTGGATTTAATGATTTTAGGGCCTTAAGCAAATTCCAGCCATAGGGCCCAAGTCCTAAAATGCACCCTTTTAACTTTTATTCAATATTTATTTATATTGCTGTTTTTTATTATTTTTACAAGAATATACAACTAAAAATAATAAATGTATATTTTTAGGAATTTGACAGCTCTATGATGGATATTTTATTTTGTAGTATTATTATTTTTACATAACATTACATTATTATAATAATATTATGTTGGATTGTATATTAAATAATATTTAATTACGTCAAAATTGTATTTGTTTAACTCTCACCATACGAAATATGGTAGAAACTATGTTTATTGTAGTTTATAGGTATAATTTATAGTTCTAGATATTTATTGGGGGCCCCCAGATTTCCTGGGACCCTATACGGCCGCTTTCCTCACTTATTGGTTAAATCGGTCCCTGTCAAGGAGTTATAAAACATTATTTGTAAAACATTTTGAGCTGAAACGTCACATACACACTGTAGGGACATCAAAGACTTCTTGTAAAAAGAGGCATAATAGGATCCCTTTAAAGGAGGTTGTTGACATTACACTGCCTCATAGTGTTCATTTTACCAAACGGCAATCAAATGTTTGTTGAAATATTATTATTATTTTTTTTTTTTTTGCAGTTTCACAAAAAATAAAAGTAAATTAATAAATCCTAAGGCACTGCTCAAAAAGAGTAGAACAGACAAATGTAAAACAGTTTAGATGTACAGCAATGCATAGAAAATGTGCTATATAAAAACCATACACTGTAAAAAAAGTGCTGGGTTCCACACAATTGATTTGTATGGACAACATGAAGGGATTGTTAAGCTATACAAATTTAAGTGGAATAAACAAAAAGTTAAGTTGTCCCCCAAAATCTCAAGAATTGTGTTGGTTTAGCTCATTTTAATTAAGTAGTTTGAACAAACAGCAAAATAACTTTATTTTGAGTACACTGCAATAAAAAGGCTGGGTTGCTCACAATCGATTTGTGTTGAGACATGAAATAATTCGTTATTATTTTACGATACTATGATAATACGATACGATAATACGATTATTTACGATAATACGATAATTCGTATTTCAATTCGTTTTTACAAATTTAAGTTGATTGAACATAACAATTAGGTTGTCCCCAAAAAAACTTTCAAGAACTGTGATGTCATGGCTTATTTTAAATAAGTAGTTTGAACACACTGCAAATGTTTTTTTTGTTTTTTTTTTGAGTGTATACGTATACACTGTAAACAATTTTGATAAATGACAGTATTTAACTGTAATGCGAACAGTATTTTACTGTAGGACAGTTATGCAGTATGTTACCATATTTTAAAGTTGCATTGTGAAAACTACCAATAAAAAGCCAGCTGCAGACCATCAGACCCACACACGTTTCAGCACACACAATCTGGGCAGGGACGAACCATATATGGTTACGACGGATGTTAATGTCATCAACTTCTTCTCGAACCTCGTCATCAATATATTTGTAGATATATTGTTAATAGTGTACACAATAGACAATAGTGTATACACTTGTTTGCTGGCTTTGCTGAAACATTTTTCAGATATATATATATATATATATATATATATATATATATATATATATATATATATATATATATATATACACAGTTGCAATCAGTATTATTAAACCCCCTGAATCATTCGCCCCCTTTTTGTTTTTTCCCCCAATTTCTGTTTAACGGTGAGATTTTTTTCAACACATTTCTAAACATAATAGTTTTAATAACTCATTTCTAATAACGGACTTATTTTATCTTTGCCATGATGACAGTAAATAATATTTTACTAGACACTTCTATACAGCTTAAAGTGGCTTTTAAATGCTTAACTAGGTTAACTAGGCAAGTTGGTTTGTTCTGTAGACTATCAAAACAAATACAGCTTAACGGGTCTAATAATTTTGACCTCAAAATGTTTTTTAAAAAATTAAAAACTGCTTTTAATTTTAGCTGAAATAAAACAAAGAAGACTTTCTCCGGAATAAAAAATATTATCAGACATACTGTGAAAATTTCCTTGCTCTGTAAAACATCAATTGGGAAATATTTAAAAAAAGAAAAAAAAAATTCAAAGAAGGTTTAATAATTCTGATTGCAACTGTATAAACATTTAATTTATAATTCATATAATAGATTCATTACAATGAAGGACATAATAGTAAGTCAATATGTACTGGCTATAATATTTTTTTTTTATAATAAAAATATTTTTACATTTTATAAATGTATAACACTATATTAATATTTTACTCCAGTGATTGAATAGTGTTTATTTGCTTAATCAAATAATAATCATTAGTGTTTTAACTAATTATTTTTATGTACATAATGAGTAGCAAAACTGCACAGATTTTAAAACGATCATAAAATGATCAGAATAATGACTGAAATGGAAAAACCTAAGCTGTTCACAGTCACGGACTGTCTCGATCGCCATATTTGTGAAATGCAGTAGGTGGCCATACTGCTTCTAAGGAGTTAGTCATCGTTAAACAAGAAAAAAAATAGAAGACTGATCCGTCATTAACCATATATTAATCTGGATTGTGTGTGCTGAAACATGTGGGTCTGCAGCTGGATACATGTCAAAATTACTGTATATTTTACAGTAAATATATACAATACTGTAAATGCACATACAGTGAGACAGTACTGTAAAGGTAAATACAGTACTTTTGCTGTAATTAATGTACAGTAAGTAACTTTAGATTCTACAAGACACTGTTAATGCCCTATTAACGATTTTTGTTAATTGCGCAGTATTTAACTGTAATGTGAACTAGGATAGTTATGCAGCATGTTACCGTATTTTAAAGTTGCACTGTGAAAATGACTATATATTTTACAATAAAGCTATACAAGATAGTAAATGCATGTACAGTGAGCGAAATGATGCTGTAAATACAGTATATTTACTGTAATTGATTTACTGTACTGGCGAACTGCTATCAGTAGATTCTGCAGGAAATTGTTACAGTGTATTTAAAAACGGTAGCTCAGTGGTTAGCACTGTCGCTTCATAGCAAGAAGGTCACTGGTTCGAGTCCTGGCTGGGTCAAGTTAGCATTTCTGTGTGGAGTTTGCATGTTCTCCCCGTGTTGGCGTGGGTTTCCTCCGGGTGCTCCGGTTTCCCTCACAGTCCAAAGACATGCGGTATAGGTGAATTGAATAAACAAATGTGGCCGTAGTGTACGAGTACGTGTGTGAATGTGAGTGGGTGTTTCCTAGTACTTGGTTGCAGCGTGAAAGGCATCTGCTGCATAAAAAACATATTCTGAAATAGTTGGTGGTTCATTCCGCTGTGGCGACCTCTGATAAATAAACTAAGCCGAATGAAAATGAATGAACGAATATATAAAACGTTAATTAAATAAATGCTGATTGATTCGAAGATCCCACACATTTGGAGCTGACTGTACAGTAAATGCTCTAAACATCAACAGCACGATGTGCGTTTCGATGATCTCAGAACAGATGTTTTCTGTGGCGGATTGCAGATCTAATAGCAAAGATATGCAAGTGTTGATTTGCATTTCTGGGTTGCATTTCTCTCGCTCCCACTAATTACATCAGTCCGCGAGCGAGTAAAGGATGATGTCATTCGGGAATTATGGAGTTATGTAGCAGATCAGTAAGCGGAAAGGCTTTTTCTCATTAAGTGTGTTCCAGGATCGGTCACTCCTACTTCTTCACATTGCTAGAAGGTTAGAAAAAAGGTTGGCTCATTGTGTTGGGAGTGTCACTCGAAGCCTCAGAAGATTACAGAGCAAAACAATAGCTCTTATATAGCGTTACTCAGAGTTTCCACTCAACGGTCAGACAAAGCCCTTAGAGGTGACCTAAGACTGTGTGTCTGTTAATGGTTAGTCTCATCTTGTCCTGCCACTAGTCCCAGAGACTCATTTTAACTAGTTGTTAAACTGGCTATGAGAGAAATGTGGATGTATAGGATAAAATATGTGCGTTGCAAGTGGGATGTGTTTCCACCAGTTTTTGCCAAAGTTGATTTTGTCCTGACCACTAAAAAATAGCATTTAAAACAAGCTTTCAGCACAAAAGAGAGAAAAAAACATCTCTAATATGATATTTGTCATAATCTAGTTTATAAACTACATTTGTGACCCTGTATTGTGAAACGATCTTATGTTGAAATTCATTTAACATCTGAAAGCTGAATAAATAAGCTTTCCTTTGCTGTTATGGTTTGTTATGATAGAACTGTTTTAGGCTTGTATGACTATTTTAGAATCTGAGGTTTCAAGAAATACCTAAATATTGAAAATATTATCTTTTAAAGTTGGCCAATGCATATTCATTTTATTTTCAGCTTAGTCCCTTTATTAATCTGGGGTCGCCACAGCGGAATGAACCGCCAACTTATCCAGCACACAGCGGATGCCCTTCCAACTGCAACCCATCACTGGGAGCCATCCATACACTCATTCACATGCATACACTCTGGACAATTTAGCTTACCCAATTCACCTATACCACATGTTTTTGGACTTGAGGGCGAAACCGGAGCTCCCTGAGGAAACCCACATCAAGATGGGGAGAACATGCAAACTCCACACAGAAATGCCAACTGACCCAGCCGGGGCTCGAATCAGCGACCTTCTTGCTATGAGGCGATTGTGCTACCCACTACGCCACCGTGCTGCCCTCAATGCATATTACGAATCAAAAATGCATTGATTAATATGATCTTTACTGGCTATTGACATATACCCATGCAACATAAGGGTCACATTTGATCTAATCTACCTGTCACACAAATTTTGTGCACCACAAGCATTACACTACCTGACAAAAGTCTTGTTGTTGATCCCAGTTGTAAGAGCATCTAACTTGACTTCTAGTTGACCATTTGGAAAAGGTAGATTTTTCAGATGAATCATCACAAATACTGCAAAAGACTCATTGGAACCTGCAAGATTCTCAAAGAAATCAGTCAAGTTTGGTGAAGGAAAAATCATGGTTTGGGGTTATATTCAGTATGGGTGCATGTCAGAGATCTGCAGAGTGAATGATGACATCAACAGCCTTAGGTATCAAGACATTTGTGCTTCCCATTACATTACAAACCACAGGCAAGGGTAAATTCTTCAGCAGGATAGTGCTCCTTATCATACTTCAGCCTCCTCATCTGAAAGCAAACAAGATCAAGGTGCTCCAGGAATGGCCAGCCCAGTTACCAGAGATGAACATTATTAAGCATGTCTGGGGTAAGATCGAGGAGGCATTGAAGATGAATCCAAAGAATCTTGATGAACTCTTGGGAGTCCTGCCAGAACGCTTTTTTTGCCATTCCAGATGACTATTAATAAGTGATTTGAGTCATTGCAGAGATGTATGGATGCAGTCCTCCAAGCTCATGGGAGTCATACATAATATGCATTCTTTTTCCACTGCACCATGACTTTATATTCTATACTGTACATTATTTCTGTTAAGTGACAAGACTTTTGTCTAAGCAAAGTCAGACCTTACTGTCCTAATTAAATAATTAAAAATCAAGGCATGATCATATTTTATTTTGGTAAAATAAGCGTAATCTAGAGGCCTTTGCCTTTCACATAAATCACTTCTGAAACCAAATGATCAATTAGAAGTCAAGCTTTCATTTGTTGTTCCTAAAACTTGGATAGGCGACAAGACTTTTGTCAGGCCGTGTATTTTACTGTGGTAAATTATCTCTTATGCACCCCTATTTCTTTTTTGTTTTGTTTATTTATTTCCTTTTTTTTGGATAATTTTTCCTGTGTTAACTGCACACATTTTGCCTGGGAATTTTATGGGAATTTTATTAGTTCACCCTCATTCACTGCTTAGCCTTAAGAACACTGAAAATAACTTTTTTATTTCTTTTTTTTATAACATCTGGACAATTCAAAGTAAGCTTTAAAAAAAAATTAAGTTAAACTAACTTATTTCATATAAGTATCATATTATTTCATTTTTTTACTGTAAGGTTTACAGTGTACAAATGTCTAAAATGTTTTATCTTTGGTCAAATGAGAGGCCCAAAATGATTCCTGCAATTACAGGCCTACACCATTTGATGTCAGTGTTGACCCTTCCTAAAACAAGCTGCCAGAGCAAGCACCTCTGATGCAGAAAATGCAGGCCAGAGTGAGCTTATCTGTCCTTTTACAGAGTAACGCTGCATTATTGATGCTGGTAGAGAGTTAGATAAGGCCTCAGAAGAATTTCAGACACTTTCTGTTAACCCGAGTCTGTCTTTTTGGAGATCTCAGCGATGTGTGACTGGAAGAGCTGTCCGCCCTCAACACCCAAACAATGAAGCCAGTTTAGTCCCACAGTTTATACTCACCGTATCGCTCCAGGAAAACATCTCTGTTTGACGTTACGGCCAGTGGAAAAGTACAACACCACGTTTTGAAGTGTGTGTGGGCCAATATCTTTTTTTGTTGTTGTTTCTTTCCCGCTAATGTCATTGTGATTTTGGAAACAACTCTCAGCAGGGGGTCCAAATGACAAGATGGGAGGAATTAGGCAGTCCATTTAAGGCCGAGGAGGGGATAACCCTCTAATCTGAGCGGGCTTTGTGCGCTATAGGGAGGAAATCTGAAAATCAATATTTCGTCTGGTAGTAATCTTCCTGGAGAACAGGTGTCCTCTCGCCTGACAAAGCCTCTTGTCCTCACATCGCACATCAATGGTGGCAGCTTTAGAACGGAGACGCCCTTTCGAAGTGAGGATTGGATGGCGCTCTCCGAGGAGCTGACCTGAAATCATACTCGAGGCTGAAGTAGAAGAGGCGCTTTATATATTGGAAGAAAATTTATATTGTGATATTTAAATTTTCTTTGATAAATATTGCGATATGAATAAAGTTTCACAAGATGGTGTGAATAGCTCTAGTTTTCTGGAGAGTCTCGCAGTATTGAGGTACAGAAATAGAATAATTAATTCATATTCTTTTCAACTTAGTTCTTTATTTTTTTATCAGGGGTCGCCACAGCGGAATGAACCGCCAACTTATTAAGCATGTTTAAGCAGCGGATGCCCTTTGAGCTGCAACCCATTACTGGGAAACACCCATACCTTCTCATTCACACTATGGACAATTTAGCTTACCCAATTCACCTATAGTGCATGTCTTTGGACTGTGGGGGTAACCCGAAGGAAACCTACGCCAACACGGGGAGAAAATGCAAACTCCACACAGAAATTCCAACTGACCCAGCGGGGACTCAAACCAGCGACCTTCATGCTGTGAGGCGATCGTGCTACCCACCGCACCACCGTGCTACCCAAATTGAATCATCATAATGCCAAGAATGCTTTTCTTCATATTGTTTCTAGTCTAAATATCTAAAATTTCCCACATCCAGTAAAAGGATCTTTCAGTGGGGTAAGCTAAATAATCTTGTTTCTACTTTGAAATGTAGATATTTGTATAATTTTATTATTTTATTTATTAAAAATTATATATTTTTTGCATAAATCATATAAATTCTATTTAAATACAGTAATGACACAATTCTGCAACTCCTGGCCAACTGTTAAAGACTGGATGACCAACATTTATCTTCTCTTAAACTCAGACAAAACTTATTTGTTGAATTATTACTTATTGGGCCTAAATCCTGTACACAGCAGATCTCGCAACTCGATCTGCAATTAGAGGGATACAAAGTTAGCGTTAGCTCTACTATAAAAGATCTGGGTGTCATATTAGACAGCAATTTAACTTTTGAAAATCATATATCCCATTTCACAAAAACTGCTTTCTTACGAAGTTACAAAGTATGCTATCCATCCCATATGCAGAAAAGCTAGCCCATGCGTTTATGACTTCTAGGCTGGACTACTGTAATGCACTGTTTGCTGGCTGCCCAGCATCCTCTTCTAACAAACTTCAATTAGTACAAAATGCAGCTGCCAGAGTTCTTACCAGGTCTAGAAAATTTGATCACATCACCTCAATTTTATCCTCCTTACACTGGCTGCCTGTTAAGTTTCGTATTGAATTTAAAACATTTTTCTTACCTATAAAGCTTTAAATAATCTAGATCCTGTTTATCTAACCAACCAGTCTCGCTACAATCCAACTTGGTCTTTAAGATCACAAAACTCAGGGCTTCTGGTAGTACTTAAACTCTGAAAATTAAACTGACGCTGTTTCCATTTACTACGATCTTTTATGTGAAGCTGCTTTGACACAATCTACATTGTAAAAGCGCTATACAAATAATGGTGAATTGAACTATAACTCATACTCAACATTGCAGATCTTGCAATGTGACTACTGCCTAATGCCCCAGTAAAAGTGACACTATATTGTCAGTGAGCGTTGTCTTTCGGATGTGGGTCTTTCAGACGTTATGAGGTCAAAAACCTCAGGGAAATTTTTCATACCCTAGGAAATATCATATCACCCTGTAGCCCAAGACTGGTTACTCACTGAAGCTAAGCAGGGCTGAGCCTGCTCAGTACCTGGATGGGAGACCACATGAGAAAACTAGGTTGCTGTTGGAAGTGGTGTTAGTGAGGCCAGTATGGACACTCAACCAGCGGTCTATGTGAGTCCTAATGCCCCAGTATAGTGAAGGAGACACTATACTGCTCAGTGACCACCGTCTTTCAGATTAGACGTTAAACCAAGGTCCTGACTCTTTGTGGTCATTAAAAATCTCATGGCACTTTTCGTAAAGAGTAGGGGTGTAACCCCGGTGTGCTGGCCAAATTGACTAGTCTCCATCAGCCCTTATTGATTATGTCCTTCAACATTTCCCCATCCACTGAATTGGCTCTATCACTGCCTCTCTACTCCACCTATAGCTGGTGTGTGGTGAGCACACTGGCGCCGTTGTCCTGTGGCTGCCTTTATCATCCAAGTGGATGCTGCACACTGGTGGTGGTGTGGAGAGACCCCCCTCATGATTGTGAAGTGATTTGAGTGTATGGCCATACACAATAAACGCGCTATAAAATACACATTACATTACATATTGCAGATGCGCACATTGCGATATCCATGTTGAAATGATATATTGTACAGGCCTAGCTCTGAGTGATTCGGAAAAAAAAGGCCTAGGTGAGTTCACGCTCTCACGGATGTCAGATTAAGTATGGGTGAGAGCACTTAAAAAATTAATTATTGGATTGGCAAACATTAATTTATATGGGATGAATTTAAACAAACAAACAAACTGAATTTAGTAAAGTTCAACTTAATTTGTTTGTTTAAATTCGACCCAGCAGCAGCACGGTGGCTCAATGGTTAGCACTGTTGCCTCACAGCAAGGTGGTCACTGATTTGAGTCTTGGCTGAGCCAGGTGGCATTTCTGTGTGGAGTTTGCATGTTCTCCCTGTGTTGGCATGGGTTTCCCCCACAGTCCAAAGACATGTGCTGTAGGTGAATTGAATAAACTAAATTGGCCTTAGTGTATATGTGCGTGTGTGTGTGTGTGTGTGTGAGTGAATGTGAGTGTATTTGGATGTTTCCCTACTGGGTTAGTACTGGGTTGCAGCTGGAAGGGTATCCGCTGACTAAAAACACATGCTGTGGAAACCCCTGATAAATAAGGGACTAAGCTGAAGGAAAATGAATGAATTAACGAAAAATCAGCCTGTATAAATTGTTTGCAGCCACTTTAACGTTTTTTTTTTGTAAATCCAAAGAATAATTTCTTTTCAGTGTGGGTGAGCTGGCTTTGGGGAAGGCGAGTGGGCTCGTTTGTTTATGCATGTGGCAGAATTATATTTCTTGTTGAGGTATTGAGTTAATGGCGTTGAATAAATGGGACTTAAATTATGTCTCTATTAGGTCTCTCTCTCTCTTTTTTTTACCGTATGGTCCAGGCCAGTTTCCACAACTGCCAAAGTTGACCACTTGGACCCACACACATCTACTGCAGCTGCATTTGACACTTGCTTTTATGCACTGTGCAGCATAAAAAGTTGTAGCATATTATATATTATACACAACCTTTAATTTCATTCTCTAAATGTCACCATTCAAGTGTACAGTTAAAGAGCCCATATTATGGGTTTTTGAAAATGCCCTTCCATGTAGTGTGTAACATAGCTCTAAGTGAAGTGAAATATCCAGCTAAGGCGTAAATCTGTAAGTGTACAGTGTTTAAAACTATTGATTCATCTATAAAAGAGTCGACTCATAGTGCTTCAAACGAGTCGTCTTGATAACGAGTCATTAGTTGTTTCGCGATGACACAGCTACGAAACACAAGTAGTTGGGCACGCAAACCCGGGAGATTTGAAACCTGCGGCCCCGTCCACTAACAGAAAAAAAAGTCTCACACACACACAGAGACACACACAGAGAGACACCGGTCGAATGAAGTCACGCTGTGCAGATGGATATTATGGACAGTCTAATCAAAGATGAAACCTCAGCATTATAGCCCAGCCTTGAGCAGTTCTGAGTGCTTCTGAAAACTATATGCTTTCAAAGAAGACTTCATCAGTTTGTTAAAGGAAGGATCAGTATAGACTGTCAGAACATGGATCAGTGCATTATGGATCAGTTTCTACCCCCATTTCACAAGTGTAAGTAAGTGCGATTAAAATTATTGCCTCGTTTACTCTAGCTTGCAAATGATGTATTTAGTTGTGTTTTGTGACTTGTAACTGCGTGTGCTGTATCAGGTTAACTCTTTATATTCTCATATCGCGTGTAAAGCCACGTTGAAAACGCGACGCGTGCCGCTTTGATTACGGATCGTCAGCTGTTTACACACATGCAACGGACAAGTTTCAAAATATTTCAGCTCAATATTATTGTCTCCTCGTGTGTGTAACGCACGGGTATTCGCGGATATAACTGTGCGCCGCTCCTCTATGGACGCGCCAGCCCTGTGTGTGTGTGTCTGTGTCTCCTCGTGTGTGTAACGCACGGGTATTCGCGGATATAACTGAGCGCCGCTCCTCTATGGACGCGCCGGCCCTGTGTGTGTGTCTGTGTCTCCTCGTGTGTGTAACGCACGGGTATTCGCGGATATAACTGAGCGCCGCTCCTCTATGGACGCGCCGGCCCTGTGTGTGTGTGTCTGTGTCTCCTCGTGTGTGTAACGCACGGGTATTCGCAGATATAACTGAGCGCCGCGCCCTCTCTGTTCAGCCGGTCCTCTATGGACGCGCAGGCCCTGTGTGTGTGTGTGCGTGTGTGTGTGAAAAGAGCAAGAAGACTGTGACCTCCTCGCCAGTTCTTGGACTTTTTGCTCAATAAAATAGTTAGTCGTCAGTATTTTCTAGTCCATCGTCTGTGTTTACATTCACCCACTGGCAGCCAAAATCCACTATGAAGCGTGTATGCACTGTGACTACTTTTATATTGTAGATTAGCAGCTGGGCATTTCACTCTCGTGCTGAAGCCTTGTCCGTGTTGACCAATCGCAGCAGGCTGTCATCGGTCCAATCAGCGGAGATTAGTTTCGCGCTGAGGAGGGGTTTGGGAACAAATGAATCGCTGAACGATTCATATGGGAGTCGCTGGGATAATTAGGTAAAAATAAATGCAGATTATAAGACCATCAAAGTGTTTTTTGACCTTGCATGCATATTAGACTGTTGTTGGAGACCCTTACAACCTAAATATGACCCTATTTCATGTATAATATGGGCTCTTTAAGATAAGCTAGCCACTTATTTGTACTTTTCAGTTGCTGAAGTTTTGGTGTACATTTGGTGTACACTTTTCAGTTGCTGCATGGTGGCTCAGTGGTTAGCACTGTCGCCTCACAGCAAGACGGTCATTGATTCGAGTCTCGGCTGGGCCAGTTGGCATTTCTGTGAGGAGTTTGCAAATTCTTGTTGGCGTGGGTTTCCTTCGGGTGCTCTGGTTTTTACCCACAGTCCAAAGACATGCGCTATAGATGAATTGAATACACTAAATTGGCTGTAGTGTATGGGTGTGTGTGTGTGCGCGTGTGTGTGTGTGTGTGTGTGTGTGTGTGTGTGTGTGTGTGTGTGAGTGAGTGAATGAGTGTGTATGGATGTTTCCCAACTGTTCATTAACAGACATTTTTTACAGTGTATAGTCTAAAAGTTAGAACACGATATACTAGTATTCTGCTTACGGCTTGTTTCCACTGAGTGGTACAGTACGGTTTGGTTTGGTACGCTTTTAAGGCCGTTTCCACTGTCAAAAGGTGTACCGAACCGTACCGTACCACTTTTTCGGCACCCTTTCGAAAGGGTACCAAATACGAGAAAGGGTACCAAAAGGTGGAGCTGAACGCTATTGGTTTACAGAGACCCGTCATTTGCTTAACCTACAAGCCAGAATGAAAACAAAAAACCGCCATGTTTAAAATACACATACACAGCCGAGAGATTACAGCGGAATTATATATACATATAATAACGAGCCATGGTCGACCCGGGCTCAAACAAGCCTTGTCGTCGTCTTGATGAACAGCCACAAAGCCATGGAGTAGAGCAGGATCTACCCCGTGCCTCGTAGTTTTTTACGAGCCAGTTTGAAGCACGAGCGGTTTCGCTTGCTTGCACTCGCCGTGCGTCTATATCTGACATAACAAACTTCCTAAGCTGATGATAATAACGTGCGCTTGATTATTGTTGTGCTTTTAAAATCCGATCCTGAAAAATTTAATTCACAGGAGAGCTAATAATTTCATCCTCAACTGTACACAAACACATGTGTATTGGGATTGTTCACCCAGGTTAAACTCCACTTAATCGCTTTTTTCAGATATTCTTCAGATATGTTTCTTCATTCTCAGAATGTACACCAAAACTGGTAAAAATAATGAAATCACACAGGCAACACATAATTAAAATCTTCGCCAAATTGTTTGCTTTCTGCCGTTTCATACTAAGCACCATTTTGAAGAAAGTGTCAGGACCTTTCACTGAAGCTATGGATTAAAGGTATAATGTTGTAAATAACGTTCAGTTTCTTGCACAAACATATAGGGGAATTACCAACCTACGACAGACCGGTTGCAATAGCAAACATGTTGTGTTGCCAAAAATCAAAAGTCCAAAAATAGAAAAACTTAACCAAAGATGTCTGCAGTTGGCATTAAAAGCAGTGTGGTGTACGGTAAAAGTTAACAGCCATCATAAAAGCTGAATGAAGTGAGGACCTAATTAAAAATGCTCAACTCTGCAGTTCTCATTTTACATCAGGCAAGTTCACGCTATGCTGAATCATACAGATTACTCGTTTTTGATTGCAGAAATGATTTCAGCAAAAACAGTTCAATATGGTGAATTTATCTCCGGACACTGAATGCTTAGAACGAAATGTAAAAATGAAAGTTCACTTTCCCTGCCGTACAGGTGCAGTTCGCTGCCAGAATGCAGTTGTTTTGCTTGTTGATGATTACCCAGGCCTTGTACAGTTCCGTCTTCTTTCCTTGTCTTTGGCTAAGCAGAACCTCGGTTTTTAGCACTACAAAATTTTGAATCTGGTAATCATAAAACATTTTTTCTTGCACACGACCACACAGAACAAAATTGATGGCATCTAAAGACTATATTTCGGGCTGGATGCTTGGCCATTTCGTCTTATTCAATATCCATTGGGAGGGTGCCATCGCAAATGGACCTGTCAGATGAACGCCACTCACTTTACAACGTTCCTTTTGCCGAATAACTGTGCTTATCACTGGGTGACAAGCTGTTATAATACACTGAACGCATTATGTAAATAATATGTAATCAATATAACTCATCTCTAGTACAACAACAAACTCTGTACCACATCTAGGGTTGTAACAATATACCGGTATGACGGTCTACCACGATTTGAACGTGCACGATTATCATACCATGAACAATTGCATATCAACGGTTTTAACATAAGATTTAAAAAAAATCACTTGCGCAACTTTTTTTCCGCTTGGCGGGTCACGCTCTGAACTTGCGCACCTACACTCCCGTGCACATGCAGCAGAGATAATGGCAGAGCCGGAGGCTTTTTCGTCTGACCTCCATCCCCCGCCGAAAAAAAAGATAAAATCTGTAGTATAGGAGTACTTCGGATACAAAAAAATGAACGAGGGATTGTTTTAGAGGACGGATATCCGATTTGTAAAAAATGTGGGCGCAGAGTAGCCGCAAAAGGAGGCAATACATCAAACATGTTCGCTCACATTCGCGAACACCATCCCTCCCTGCAGATAAAGGTAAGTGTATATTTTCCATGACGCAGTGCGTGTACAGTATAACGTGGATGTCATGTAAAACGCGCAAATGACTGGATAAAAATAGATGTTAATATCAACGTGCGAAAAGCGACTATCAACGCGCTTTCTGCACGCATCTGTGTGGCCTGTTTTATCTGACATACAAAAGTCTGTCTGGGTTGCTACAGCAAATTACTTCATCTAGGCAGAACAAAGCAATCTCTGAAAACAGTAAGGTTTGTCTTAGGGATAAGGTTCAGGATGAAATTAAAATGTACAAAGCTCCTCCCACCATCTCCACTGATGCTGACCCTCTGGATTGGTGGAAAAGGCATGGTGAAGAAATGCCTCTTCTGGCAAATGTGGCCAGAAAGTGTCTTTGTATCCCTGCCACAAGTGTGCCTTCAGAGAGGATGTTCAGTACAAGTGGACACATTCTCTCACCTCAGCGGTCAAGATTAAGTCCTGAAAATCTCAACATGCTTACATTTCTTCATCACAACCTAGACTGAAAAAAAACAACGCTTTAAATACATGTTTACAGCCATAAACTTGGTATTGCAATTTTGGTCTCCCATTTATCCTGCTTATAAGGAAGGACAGTTTAAGTTTATTTTTATCTAATCTTAAAAGACCTTGCTTGTTTATTCCTTCTAATTTAATTTATTAAAATGGGAGATTTTTCAGTTTATTTTTATAAAAGACTTCTATAGTTCTATTAAAATGGTTCATTTAAAAGTTTGTTGAAATAAAACCTTTGTTCAGTCAGAAAACGTGTTCTTATTCTTTTCAGGGTCTTTGCTATGAGAATTACTATTTAATACCGTATACCGCGAAACCGTCAAACCGTGGTATTGTTTTAGACGATTATCATACCGTAAAAAATTCATACCGTTACAACCCTAACCACATCCGATGTCATTCCCTTGCGGTAAATTCTACCGCTCGTGGTTTTTTCTTCAGCAACCTCAATACACGTGCATCCTGATTGTTTACAAACCAGTAATTCGCCTATTGTTTTGCATCACAATGTATCATAAGGAGCAAAGTGTACTCATTTAATTTTAATTATATATATATACATATATACATATATATACACACACATATACACATATATACATATATATATATATATATATATATATATATATATATATATATATATATATATATATATATATATATATATATATATATATATATATATATATATATATATATATATATATATATATATATATATATGTGTGTGTTTATTTGAATCTCAAAGTAGGGCTGGATGATATGGGAACAATCTGATATTATGACATTTTATTTTCTGCAAATACATGAATACAGTTTCACAAGATGGTTTGAATAGCACTATTTGAAGGTTTTCTGGGGAGTCTAACATCGAATTCAAACTGCACGATTTTCAAAGTAGTCATGTCACAGATGTTTTCACACTGCATGACATCTACATCTGGGGTAGCATTTCATCACTGCTCTGTTTACACTGCAAAAAGGATCAGCGACAGGGGGTTTCTCACACTGCATGACTTTACAATAGGTAGAATCGCTGACAACTTTGTCTTGGTCCAAAACTACATCTTTAAAAACCAAACACACACAAGAACAAGGAAAGAACACAAGGTCACGTAGTATATCTTTTGTTATTAACTACATAATGAGAAAGAAGCCTTTAGTGGGGTAGAAAATGTACTTATTTTGCTCACCTGGCCTTTAAAGGGAATTATTATACAATTTTAGCACTTAGCACTGCATTAGCACTTTTTTTTTTTCAACCCAGTTGAGATATTGCTCAGATGACACATCAAACAGACACAGGTGCTCTTGCCAAATTTCCACTAGTTTTTCCTCTATTTCTTGGGTCCAAATAGACCGAAAAGAAGCCCTTAACGTCTCCCTCAACCTCCTGCTCGCCTGCAGATACCCATGCTAATGGATGCTGCTCTCTTATTGGCTGTAGGTATCACCGATGTTATTTTCAATCAAAACACATTTCACACGGCATAATTTGAATTGCCGACAGCTTCAGATATTTAGTATGCCAAATATCTCACGAGTGTCGGAGACTCATTGGCGATTCTCTCAGATCGCATCTTTCATTCACACTGTGTGATTGTTACTCATGTGAATGAGCACCGATTTGTCTGTAATTACAGGCATTTGTCAGCAATGCTACAGTGATATATTGTGCAGCCCAACTCAGGTACTAATAGCAGTTGACTTGCATTTGAAAAAGAAAAAGTCACCTGCATTGTGTATGGCCTGAGAATGAGTAAATCAACAGCACAGTACAGGGTCTGCCACTAGTAGTGCTGTGGGGGTCTGGCCTGGAAAGCTGCTGTGTGTCCGAAGGTCATGGGACTATGATCTGGCACTGCCAGCAACCCATCAAGGCACCAATGACCAGAGCTTGCTACTAAAAATACACCCTCCAGGATGTTATTTCTAAGCTGCACATGCGTGTCTGGCCAGCATTTTTCAGCCATCAGGATGTTTCCTCTCTCTCTCCTTTTCCTCCATAAATTAAGGGGGTAAAATTCCTCAGTAACACATCGTAATAGTGTTTCGCCCCTGACAGCATGTTCAGAATTGATGTGTGTTTCCTAGTAAGACACTGCACAGAATGTGTTTATTACAGTGTGTGCGTTACAGGAGTCTTGGGACCTTCTATTGGCTCATGAAGTATTATCAAAGAGTGCCAGCCTTGGAGAACACAAGCCGTACCTTTCAGATCTCCAGCCTGATTTATTCTAGACTGGTACCAGTGTTGGGAAGCTACAAGCTAATTCAAAACAGTTGCAGAAGTAGTTTCTAAAAACAAGTATCTCACGCTCACCAAAACTGCATTTATTTGTTTAAAAATATAATAAATTAGTAATATATATATATATATATATATATATATTAGGGTTGTAACAATATACCGGTATGGCGGTCTACCACGATTTGAACGTGCACGATTATCATACCATGAACAATTGCATATAAACGGTTTTAACATAAGATTTAAAAAATGCAACTTTTTTTCCGCTTGGCGGGTCACGCTCTGAACTTGCGCACCTACACTCCCGTGCACATGCAGCAGAGATAATGCCAGAGCCGGAGGCTTTTTCGTCTGACCTCCATCCCCCGCCGAAAAAAAAGTTATAATCTGTAGTATGGGAGTACTTCGGATACAAAAAAAAAAAAAAAAAAATGAACGAGGGATTGTTTTAGAGGACGGCTATCCGATTTGTAAAAAATGTGGGCGCAGAGTAGCCGCAAAAGGAGGCAATACATCAAACATGTTCGCTCACATTCGCGAACACCATCCCTCCGTGCAGCTAAAGGTAAGTTAACTGTATATTTTCCATGACGCAGTGCGTGTCAGTATAACGTGGATGTCATGTAAAACGCGCAAATGACTGGATAAAAATAGATATGTTAATATCAACGTGCGAAAAACGACTATCAACGCGCTTTCTGCACGCATCTGTGTGGCCTGTTGTATCTGACTGCGGTCAAGCCAGCCGCGGTTCGGAAAAACACAGTCAAGCCAGCCGCGATTTATATTTCGGTGCGCGCGTATTATTATGATTACGGTAATGTCAGCAGCCACACTGAGAGCGCCCTACAGAGCACTCATTTCGCCCAGAAAAGAAATATTATAACGAAATATCAGTTTCTCCCTCTTTCCTGCCACGTATGCTTTATTAAACAGTTTATTAACTCTTTATACGACATACAAAAGTCTGTCTGGGTTGCTACAGCAAATTACTTCATCTAGGCAGAACAAAGCAATCTCTGAAAATAGTAATGTTTGTCTTAGGGATAAGGTCCAGGATGAAAATAAAATGACCAAAGCTCTTCCCACCATCTCCACTGATGCTGACCCTCTGGATTGGTGGAAAGGGCATGGTGAAGAAATGCCTCTTCTGGCAAATGTGGCCAGAAAGTGTCTTTGTATCCCTGCCACAAGTGTGCCTTCAGAGAGGATGTTCAGTACAAGTGGACACATTCTCTCACCTCAGCGGTTAAGATTAAGTCCTGAAAATCTCAACATGCTTACATTTCTTCATCACAACCTAGACTGAAAAAAAAACAACGCTTTAAATACATGTTTACAGCCATAAACTTGGTATTGCACTTTTGGTCTCCCATTTATCCTGCTTATAAGGAAGGACAGTTTAAGTTTATTTTTGTCTAATCTTAAAAGACCTTGCGTGTTTATTCCTTCTAATTTAATTTATTAAAATGGGAGATTTTTCAGTTTATTTTTATAAAAGACTTCTATAGTTCTATTAAAATGGTTCTTTCAAATGTTTGTTGAAATAAAACCTTTGTTCAGTCAGAAAACGTGTTCTTATTCTTTTCAGGGTCTTTGCTATGAGAATTACTATTTAATACCGTATACCGCGAAACCGTCAAACCGTGGTATTGTTTTAGACGATTATCATACCGTAAAAAATTCATACCGTTACAACCCTAATATATATATATATATATATATATATATATATATATATATATATATAATATAAATTTATAAAAATAATTAATTTAAAAATTCTCTCAATTTAAAAAACAGCTAGTCTATGTCTTTACTATCTATTAGGGGTGTGACGAGACGCTTACTCCATGAGACGAGACACGAGATTGGGTTCACATGACGTGACAAGATTTTTATGCAACTTTTGGAATCCTCCATGATGAAATATATATATATATATATATATATATATATATATATATATATATGAATAAATTAATCGTGTTGGGTTCAGATTTTTTCCTTGAACGTGTCGATACGGTACATCAAATATAAAGTGCTGGTTTTGGTAAAAACGTGATCGCGCCTTTCCCTTCAGACACTAGTGGAGTGCAGAGGATCACAGGACTGATCATGCCACAAAGATGATGATCACTGACTGATGGAAATTCGGCTGCGGGAAATAAAGGGTTAAAGTTCATTTTCACAACAATACCACAGTATAGCCAACCTAGTGCTGTGTTTGTTCCTGTCATTTTTCTGATGATTGATACAATAGCCTACGGATTCGTCAGCCATTTGCTATTGAAAGAGCAGCAGTGACTATTATGTATGGGACTTTATCTTTATCAGACTTTGACAGGGACTTTGTCAGTAACTGTTACAGTTCATATGGACCAGTTTTTTTCTTCCTCCGGATCGTAACATGCAAGTGTGATTAAAATGGTTGCCACGTTTGGTGTAGTTTGCAAAATATGTGTTTAATTGTGTGTTTTTACTTGTAATCGCTCCACGCAGCTTGTAATCATCTTTTATAGATCAGTGCTTGTACTGTATCTCTCAGGTTAAATCTGTATGGGGCTATTCAACATATCACGTCCAAAACCACATTGAAAACTGTGCTTGTGCTTCTTCCTTTACCGATTTTAATGCATTTCTGATCTCGCGATCCTCTGCCGTTCGTCTTTGCTATGGCCACCATCAGCTGTTGGGATAATTAGGATATGGGAGCCGTTGGGATATTTAGGAAAAAATAAATGCATATTATAAGACAATGATATGTTTTTTTAACCTAGCAAGCATATCAGTATGTTGTTAGAGACCCCTCAAAACCAAAATAATAAAATTTAAAAAAATAAACAAATCACAAACTGCAAAACAATTTAGGTGCCTTTTGAACCCAGGTTACGTCACACCAGCCCAAGCAAATGAGTGACGTGCAACTCTGAGGCAGCCCGGTTGGCCATGTTTGTGCAAAGCACTTGATTTACAGTTCAAATCCAATCCTGCCTCCAATATTCAATGCTAATTTCACCCTCACACTCCATCATAACATCACAACTCAAGAGACACTCAAAAAAATCTCGTTGTGATTTAGTCTTGTGAGATTTCATAACCCAAGATCTCGTCACACCCCCTACTATCTATCTATCTATCTATCTATCTATCTATCTATCTATCTATCTATCTATCTATCTATCTATCTATCTATCTATCTATCTATCTATCTAGTGTATAGTGTTTGCTTATTTATTTATAAAGCCCCATAAAAACATCCACAAGCAATACAATGTAAAGGAAAGCAAAAAACAATAATAATAAAACACATTAAAATTAAAAAGCCCACAATAAATACCCCATAAACATTTAGAAAAGGAGTAATTCTGTCATTTATAGTCAACATTATTATCCCCTTCTTTTTGATTGTCTACAGAATGTACCACTATTGTCCAATGACTTGCCTAATTAACCTAACTTGCATCAACCTAGTTAAGCCTACAGATTGAATATTAGTATATAGCAAATTAACTAGTACTGTCATCATGGCAAAGACATTCATTCATTTTCCTTCAGCTTAGTCTCTAATTGATCACAGGTCGCCACAGCAGAATGAGCTGCCAACTATTCCAGCATATGTTTTATGCAGCAAATGCACGTACAGCCACAACCCAGTACTGGAAAACACCCATACCAAGGTTTCCGCTCCCTGCATTTTTCCATGGCAGGGCACCACACCAAAATTCATCCCGCCACGGCTACATTACTTCTTAATCAAAACATTCAGTTGTTGCTTTTTTTTTTAAATAGCGGGTTAAAAACAGCACCAAAACGTATTAAAAGGTAAGTGATTTATAAGAGCATGAACTATTCTGTAATTGTAGTAGTGCTGTGCATTGTTTGTTTAACCCTTTAAGGTGACATGTTGACTGACTGACAGACAGGTGCGTGTGGCCAGCAAACATGACGTAGCTTTCAGTTAGAATGAACACAGTTTCCATGATTATTCTTTATAGATAAAGGTCTGTGGTTCTGCATACAACAAAGACTTTTTCTTGCTGGAGTTTATAGCCATTTCATTTTACTTCAAGACGTATTAATCCCGCTCTGTAGGTCTATTGGAGACATTCACAAATATTTCAAGGCAATCTAATAAATGTTGGAAACATACTACCTACATAAACACGCTAAATTGCACTTCTGCAGCATTTGAGAGCGCACAAGAAAATCTGCACTTGAGCAGTGTATATTTGAGGGCGTGCAAGAAGTTG
Source organism: Danio aesculapii (assembly GCF_903798145.1). NCBI lineage: Eukaryota > Metazoa > Chordata > Actinopteri > Cypriniformes > Danionidae > Danio > Danio aesculapii. The sequence goes on along the minus strand of NC_079443.1, from coordinate 48,660,912 downwards.
TGCACGAACAGAGGAAATCGGCGCGCAAGCAAAGAGATTTGCATGCTTCCATTACATAAATCCAATCTCGACTTGTAATACTGCACTCACGACATTTGTCATTGAAATAGGTAGTTGGTAGATCTGTGCAAAATGTTTGCCGCCACAGCTAGAAAAGATCCTAGAGAAAACACTGCATAAACTCTCGCATTCACATACTCATACATTACGGCCATTTAGCTAATTCAATTAATTTAAACTGCATATGTTTGGATTGTGGGGAAAACCGGAGCACCTGGAGGAAACTCACCCCAACACCAGGGATAAAATGTAAACTCCACACAGACATGTAAACTGGCCCAGCCAGGACTCAAACCAGTGATCTTCTAGCTGTGAGGCCACAGTGCTAACCATTGAGCTACCGTGCCGCCCTTTGGCAAAGATGAAAATGGTTGTGCTTAAAAATGTTTCTCTTGGTTAAACTCTGCAACATAAACCATGAAACGCTGACCAATGTGAGGAGAATTTACTATTTTGGTCCGTTAAGAAACTTTGCCGTGTGAAAGCGAACCGCACCAAGAACAAAGAGCATTTGCAGATTCACAGGTGTGAAAGCACCTATATATATAAAATGAAAGATTTCAATAAAAATATAATTAAGACAACAACATTGTACTTAAAAAATGTATGTGGCAAATAAAATGAAAATTAATTTATACTCAAAGTCAAAACACACTATAGAGTTAAGTACAATTCAGTAAGACCACTACTTTTAGATACCCTATACCCCCCCCCCCCCCCACTGCTCTTTCTAGATAGGTGTTCATCCCCAACTTGACCTGTATATCAGTATTTAGTCCTGCCCTGTAACTCTTCCCAATGCCCTTATTAACTTCGTACAGAAAGTTCTCTACAGTCCTTGATAGAGCTTAACCTCCCCCGCTCCTCCTTTTCTTTAGCTGTCAGGTCAAGTACACACCCATATAAATAGCCTGCAAAATAGGGGTCAGAGGTCAGCGCTGAGCCATGCCCGAAGGGGGAGAGCTGAATGTGGAACCCCAAGAGGGATCAGGTGTCTCCTCTTTACGGGCAGAGGGGGTTGGGATATCACCTGAATGATTGGGAAGGCGGGTGGGAACCATTAAGATGGAGAAAACACACCCGTTCCCCCGACCTCTCCTCTGAGAATTCACCACCATCCGGCTCCGTTTACTCAAACAGGTCAGGTGCTTTTTCCGTTTCGGTTTACAGGCCGCTCAGCTGGGGCTCTTAGTGGAGATTGCAGGCGGGCCCCGAGAGCCTTAACATTCACACTCTGAGCACTTACGCTAATCTTTCAGGTGGGATCGCTCTCTCTGCGTCTGCATTGTGCTGGTGCGAGGCTCCCGTGCTTTGTCTTAGCGCAGGGGCCCATCTTTGCTAATGGCCCCTTGCTCATCGTGCCTGCAAACAGATGGCGTTGGGGTTGTCATGGGTCATTCAGCTGTTTAGAGTTGTTGTGACAGGACTGGTACTTTGGCGAATACAGGTGGAGGGCTGGAGGTGGACCAGTGGTCAGGAAATCTTTTTCTTTTTTTTCACAGGAAAAGCTTAACATTTGCAGCCAGGGCTTCAGCCGTCACTCATATGCAGGAATGGATGAAAGCCTAGTGGGTTGTAATGCACCAATCCAACAGTTGACCATCAGAAAACATCTGTTAGACTATTTTTTGAGGGCATTTTTTTTCCACATGTTGGCTCTAGTTGAGTTCACGTCAGTAAAATATATATTACAGATATAGAAATATTCAGAAGGTCATATACTAGATATACTAGATATACTAAATTCAAAATAATTACTCTGTAAAAAGTAAAAAAAAAAAAAATTATTTGTTTTTGTGTAAAATTAGTTAATGGATGCATATTTAAAAATGCTGAGTTGACCATTCAATGCTGTGATGCACCAATTGAACAGTCGACCATTGGAAAACATCTGTTGGACTAGTTTTTGAGGGCAGTTTATCCCACGTTGGCTACAGTTAGGTTCACATCAGTAAATATACTACAAAGCTATATATTATAGATATGGAAATGTATCATAGGTGATACTCGATGCAAAACAAATACTCAGTCAAATATAAAATTGCTATTTTTTGGTGAGTTTTTTTACAAGCGGCAACCTCCTGCTCTCCCTCGGGAAGCCAATTCAGAAGTAACTAAAACTGCAATTCATTGACTTGCCTCTGGGGGCTGGCTCCAGGTAATCCAGATGATTTCTGACTGCAACGGTAAATTGACCATTTTTACAGCTGATAAAAACATGTTTACAGCATAGTACAAAAGATGTTTTTTGTTCTAATAGCTAATATTACCCTTCATGACAACTGTGAGGGGTTAATTTTAATTTAATTTATAACTAATCCATTTTGTTTTTATTAAGTTATATTAGGTCTGCATAATTGAGGGCGTGGCCACTTGAGTGACAGGTAAGTCGCTGCTCGCTGTCTCATAACCTCAACTGATTCCGGCTGATTGGCCACTGAGCTCGGCATATACATCGTATCTTTACACAGTCAATTGCCTTTTGGAATTATTTCCTGCAATTATCAGATCCTATAGCATGCTGTGTGCACTTTATTGTGCTCACAAACCATTCAAGTTGCCTCCATTTCCCAGGTGAGTGAAATTATTTAATTATGTACCATATTTATAAATGTATTTGTTATACTTAAAATCATTTATAATTTTCTTTAGACCTATAATCCACTCCAGAATCTCACAGATTGATTAGCTGTAGGCTCTAGAGCAATCATCTGAAATGCTGTCATACAGTGTTAAGCCAGGATTTCATAAATAGCTTTGCATTACTAACACAGACTATATTTTAAGTATTTGGAAGTAATTAGCATTTTCCTCCTGTAGAAAAACATCATTAGAACAATGCTTAGAGGCTCGATGTATTACAACCGTGTTTTTAAAAGTCTAAACACTTTATTGATATAGTGTACAACCAAGCACATGTGGTCAGACACAAACGAGTCGCATGTAATGAAGTATTAAGCATTTCTCCCAGAAAAAGACAGTTTAAGCAAAATGCTAGCAGGCATCTGTAGCACCGCTCATGCTCCGCCTCTTTGCCCTTGTTTGGTATACCGCGGTCAGTCCATGACTCGCAAACAAAACATGGTTGGCCATGCCTACGTGTAGCTTCTTTTGCATTATTCAGAAAACTATGGGTGATGTGACGGACACTTCGTACATATCTTTTACAGTCTATGGTTTCTGAAGAAAATGTGTTAATAAATGCACTCTGAAAATGCTGGGTTGACCATAACCCAACATTGGGTCATCTATGTAAATTTTTTTTTGTTAATTAACAAAAATTTACATTTTGGAAATTGCACTTTTTATGCCAGGGATCACCAATATCAGTCCTAGAGGTGTGCCTGTAGAGTTGCAGGTGGACCAGTGGTCAGGAAATGCTTTTTTTTTTTTTTCACAGGAAAAGCTTAACATATGCAGCCATGGCTTCAGCAGTCACTCACATGCAGGAATGGTTGAAAAGCCAGTGGGCTGGAATGCACCAATCCAACAGTCAACTATCAGAAAACATCTGTTGTACTAGTTTTTGAGGGCATTTTTTTCCCCACATGTTGGCTCTAGTTGGGTTCACATCAGTAAATATACTACTATATATATATATATATATATATATATATATATATATATATATATATATATATATATATATATATATATATATATATATATATATATATATATATATATATATATATATTACAGAGATGGAAATATTGAGGTCACCAAAGGTGATATTAGATGCAAAACAAATACCCTTTTTTATAACTTTTTTAAAAATATGTTTTTATAAAAAATGTGTTAATGGTTGCATATTAAAAATGCTGGGAAGACCATAACCCAATATTGGGTCAAATATGCACAAACTTGGAGGCACGAATAGCCAAATGGTAAAGTGCGCTGACATTCTGTATAGCACTGATTCCTGGCTATGCCGATCTTTCCCTCTCTCTGCTCCCTATGTATTCCTGTCTCATCTCTACTGTCATATATAATAAAATAAATAAATAAATAAATATATAAATAAAATAAAGGTAACCAATCTTTGTCCTGCAGAATCAGTGTCCATGCAGAGTTGCATATGAACCAGTGGTCAGGAAATAATGCTTTTTTTCCCCCACAAGAAAATCTTAACATTTGCAGCCAGGGCAGCACTCATATGCGGGAGTGGTTGAAAGCCTAGTTGGCTGTGACACACCAATCCAACAGTTGACCATTAGAAAACATCTGTTGGACTAGCTTTTGAGGGCATTTTTTCACATGCTGGCCAAGGTTGGGTTTACTACAAAACAATATATTATAGATATAGAAATATTGAGAAGGACACCACAGGTGATACTAGACGCAAAAAAATAAAAATAATAAATAAAAATGTGTTTTTGTAGAAAATGTGTTAATGATAGCATATTAAAATGCTGAGATTACATAACCCAATATTGGGTCAAATATGCATAAAGTTGGGTTAATTTGTGAAAACAATTTGAAATTGCACTTTTTTACCCACCAATCTCCGTCCTGCAGGGCCAGTGTCCATGCAGAGTTGCCAGTGGACCAATTCGTCAGCCTCACAGGAAATAATGTTTTTTTCCAAAGGAAAGTCTTTACATTTGCAGCCAAGGTTTCAGCCATCACTCATATGCAGAAAGGGTTGAAAGCCTAGTGGCCTGTGATGCACCAATCCAACAGTCGACCATCAGAAAACATCTGTTGGGCTAGTTTTTGATATACTGTTTTTTTACATGTTGGGTTTACATTAGTAAATATACTACAAATATACTACAAATATAAATATATATATATATATATATATATATATATATATATATATATATATATATATATATATATATATATATATATATATATAAATATATATAAATATATATATAAATATATATATAATAGATATGGAAGTATCGAAAAGCTCACCATAGGTGATACTAGATGCAAAACCCATGCTTAGTCAAATGTAAAACTGTAAAAAAAAAATAATAATAATAAAAATAAATAAATAAATGTTTTGTAAGAAAATGTGTTAATGAATGCTTTTTAAAAATGCTTGATTGACCATAACCCAACATTGGGTCAATTATGCACAAAGTTGGGTTAAGTTTTTTTGTTTAGTTGTTTTGTTAATTAAATTGAAATTGTACTTTTTATTCCAAGGGTCACCAATTTCATTCCAAGAGATCCGGTATCCCTGCAGAGTTTGGAGGTGGACCAGTTGTCAGCCTCATAGGAAATAATGCTTTTTTTTCCACAGGAAAAGCCTAACATTTGCAGCCAGGGCTTCAGCCGTCACTCATATGCAGGAGTGGTTGAAAGCCTAGTGGGCTGTGATACACCAATCCAACAGTTGACCATCAGAAAACATCTGTTGGACTAGTTTTTGAGGGCATTTTTTCCACATGGTGGCTCTAGTTAGGTTCATTTCAGAAAATCTACTAGCAAAAATATATTACAGATATACTTTAGAATTCTTCAGGTCACCACAGAAGATGCAAAACAAATACAGACTCTTGTATGCCAGCAAACGAATGATAATCTCTTGTACCCATCTCTTGTTTCTCATCAAATCTTGACCAATCAAATGCTCTCTAGTATCTGACATGCCCCGCACTTTGATGCACTTGATCTCAACCACTCTAACTGGCAAAGTGGTGATAAAACAAAACGCTATTGGCTGTTTTTTTTAAGGGAAGGAGGTACACTATGCCACACCCCATCTTTGTGTTTTGGTTGAGATTACGTCAAACATCGAATAAAAATGCACATTTTAACAAACGAACGAACCACCCCCCACGGCCAAAAGTTCCAGAATTTGTCCTTTGAATTATTTTATGTAATATAAAAAAATATTTAGATTTTATAACAATGTGTAATTTTAAATAACTTTGGAAAGTAATTTGAATCCCATAGAGCCTCAAAGCTAAAACAATGTGATGCAAGTCACGTGACATAACCAAACAAAGGGTAATGTTTGAATCTTTGATGTGACATACCGAGTAACGCTATGGGTCGCAAAGAGCAAGAGAGACAGAAAAAACAAAGCAGGCAGCGGCGTCATTATCGCAAAATATTAAACAAACCGGGAAAGGCTAACGTTACTTCCTAACAGATAAGAATCTGTCCCTAGGCTAACTGGCCGCATTAGCTGGGACATCCTGTATATTTATTAATTTTGTCCAGTATATTACCTACCTTTGCCATTATTATTAATATTTTTTATACGAAGGCTTTAATGGCAAATGGTGTCCTCAGTTACTTCACAGCAAAAGGCGCTACTCCAGTCACGTCTGTGTTTTTAAGGCTGTTTGGACACTTCATTCGTTTTATTCTGATCGGATATAAACCCCATCACTCTCTGAGTCTGGGATGCATTCCAGGTGAAACTGCACAGGTCTAATAATTTTTTTAGAAAAAATTTATATAAATAAAATAAATTATGACCTGGAGAAAATCTGACCTGCGCCTGTTAGAGATGCTTTTACAGCCAAACACACGTAAAGTGTGCAAAATTTTCTTGAATCGATCTTTAGGCTAATATGAAGAATTTTGTCTTAATTCATTATAATTTTTTCTTTCGTTTAAGTATTTCCTGCATTTTATATTGTTTTTCTTTCATTTAATTGATTTTATTTTATTTTTTACACTGAAATGTAGGGGTGTTCGGTTCCGGGTTTATTGGAGTCGACTCCAATTCTCAACTCCTAATTTTGGAGTCGGTGGAATCTACTCCGGAATTGACTCCATTTACATTCTATTAAAATTGCTCAATGATTAAACATGTGGTCTCATATCGCGCTTTACACAATGCTACTGCGTCATTTGCAGCTTTACATTGTGCAGTTATCCTCTGGTCAGACAAAACCAGCAGTAAATCATCTCCAGCCAAAATAAAATAGTTATCAACCTACACTTTTTTTTTTACAGCATATTTTAATTGTCTAGTTTAGATAACTTAGAAAATTACATTGCAATCTTGGAGACAGAAAGTTAAAGCATCAGTTTATTATCGAAATGTTTAATGGAATGATGGGTAGCAGTTCATTAACAAAGAATAAAAAAAAACATCGTTGAGCCCAAACAACGGTTAAAAAATTATATAGAATAGTCTTAATATCTTCTTGATATAAATGTTTGATAGAATACTGTACTACTGTACCGAGAGAACGAAATAATCTGCGGTTGCTCATTTCTTTATTTTTTGATGCTCCAAATGTTCAATAAACAAAATATGATCAATTAAATATTAAACCCCATACACAAAATATTCAACTTAAATAAATCATACATTAACAAACCTAAAATAATAAATAAAAGCGTGACATACTGTGCCTTAAAGCATATCATTTTGCAATCTCTCTCTCTCTCTCTCTCTCTCTCTCTCTCTCTCTCTCTCTCAAATGTGATTTTCTTTAAAGTGTACTTTTAAATAGCTCATTACTTTACTTTTAAATATCACTGTTAGTTTTGTGCAATTTGTTCATTATTGTAATTTAATAAGGATGTTTCATTGGGACGGCATAGTCTACGTTGAAAGAAAAGGAGTGAGTCAGACCTAGTTTTTGAACATTTAACCTCAGCTATATTATTATTTAAAAATCCTCTTTTGGAAATGAATCGTTTGGTATAATTTATATGTATTTTTGTAGTTATTAAAATAAACAGAAGAAAGAATTAGAGGTGAAATTAAGTGTGTTCAGGGCCAAAACAAAACCATGACCACATGTATTATTATTTATTTATTCGTGAAATATGCATAGGTTAAATAAATAATTTAATTGGGCATATAGCAGCAGCCCTTAGCCTAACATATCATAATTTTACCTGCAGTGCTAATTTAAGATGTCGATCCGCCAATAGTATCCGATCTGCTCCAGATTCACACACATATACAGGCTATATTTAATTTATAACACAGTAAGCTTGACATCGCAGGCGGATCCAAACCAAAATGCTTCAAAACCAAAATGCAAAAGGTGTACATGCTTTATATGAATTTGAAAATGAAAGCAGCACTTTTTAAAAGCCTAGAATGCACATTGTTGTGAAATTCAAAAGCAAAAGTGTAAATAGTGTGACCACGCATTCAAAGCAGCATTCAAAGCCTTCGGTGTTCATCGTGCTCGAGAATGACCATTTTAACCGTAGCAGGTAACTGCTTCATTTAGAGAATTTGAAAAAACAGACTCGATTCTGGGAGTCGATTCCTGTCCTGGAGTCGACACCGGTACTTGGTCCACTGAGAGTCGAGGAATCGACACTTTTGGAGTCGACTCCCCATTACATTACATTACAGATGTGCAGCTTGCGCCTGTAGTTCTTTGAAAAGGCAAAATGTTTTTTTGGGAGGAAGAGTATGTTATATACAAACAATTATCTATCCTATAATGACAGTAATCGCAGAGCCTGCCTTATTATAAGTGAAGCACTTCTGTATCCTGCATTTTTTTTTTTTGTGATAAACAATTAATAAAAGTGTCAAGCACCAAAAGCAGTCCATAAATTAATAAGCTTATATAAAGTGTTTTATATAATAAGTCCACTGATAACGACAATAATATTTTAGGAATACTAATACTAATATATATATATATATATATATATATATATATATATATATATATATATATATATATATATATATAGTGTTTTCTCCAGGATTTTTTTCCAGCTGTGGCGGCAAGCCTTTTTTACACAGATCTACCAACTACCTGTGGCGTTATTTCAATGACAAATGTTGCAACGGCCGAGCGCAGTATTAAAAGTCGAGATCGCATTTATGTAATAGCCTACGAGCTTGCGGATATCTTTGATTGCGTAGATTAAGAGCGTGCAGATCTTTTTGTGCGCTCTCCAATAAACGCTGTTAAAGTGCGATTTAGTGCGTTTATGTAACGAGTATGTCTCCAACATTTATTAGATTTGCTAGGAATATTTATGAATGGAGACACAATAGACCTACAGAGCGGTATTAATGCATCCTGAAGTAAAGTGAAACGGCTATACCTGGCCTCACACGTCGCACACCTGTCAGTCAGCATGTAACCTTAAAGGGTTAAACAGCACTACTACGGTTACAGAAATATGTTTTGGTGCGATTATCACCCGCTATTAAAAAAATTTAATGTTTACAATGAGAAGCTGTAATGTAGCCATGGCGGGATGAATTTTGGTGTAGTGCCCCGCCATGGAAGAATGAATGTAGCGGAAACCAAGTATATATACACACAAACACATATACAGGCCCGTAGCTAAGGGGGTTTGGGTGGTTCGAAAGACAAAACCTGCTTTTATTCTAGCCGAAATAAAACAAATAAGACTTTCTCCAAAAGAAATAATATTATAGGAAATACTGTGAAAAATTCCTCTGTTAAACATCATTTGGGAAATATTTATATATATTAAAAAACAAATTCACAGGAGGGCGAATAATTTTGACTTCAACTGATAAACGTTTTGAATAATAGTGATTACAATTATGACCAAAATAATCGTGATTATGATTTTTCCCATAAACAAGCAGCCCTAATTTTAATTAATGTTTTTCATATTTATTTTGTCTAAATCTTTAGGAAAAATTATTGGTACATCAAAAAGTGCGTGTTTTAATGACAATCCAACAAGCTAATCCCGCTAAAAATAGTGCTTAAAATGCCACTAAATAGAGTATTTAAACCTCATAATTCAATAGAAAATGAGGCAAATAACTGCAAAAAATTACACTTTTTGAGAAAAAAGAACCACCGCTTTCACCAGGTTAGCTATGGGCCTGTGTCAAATGCAGAGTCACCTATGCAACTATAGTGGATGTAAATTTCTCATCAGGTAAAATAATCAAATAAAGTGACAGTGGTTCTACTGATTTAAGGCAGTTGTCTATGTAGGCATTACAAAGCAGTTTGCTAGGATTTGGAATAGAGTTATAGTGGCCCAAACATGTGCCTGTGTGGAAAATTCCAACTCCACTGAATCACACTGAATGTTTAGATTTTTATTTCAGCGATTTATTGACTTTCTCTATATATTTATAATAATTCATTTTTTAGGGGGCGAATATTCTTTCCCGGAGACAACAATTTGAGAAAGGGCATAACTGATTCTTGGCCTCTTTTTAATTTTGCATGTGGGCTTGTGTTTGTATCTTCCATGCTCTGGAGCAACACATTAAACATCCAGGACAAGTACAGTAAACAGACCCATGTGCTTATGAAACAGCATGAGTCTTGTGTCAGTCACTGCCCCGGACTGATCTGCAGGTGTTGGGTGTCCATTGGCAGAAGGGGGAGGAGGTTTGGTAAGGGCCCCTCATCATTAATCATTCTCTGATGGCTGGATGGGTCAGGTGTCCATCTCTGAGATATATGTTTAGTGCTGACCAGTAGAGACAGCTAAGACAGAGCAGCCTGTCTTTGCATGCATTCCATTTCAAAGGCTCCATGTCAGTATGTTTTGGCTCAAATGCAAGTGTTGCGTGTTTAGGACAGTTGTATTGTCTGGCTCATGTCTGTCTCGGCATGTGGGGTGGTGGACATTCTCTCTCTCTCTCTCTCTCTCTCTCTAATTCAATTCAAAAGAGCTTGATTGGCATGACTTGACATAACTAAAATAAAAAGTGGTTTAATGATTCATTTACTAATTTTTTTTTTAAGGTAAGTGGTTGCAGATAATTTCTATGGGCTGGATTTAAATAATTAAGTTGAATATTACTACGTTTAACTTCTTTGTTTAAATTCAGCCCATAGAAATTGTTTGCAACCACTTACCTTAAATTTTATTTATTAAATACAATGAATAATTTTTTCAGTGTGGATATCACCAATCACTTATCAGAATATGGGTACACTGTGGTCATAAAGGGATGAACATGGTCAGCAACAATACTCAGGTAGGCTGTGGCATTGAAACAATGCTCAATTGGTACATTGGTAAATATTCCTCACATTACACTATCACCAGCCTCATGTTGTTGATGTCAAATTCTGACCCTATATCCGAATGTCGCAGCGGAAATCGAATCTCATCAGACCAGGCAACATTTTTTAAAATCTTCTATGGTCTAATTTTGGTGAGCCTGTGAGAATTGTAGCCTCAGTTTACTGTTCTCAGCTGACAGGAGTGGTACCCGGTGTGGTCTTCTGCTTCTGTAGCCCATCCACCCCAAGGTTTGACGTGTTGTGCATTCAGAGATGCTCGTCTGCATATCTCGGTTGTAACGAGTGGATATTTGAGTTACTGTTGCCTTTCTATCAGCTGGAACCAGTCTGGCCATTCTCCTCTGACCTCTGGCATCAACAAAGCATTTGCGCCCACAGAACTGCTGCTCACTGGATATTTTTTCTTTTTCGGACCATTCTTTGTAAACCCTAAAGATGGTTGTGCGTGAAAATCCCAGTAGATCAGCAGTTTCTGAAATAATCAGACCAGCCTGTCTGGCACCAACAACCATGCCACGTTCAAAGTCACATAAATCACCTCTCTTCCCCATTCTGATGTTTAGTTTAAACTGCAGCAGATCATCTTGACCATGTCTACATACCTAAATGCATTGAGTTGCTGCCATGTGATTGGCTGATTAGAAATTTGCGTTAACGAGCAGTTGGACAAGTGTACCTAATAAAGTGGCCAGTGAGTGTAAACAAATAACAAAAATGAGACTGTTTATTAAAAATAAAATAAGAGAAAATAATTTGAATTAAATAATAATAATAATTTGAATTAAATAATAATAATAATAATAATAATAATAATAATAATAATAATAATAATAATAATAATAATAAACATACATTCATTCAGATTGTTTGTAATAATGTGTCTAATTTGTTTAGACAGGCTAATACAGTACATACTGTGCTGCTGTTGATATCAGACTGAAGTTCCCTTCAAGGATATGGCTGAATTATTCTGTAATTCTTAGTGATGTAAAATTTAATGTAATAACAGTGTATGTTATTAGAGGTTAGTGATGCGGTCTTGTCATGAAGAAAATAACCAAATTGAATCCCGCTCAAGGTGGTTGCATGTTCGAAAGGGTTGCATTGGTGCCATGACCCAGAAGGGAGTGAAGAATTAAGGGGCCATCCAGTATGTAATAGGCCATCTAGTGAAAGGTGTGTGAGTTAGTCATGGCTGCTTTCAAAACGCTGCTTAATGAAGTTTCAAAAATTGTGTGAATCTTTTGTTTTGAATCAAAACTGAATCAAATTGGGGAGGCACGGTGGCTCAGCGGTTAGCACTCTTGCCTCACAGCAAGAAGGTCACTGGTTCAAGTCCCGGCTGGGTCAGTTATTTTCTGAAATCCAGTCAGCAGCCACAAATACCTGAGTCTACCTTGAAAAAGAAGTGAACTTATTCAACACTTCTAATGTGAAACCAATCCTAGAAAAACACTCAAAATTTTGTATTTAAGAATTAGCTCACGTTCCTGACAGGCACGTGTCCAATAGACATGCGCCACTCTGTTTTGGCTATACCCTATACCTTAATTCAAATTCAGAAATTTTATTTCAAATGCAATCCAAGTTTACTTTTCAAAGGTGTACATAATCTGACACATTGGCACGTTAAACATTTCTGTACAACATCTCAAAAGAAGCTTGTCAGTTGTATGATATAGCACAAATAGTTCTCGTATAGGACTGTTGTGTTATGCAGAGTGTCTGATTTATGCATTGCTCTAAAGTTTCATAGGGGGCTAATATCAGAACGGCATGCCCACGGGATCCTTTCCATGCCCGTCTTTAGCAGGTGTTAACGCCCATTCCTAGATTGCAGTGACGACTACATGACCATTCCCAACTCTCTGTGTTGGCAAACAGGACAAGACAGTCTGTACTACCAGAGTACATTCATCTGGAATAACTTGTATAGTTTAAAGCAATAGTACACCCCAAGAATAAATGTACTTATGTTCAAGTGGTTCCAACCCTTTACGAGTTTCTTTATTCCGTTGAACACTACAGATTCAGTTTTGGAGAAATCCAAATGTCTGCAACAATTGAATTTCGTAGTACAAAAGAACAAATGGAAGTCAATGGTTGTTGCTTACTTCAAAATATTTTGTTTTGTGTTCAACAGAAGGAAGAAGTCAAGTAGGTTTGAAGTGAAGACTGAGTACATTATGAAAGAATTAAAAAGAATTGGTTGAACTTTCCCTTTAAACCTCACTGATGCCCATTGTCCAACTTCCATCGCAGGCTCCTTCCAGTTTCTCCCAAAACCTCCTCCCAGTTCCTTGAGAATGCCATTCATCCTGCTTGAACCTATCACAACTTTCATCACAGCATTCTTTCCAATGTCTGCAATGCCTGGAATGGGACGGGCCAGTGATTCTTTTACATGGGCGCAGGTTCTCGGTAGGGAACTCCCTGACACCAGAACCAGTCTGAGCCTCCTGAGAGTCTATGTGGAGGTAGAGTACTTCTCTCCCAAACTACTACCTGACTGATCTGACAGATATCAGCTACTGGGCCAAAGATAACACAACAGCTGACAACTAGGCTAGACTGTTCTGTACAGTGAACAAGAATACAATGATGACCTTGATGTAGTTATATTGACAATGGAAACGGGCAGTTAGATTGTTAGAAAGTAATACACAACACAATAGGCTTGATTCAATTATGAATTCTTAACTGTAGGGCTGGGCGATATGGAAAAAAAATTATCACGATTATTTGTTTCATATCAGTCGATATCGATAATTATCACGATAAATGCCAAATCTTAATATCTAGCAATTTAACAGGATTTTCAGCATGCCAATCGCTTTGTGCAGCTGATTTAACACGTTGTGAAATGTTTCAGTTGTCTGACAATATGAATAATAAAATAATAAACAGAAGAACAATCTTAATTCAGCATATACTGTTCAGGTTTTCAACAACCCAAGGCATGCATACATACATGCATACATACATTCCATACATACAAGTTATTGGATAATACTTTTCAACATCAGAAAAAAAATACAACATGTTTGGAACAAGTAAAAGGTGAGATAATGCTGACAGAAATTTCAGTTTTGGATGAACTGTCCTTTTAATCGTGGTGAATTTAGAGTAAAATATCCTTTGATATATTTTATTTAGGGATGCTCACAATTACTTGATCTATTGATTATCAATAAGCCTTTAATCGATACACCTTATCGATGACTGATTAAGCATGGACATTTAAAAGTTTAGTTATGCTCTGCGCTGTGAGACGCGTCCACACATTACATCATCAAGTGTGTGCAGTTTACCTTACTTATGCAGTCACACTCTTGGCAGGATGCATATTTGCAGATCTCCGTTATATCCACGAGTGTTTTAGCCAATTTTTTATCACAGAATGGCACGAATAGGCCTATGCACACTCTCATTTTATAAATCGAGCCTCTCCATTCACTCAATGGGTGTTGCTCTCATTCTTCAGATCGAGTTTATTCCACCGAGGTAACCTATCAGAATAGCTTGTAAAGACTGTCCAGCGCATGCGGCTCAAACTGCGCTTTGTTAATGAATTAAAACGAAACCGTGAAAATAGCTTAATGGATTGTTTTGGCGCTAAAGCATATACTATAGCGGACTTGTTTTGAAGCGCTTCACCCCAGATGTTATTCGTTCTTCTTATACATTAGAAGTTGCACATTAATATAACAAAATTCAAAAAGATTCATTTTCAAAGAAAAATATATAAAAAGTGTATAAATTTTTAGTTCGTCCTTAACTAGTACGGGTCACCTTTATCAGGCTTGTGTTTCCACTGCCACTACTAATGGTACCCTTTCGATGGGCGTAATGTACGACAGAAAGGTTCAGACGACGTCATTTTTACCAGAGGAAATGTCAAAGTAAATCTGTACGAGATGTTCACATATTACGAAAAGCACTTCTTACAAAACAGATGCTTTATCCACATAAATACTAGTGTATAAATGATCATTACTAACCTTTCTATGAACAGGATTTTATTATAACTGCAGATCCATGATGGTGCGAAATAGCCTACTGTAACGTCTGCAATTATATAAAGTAAATAAATAAATGCAATATATATGACCCCATACAGACCCTTACAGTCTCCGATATGTTACCAATTACAGTAAAACTACACACAACAGACATTTAGTCCTTATTTGGCTTCAAAAACAAAGTGAAATATAGCCCACAGTCACTGCAAAACCTTTCAAATGTGTCTTTAATCCTCACCAGCACATGTAACCTCTTGTTAGAAAGTAATTCTGTAATTCAGAGTTAACAATAGTCCAAAAGGCGATCATAATAATTAAACATGGCTGTTTGTTCATGTTTTATGTTGCAGAAAGCATCATTTGCTGCTCTGTTTTTTCCAGCTTTTCCTCTGTTTTTTTCGCACTTCACTCTTGCATTTGTCTGTTTATGAAAGGATCGGACATTAGAAGCACTTCAATAACCATGAGCACGTTATTAATATGAGCTCAAGAAGTTCGTTACTTAAAATATATACATGTGGCGAGCTTCTTGGCTTTGTGGCTGTTCATCAAGACGACGAGAAGGTTTGCTTGAGCTCGAGTCAACCATGGCTTGTTATTATATGCATATAATATTACTATGTAATGTCTCGGCTGTGTATTTAAAAATGGCGGTTTCTTTATTTTCATTCTTCTGCTTGTGTATGTCTTCTGACTTTTTTATGTCTTCTTGTGTATGTCTTCTGACTTTTTGTACCTTTTTGCCGTGCTAGGTACCCTTTGCAAAGGGTGCCCAAAAGTGGTACGGCCATAAAAGCATACCGAACCGTACCATACCACTCAGTGGAAACAGGCCATTAGGCTTGTCCTGACCTAGGCTCTATAGCAGACTTATTCAATTGGCGGCCCGCGCACCGAACTTGTCCCCTGAGGCAATTTGTTCCTGCCCTCTAAATAGTGTGACCAAGACATTAAAAATAAATTTAGTTTAGTCAAAAAATGGTTGCTATATGAAGTGACGTGCGACTGTTCAATTCAGCATGAGCTGCAGTTAAAGGCTGCGCAGAGAGTGAGTCACCTGACATTAAGCAAATGGCACGAGCAGACAAAAACATTTGGATAATCGTAAAGGCTTCTCAACGCCACGTTTCTGTTGCACGGAACAAAACTGCTGCAGCTAAACAAAGTTATGCCACCTGTGCGCTAGTTTAAAGTTCCAAGTTTATACACCAAGGCTAATACGCACGCACACTGGATTAACTACAGCAGCGGGCCATTTACAAATCATGTCTTTTCCACATGCAAGTTCGTCATTTCCAATGTATAATTATATATGCCATCATGCTATCATTTGGGATGCTTTTCATGAACTGGCCCACTAATTGAATAGCCCTGCTCTATAGGGTTGGGTATCGTTTGGGATTATTTTGATACCAGTGCTAAATCGATACTTTTAAAACGGTACCAGTGCCAAAACAGTGCCTGAACTGATACTTTTGAGCCACAGAACTATGGTGGATGACTGTAGAAAAATCTTTTACTTGATAAACTCTTTTAAAAAATTATTTTAATAGAACAATATAATTAAAGTTTAAAGTAAACATCAATTTATATTTTATACATTTGAATTACATGAATATATTTCCTTTGATTATTTGTTGGTTAGCATGAATTTACGATATGCATTATGAAATTACAATAGCTTACTACTACCCTGTGAAAAGGCTGTCATCAAAATACTGAACTCCTTTTTTCTAGGGTTGGGGCTTGTGACTATGTTTACATGGTTATCAATAAACTAATGATTTGCCTTAATCTGAATAAGACACTAATAAGATCAAGGTGTTTACATGAGTTGCTTTATTTGCCCTCCCATTCATCTAAAATAATGCTTCTGAAAATTTTCACAGTGTTTCCTAAAAAAATTATTTTAATAATAAGTCGCATATTTTATTGTTTATTTTTTAAACAAAAGCAGGTTTTAATTAAAAAAAATTAAGGTCAGTATTAATAGCCTTCTTAAGAAATATTTACTGAATATTTTTTGATATACACAACAAATCAGTTACAAAATAATTTGTCTTTAAATTACACTTTAATCTGAATAAAAGACTATAAAAACAACTAAAGGGACTTTGTCTGAATACAACTATCTTGCAAAAAAACTAGTAAAATGTTATGCACTCACTGTCACATGGGGAAGATAAAAAAGTAGATATTAGAAATGAGTTAGTAAACTATTATTTTTAAAAATGTGTTGTAAATTTATGTGTTGAAGACGAAAATCAAAATGAATGAAAGCTTGTTGACACGGGGACTGTGGAAGAGTGCTCTTTTAATGGAATTTGATACCGCACGTTAAATGGAAAGAAAAAAACTCAGCATTTCGCAACACAGGTGTCTGTGGTCCTTTTAAGGTTATCAAAATCACTATTTACATGGTAGTCTAGACACTAAATCAGAGTATTGTCTAAATCATATTAAAATCGGAGCATTAGTGTCCATGTACGTACTCATTGAAAGTGCCATATGATGTCAGAGATAGTGCATTCCTCTGCCTTTGAGCCCTCAAATGTGTCATTAAGTTTAACTTGTTCTCTCCCTTACACACAACTTTTGTAAATCATCTGCTTCACGTTGCTGTGTCAGAATCCTTGCTTGTAAAATACACTTTAGAACGCTTAAAAGCAAATTGGATGAACATGCGTGTTGATCATTCGTGTTGACCTGAGACAGTCGCACTCGCTCACACCGAATGCGCTGTACTGCGTGCGTCTGTTCCCTAAGCAACAAGAACAAATGCCTGACTCGCCTGTCTGTATTCCTCAAAGTTGTTTTGAATTAAATGTTTAGAGATGGTGCGACAACGTGTACCTATGTGTGCCTTTGATGCACACCTTTCTTACAACCTTGTCGCAGCACCAGTGGCAACGAAATTCATATGCTGATTTGATCCGGTACATACCGGTTACAAAGGTACCGGTGCTATAAATGGCACCAGGTTTCGGTACCCAACCCTATAGGTGGAGCACCGGATTCCTATAGACTAATTACCAACCTACGTCTAACATGACGTAACACGGGTCCTCGGTTGCAAAAAAAAAAAACAAGCTGCAATAGTAAAGCTGTCGTGTTGTAGGGAAGGAAAGTCCAAGAATAGAAAACTTAACTTTTACCATACACCACACTGCTTTAAGTTTAACTGCAGACGTCTTTGGCTAAAAGGGAGCTGAATTAAGTGACGACCTGATTAGACATGCTGGACTCTGTAGTTCTCATGTCATATCAGGTAAGCTCACGCTATGCTGAATCATACACATTACTCGTTTTTGATTGCAGAAATGATTTCAGCAAAAACAGTTACATATGGTTAGTTAAACTGCAGACACTGAATGCTAAGAATGAAACGTGAAAGTGTAAGTTATTAAGGTAAACTTGGTTTTTATTCATACTATCATTCAGTGACAACTTGTGACACACTCCCTATATTGTTTACCACGGCACTTGAATATTCGGTCTGAAATAACCTGCAAGTGTGACTTAAAAACAACATTAACACTGTTTATTAGACTGTGAAACAGTGTTGTACTTTGATAGTCATTGGCTGCTAATTTGATTTCACTATTTAGAGTTTGCAAATAATACTTTATGAAATGTTATTATTAAGGAGAAAGTCTGAATGTGCAAATATAAAACCAACTTTACCTCTATGTGTAAGTTCACATACTCTGCCGTACAGGTGCAGTTTTCTGTCAGAATGCTGTCGTTTTGCATGTTGGTGATTAATTACCTAGGCCTTGTATAACGTTAACTCAGTCTTCTTTCCTTGTCTTTGGCTAAGCAGGAACCTCGGTTTTTAGCTCTACATAGTGTTAAATCTGGTCATCCTGGAGCATTATTTCTTGTACATGACCACACAGAAAACATTGTTGGCATCCAAAGACTTGTAGATCTTTAACTTCTCTCTTGTAAAATCACTTGGAGCTTCAACGAGATTGTATATTTGGGGCTGGATGCTTGGTCATTTCGTCTTATCCAATATTCATTCGGAGTGTGCTATCGCAAATGGACCTGTCAGATGAAAAGCCGCTCACTTTAATGTTAATTTGCCGAATCACTGTGCTTATCACTGCGTGACAAGCTGTTATAATATGCTGAAGCCTTATGCAAGTAATATATATATAACATGTAATCAATATATTTTATTTCTAAGACACAACAAACTCTGTACCGCATCGGATGTCATTCCCTCGCTGTAAATGCTAGCGCTTCCCGTTTCTTTCTGCCACCGTCCTGCACGCGCATCCTGAATGTTTACAAACATGGTAATTGGTCTATAGTTTAGGTCTTTCGACTCTAATTTCACTACCCCCATTTCAGATACCACTGTTAGAGAATGTTTAAAAGAACTTCACTGAACAATTAAAACAAACAAATAAAGTTAGTGATTTATTTATAAAAAAATATATAAACTAAAGACAAATATAGATGTATAGAGGAATTACCAACCTACGTCACACATGATGTCACACGAGTCCCCGGTTGAAAAAAAGATCAGCTGCAATAGCAAACATGTGGTGTTGTGCGGGAGGATGCTAAATTCGAGTCCAAAAATAGAAATCTTAACTTCTCTCATGTAAAATGACTTGGAGTGTCAATGAGATGAGGGCTGGATGCTTGGCCATTTCGTATATCTAATATCCATTAGGGAGGGTGCTATCGTAAATGGACCTGTCAGACAAAACGCCGCTCCTGTCAGTCAACGCCGCCACTCGTTTTAACGTTAATTTGGCCGAATAAATGTGCTTATCACTGGGTGACAAGCTGTAATAATACACTGAAAGCATTATGCAAATAATATATGTATATATATAATATATATATATATATATATATATATATATATATATAATATGTAATCAATATAACTTATTTCTAATACAACAACAAACTCTGTACCGCATCGGATGTCATTCCCTCGCTGTAAATACTAGCGCTCCTGCTTTTTTTTTTCTGCAACCTCGCTGCGCGCTTATCCTGAATGGTAATTTGTCAATAAGTTATTTACCTAGGTGGCATTTTATGTATAGATAGAATTATTATTTAGTTATATATCAGATATGAAGTATAATACAACCTTATATCAATAAACAATAGATAAAATACAAATGTAAAGAAAAACAGTTAATAACCTTCAATAAACAGACCCGGATGAGCATCTAATAACTGAATCCCAATGAGTTTAAACTAAGAAAGTTTTTACACTTTTTTGACTTAAATGTACTTTACACACACTCCCTAAATAAAAAAAAAACTGTAAATTCAGATTCCTCACAACTATTTAGTGCACTCTAATGCCTCAGGATATAGAATCTCAATAAAATATTCACCAAATAACTGTAAAAATAACACCTTTTCTCTTATGTGAACGTTAACAGCAAAATGAATACTTTTCCAACACGTGTATAAATGAAAGTGGGCCCACTCTGACAGTCTCACTCACCTGTGCTAGTGCATGGCGTGGTGGCCTTTGAAACTGCAAAATGGCCTCCTTACTCTCAAAGGAGCGAAAATAAAACAACACAAATGTACCTGGCGTTCCTTCAGCCGTCACAATTGTCGTCCGTTCCGATATCCTCCACCGCGAACCGTCAGTCCGATGTAGCGTCAGCCCAAAAACGTAAACACTCCCGCCGATTGAAATGATCTGGCCTTCCGAACGAACTTTTACTCTCCGGTACTTTACTCTTCACTAAACTTTTACTCTTCAGTAAACGCTTTGCAATGTCCCAAAACGGCGATCTGGTTTCTCTTATCGACTTCCAGAGAAAAAACACCCTTGAATCACGGTGCTAACAGACTCACTTCAACAGTTCGCTCGATGAAACCACGTTAGGCTAATAGACCTTTTTCACAATGACGTCACTTCACTCACCCCCTATCGGCAACGCAGTGTATTTTTAGTTCCGGTTACCTTTGAATGAATGGGAGACTTCTTGGAAAATCTGCAAATGAAATATTGACATTGCACAATCTGACTATTTATTATTTATTTTCACGATCTGACTATTTATTATTTATTTGCACGATCTGACTATTATTGGTATTGGGCATGTGTCCAAATTTTTTTCTTTCAATACTGAACTGCTTTCTGAGTTTGCTTTCTGATTCTTTAAGCCATTAAGAATAGGAATAAGCTATTGTTTATCAAGGAAAGCATATGTTTGCAACCTTTTGAATTATTAATTAAGTTTATTTTCTCAATAATGGATTTATTTTTACTTTAATGCTGCTCTGATCTAAATTTATATTATCTGTTATATGTAAATGTTCCAGCATGAGTACAATTCTTTATTAAATCTTCTAAGTATGTCTATAAGTATATCTAGTAAGTATGTCTATAAAGGCAATCAGTTTTCATCATTTATTATTTACTGATCTATTAAAGTTTTGTTTAGTTTCTCCATGTGAATGAATTAATTATGTCCTACCGCCACCTTTTCGGTGGATTTAATTTACTACCTGTACTATTTTTTAATTAATAATGCTAAAATAAATTCATAATCTAATAATACTGAATTCAATGCCGTCTTCTTGGTGTTATTTTTGCAATTGTACATTTTTATAATGACTTTGTTTGATTATTAAGATCGCATACAACATTGTTATTCTATTTCATTTAATTAGACTTTTATTCATTCATTTTCTTTTTGGGTTAGTCCCTTTATTAATCTGGGGTCGCCACAGCGGAATGAACCGCCAACTTATCCAGCATATGTTTTAAGCAGCGGATGCCCTTCCAGCCACAACCCATCACTGGGAAACATCACACAAACTCATTCACACACATACACTACGGACAATTTAGCTTACCCAATTCACCTCTACTGCATGTCTTTGGACTGTGGGGGAAACCGGAGCACCCAGAGGAAAACCCACGCAAACACAGGGAGAACATGCAAACTCCACCAGAAACACCAACTGACCCAGTCGAGGCTCGAACCAGCGACATTCTTGCTGCGAGTTGAACGTACTACCCACTGTGCCACCCGCGTCGCCCTAATTTGAATATTAAATAGACATAAATGTTTTATGTTCAGGAATAAAATACCTATACAGAAAAATTGGCAGAGAACTGAGCAGTAGAATGTGAATAATAATAATGTGTTTTTAAATCAGCTGTCCACTGTATAAAATATAGTAAAACACCCAGGGTTTTATTTATTGCTTATTCTTCAGGAAACAAAAAATAAATAAAAATAATTCTGACATAAAATGTTCAGCACCCGTGTAAACATCTGAAATCTTTATTTGACAAACACTGACAAGTACATTCACACTTCATTTGTAGTAAAGACAGCAACGCAAAGCAATAGACTGTTTAAAGTCCCATTTTCCTGGTTCTAGCTGAAATCTGGATGATCCATAAGTTTTTTTAGATGTCAGATGTTTTACCTTGAACGCAGACAACAATAAACATCCGTTGTCACAGTCTAACCTTTCTGTAGTAAATATACAGCTGATTGGGTGAGTTCTCTATGGGAATTTCTGTGTAGGCGGAAGTAACGATACACTGCGTGGAGTGAAACCGGACACCCCGTGGACGTCATGTGAAAAGGGGAGTTAGATTTAAATACCAACTTTCCTTCAGCTTCTCTTGGGGTAGGCCCACGCAGTTTGCAATATGCACTGGTTTCTACTAACTGAATAGAGTAGGAGCACGCAGTTACGTTTTCTTTAATAATTTGCATATAAAATATACATTTCATAACCACCCCAAATTTTGTCAACCCACCTAAGCCATTTTTTACCCGCACAATCAAATTCAAAACCGCCCAATCTGGGAAACACTGAAACCAATAATATTTTATTCACCTATAGAGCAATTACAACCTACATCACACATGACGTCACACGGGTTCCCGGGTTGCAAAAAAAGAACGGTTGCAATAGCAAACATGTCATATTATGTGGTAGGATGCCAATTCGAAAATAATCCAAAACTAGAAAACTTCACTTTCACTGTATACCACGCTGCTTTTAATGCCGACAGCAGACATCTTGGCTAAAAGGGGACTGAATGGAGTGACAACCTATTTAAAATGCTGGACTCTGCAGTTCTAATTTCATATTAGGTAAGTTCACGTTATGCTGAATCTTACACATTACTCATTTTTTGATTGCAGCAACAATTTCTGCAAAAATATTTAAATATGGTTAATTAATCTGCGGACACTGAAGGACACTGCGGACACTCTACTTAGAATGAAATGTAAAAATGTAAGTTCACTTTCCCTGCCGTACTGGTGCAGTTCGCTGTCAGAATGCAGTTTTGCTTGTTGATAATTACCCAGGCCTTGTATAGCTCCATCTTTCTTCCTTGTCTTTGGCTAGACAGTACCTCGGTTTTTAGCACTACAAAGTTTTGAATCTGGTAATCATGGAACATTATTAGGCATCCAAAAACTTGTAGGCCTTTAACTTCTCTCTTGTAAAATCACGTGGAGCTTCAATGAGATGGTTGTATATTTCAGGTTAGATGCTTAGCCATTTCGCTAATTCAATATCCATTGGGAAGGTGCTATCGCAAATGGACCTGTCAGACAAACGCCGCTTATTTTAACGTTAATTTTCCCAATAACTGTACGCTAAAAGCATTATGTAAATAATATACATGTAATCAATATAATTTATTTCTAAGACAATAACAAACTCTGTACCCCATCGGATGTCATTCCCTCGCTGTAAATGCTAGCGCTCTGTTTTTTTTCTGCAACCTCGCTGCGCATGCATCCTGAATGTTTACAAACATGGTAATTCGTCTATAAGAAAGGCTGGTAACCTGTATAGATCCAATCTGGGATAAACAAACAAACTTCTTAGCGAAAAGCACATTTTCACCAAGTGCAAATCAAGCAAACAGTAAAATGTAGAGAAGGAGTTTCTTAAAGGGAAACACACACCATACAAACTCTTAGACTAGTACACATAAAATTGTTTTCAATTTTTTACAGAATAGTGGTCTGTTAATATTCCCTATCTATTAGGTTACTATAATATGAAAAAATATATAATTATAATCTCTGTATATTCATTTATTAATTTTCTTTTCGGCTTAGTCACTTTATTAATCTGGGGTCGCCACAGCGGAATGAACCGCCAACTTATCCAGCATATGTTCTACGCAGCGGATGCTCTTCCAGCTTCAACCCATCCTGGGAAACATCCATACACACTCAATCACACACATACACTACGGCCATATTAGCTTGTTCAATATACCTATAGCACATGTCTTTGGACTGTGGGGGAAACAGAAGCACCCGAGGAAACCCACACGAACACGGGGAGAACATGCAAACTCTACTCAGAAATGCCAACTAACCAAACTGGGACTCGAGCCAGCAACCTTCTTGCTGTGAGCTGACAGTCTAACCACTGAGCCATTGTATCCCCGCTATTTTACTTTATTTTATTTTGTTGTTTTTTTTGTCCAATTTTGGAGAGCCTTTGCGAATTTAGCCTCAGTTTTTTTTAGCTGACAGGAGTGGCACCCGATGTGGTCTCTGCACTGTAGCTCATCTGGCCATTCTCCTTGACCTCTGGCATCAACGGCATTTGCCCACAGAACGGCCGCTCACTGGATATTTCTCTTTTTCTGACCATTCTCTGTAAACCCTAAGATGATGTACGTGAAAATCCCAGTAGATCAGCAGCTTCTGAAATTCTTAATCAGCCTGTCTGGCAGCAACAACCATGAGACGTTCAAAGTCACTTAAATCACCTTCTTCCCCATTCTGATGCTCAATTTGAACTGCAGCATCGTCCTGACCATGTCTAAATGCCTAAATGCATTGATTTGCTGCCACTTGATTGGCTGATTAGAATGACATGCACTTTTTACTTGTTAAACAGCCCAGTTACTGCAGCATTCTGGATCAGTTGTACTGTTTAATAGTACTGGCTGGGAAAAACAAACTAAACTAAATAGTTTAAAAATGTATGATAATTATGTTCCCACAATGTGTAAAGTCCTTTTACATTCATTACATATAAAACTAAATGACTCCTATTTAGAAGCAACTCAAACAGAATGGCAGGTCACGTGTTCAGATGTAATACTCTTCTCACTGATCTGGTCTGTATCTCTGTGTGTTAACTTGCGCAGGAGACTGTGTGTTCACTGATATCTCTGGGAAAATGCTCTTGCACTGGCCGGATCTCTCCTCACAGATGCGACAGCCTCACGGGATTCAGAGATGGAGGGGCTTTGTGGTAATTGTGGCGATTCTTGTAAACAGGCATACGGGTTTAGTTTTTTCCTCCCCACACAGTCCACTTCCTTCCCTGCCAGGGCCCTTTGCACGACAGAGTCACAGTCGTCTGTCTGCTTGACTTTCTTCAGACTTTTCTCACTCTAGACATGGCGCCAATGTTTGATTTCACACTGTAGTCGGAACAAGGGCTGGACTGTTTGATCAAGCACTGGGTGTCCTTTTTTTAGTTCAAAACTAATAACAGAAATGGCAGAACAACAGGTTATTATGTCACGGTTTCTATTTATGCATACTTGAACTATACAAAGCAGACTTGTGTTTAAGGAATTGCACTAAACAGTCAGATTGGGCTGAGAATACCTGTTTAATTCCAACTGATTTAAATTTAACAAATAGATGCAATAAAGTAGATTTCAAACAAATGTAAATGATTAGTTCACCCAAAAATTAAGATTTAATTCAAGTCATCTTTATTTTGGTATCACTTAACATAGAAGTTCTAATAGATTGGAAATGTCAATCCAGTTTTGAGAGATAAAGCTCAGTTTAGTTCAGTTCAGTGTGGTTTAATTTTTACAGCTGAAAGTCCAAAACTCAAGAGCAAATTCATGATGCGCAGCTCAACAAGTCTCAAACCAAGCAAGCCAGTGGTGAGGAACAAACTTCACCAATTGATGAAAGTGAAGGAAAAAAAAACCTTAAGAGAAACCAGGCTCAGATGGCCATTTCTCCTGTGGCAAAACTTGCAGAGCTGCAGTCTAGGCGCTGGAGGCTAGTGATATCATCTCAGAACTATTTGCTGTACTGTCTAACTTCATTTAAAATGTCTTAGTTTGTGTTCTGAAGATGAACAAAAGTCTCAGAGGACTGGAATGACATGAGGGTGAGAAAATAATGACTGATCCACTGACCCACCCTTCTCCTTCCTAAACCCAACCATGTGTTCGGTGCGCGCGTATTATTATGATTACGGTAATGTCAGCAGCCACACTGAGAGCGCCCTACAGAGCACTCATTTCGCCCAGAAAAGAAATATTATAACGAAATATCAGTTTCTCCCTCTTTCCTGCCACGTATGCTTTATTAAACAGTTTATTAACTCTTTATACGACATACAAAAGTCTGTCTGGGTTGCTACAGCAAATTACTTCATCTAGGCAGAACAAAGCAATCTCTGAAAATAGTAATGTTTGTCTTAGGGATAAGGTCCAGGATGAAAATAAAATGACCAAAGCTCTTCCCACCATCTCCACTGATGCTGACCCTCTGGATTGGTGGAAAGGGCATGGTGAAGAAATGCCTCTTCTGGCAAATGTGGCCAGAAAGTGTCTTTGTATCCCTGCCACAAGTGTGCCTTCAGAGAGGATGTTCAGTACAAGTGGACACATTCTCTCACCTCAGCGGTTAAGATTAAGTCCTGAAAATCTCAACATGCTTACATTTCTTCATCACAACCTAGACTGAAAAAAAAACAACGCTTTAAATACATGTTTACAGCCATAAACTTGGTATTGCACTTTTGGTCTCCCATTTATCCTGCTTATAAGGAAGGACAGTTTAAGTTTATTTTTGTCTAATCTTAAAAGACCTTGCGTGTTTATTCCTTCTAATTTAATTTATTAAAATGGGAGATTTTTCAGTTTATTTTTATAAAAGACTTCTATAGTTCTATTAAAATGGTTCTTTCAAATGTTTGTTGAAATAAAACCTTTGTTCAGTCAGAAAACGTGTTCTTATTCTTTTCAGGGTCTTTGCTATGAGAATTACTATTTAATACCGTATACCGCGAAACCGTCAAACCGTGGTATTGTTTTAGACGATTATCATACCGTAAAAAATTCATACCGTTACAACCCTAATATATATATATATATATATATATATATATATATATTATAATAATATAAATTTATAAAAATAATTAATTTAAAAATTCTCTCAATTTAAAAAACAGCTAGTCTATGTCTTTACTATCTATTAGGGGTGTGACGAGACGCTTACTCCATGAGACGAGACACGAGATTGGGTTCACATGACGTGACAAGATTTTTATGCAACTTTTGGAATCCTCCATGATGAAATATATATATATATATATATATATATATATATATATATATATATGAATAAATTAATCGTGTTGGGTTCAGATTTTTTCCTTGAACGTGTCGATACGGTACATCAAATATAAAGTGCTGGTTTTGGTAAAAACGTGATCGCGCCTTTCCCTTCAGACACTAGTGGAGTGCAGAGGATCACAGGACTGATCATGCCACAAAGATGATGATCACTGACTGATGGAAATTCGGCTGCGGGAAATAAAGGGTTAAAGTTCATTTTCACAACAATACCACAGTATAGCCAACCTAGTGCTGTGTTTGTTCCTGTCATTTTTCTGATGATTGATACAATAGCCTACGGATTCGTCAGCCATTTGCTATTGAAAGAGCAGCAGTGACTATTATGTATGGGACTTTATCTTTATCAGACTTTGACAGGGACTTTGTCAGTAACTGTTACAGTTCATATGGACCAGTTTTTTTCTTCCTCCGGATCGTAACATGCAAGTGTGATTAAAATGGTTGCCACGTTTGGTGTAGTTTGCAAAATATGTGTTTAATTGTGTGTTTTTACTTGTAATCGCTCCACGCAGCTTGTAATCATCTTTTATAGATCAGTGCTTGTACTGTATCTCTCAGGTTAAATCTGTATGGGGCTATTCAACATATCACGTCCAAAACCACATTGAAAACTGTGCTTGTGCTTCTTCCTTTACCGATTTTAATGCATTTCTGATCTCGCGATCCTCTGCCGTTCGTCTTTGCTATGGCCACCATCAGCTGTTGGGATAATTAGGATATGGGAGCCGTTGGGATATTTAGGAAAAAATAAATGCATATTATAAGACAATGATGTTTTTTTAACCTAGCAAGCATATCAGTCTGTTGTTAGAGACCCCTCAAAACCAAAATAATAAAATTTAAAAAAATAAACAAATCACAAACTGCAAAACAATTTAGGTGCCTTTTGAACCCAGGTTACGTCACACCAGCCCAAGCAAATGAGTGACGTGCAACTCTGAGGCAGCCCGGTTGGCCATGTTTGTGCAAAGCACTTGATTTACAGTTCAAATCCAATCCTGCCTCCAATATTCAATGCTAATTTCACCCTCACACTCCATCATAACATCACAACTCAAGAGACACTCAAAAAAATCTCGTTGTGATTTAGTCTTGTGAGATTTCATAACCCAAGATCTCGTCAACCCCCTACTATCTATCTATCTATCTATCTATCTATCTATCTATCTATCTATCTATCTATCTATCTATCTATCTATCTATCTATCTATCTATCTATCTAGTGTATAGTGTTTGCTTATTTATTTATAAAGCCCCATAAAAACATCCACAAGCAATACAATGTAAAGGAAAGCAAAAAACAATAATAATAAAACACATTAAAATTAAAAAGCCCACAATAAATACCCCATAAACATTTAGAAAAGGAGTAATTCTGTCATTTATAGTCAACATTATTATCCCCTTCTTTTTGATTGTCTACAGAATGTACCACTATTGTCCAATGACTTGCCTAATTAACCTAACTTGCATCAACCTAGTTAAGCCTACAGATTGAATATTAGTATATAGCAAATTAACTAGTACTGTCATCATGGCAAAGACATTCATTCATTTTCCTTCAGCTTAGTCTCTAATTGATCACAGGTCGCCACAGCAGAATGAGCTGCCAACTATTCCAGCATATGTTTTATGCAGCAAATGCACGTACAGCCACAACCCAGTACTGGAAAACACCCATACCAAGGTTTCCGCTCCCTGCATTTTTCCATGGCAGGGCACCACACCAAAATTCATCCCGCCACGGCTACATTACTTCTTAATCAAAACATTCAGTTGTTGCTTTTTTTTTAAATAGCGGGTTAAAAACAGCACCAAAACGTATTAAAAGGTAAGTGATTTATAAGAGCATGAACTATTCTGTAATTGTAGTAGTGCTGTGCATTGTTTGTTTAACCCTTTAAGGTGACATGTTGACTGACTGACAGACAGGTGCGTGTGGCCAGCAAACATGACGTAGCTTTCAGTTAGAATGAACACAGTTTCCATGATTATTCTTTATAGATAAAGGTCTGTGGTTCTGCATACAACAAAGACTTTTTCTTGCTGGAGTTTATAGCCATTTCATTTTACTTCAAGACGTATTAATCCCGCTCTGTAGGTCTATTGGAGACATTCACAAATATTTCAAGGCAATCTAATAAATGTTGGAAACATACTACCTACATAAACACGCTAAATTGCACTTCTGCAGCATTTGAGAGCGCACAAGAAAATCTGCACTTGAGCAGTGTATATTTGAGGGCGTGCAAGAAGTTGTGCACGAACAGAGGAAATCGGCGCGCAAGCAAAGAGATTTGCATGCTTCCATTACATAAATCCAATCTCGACTTGTAATACTGCACTCACGACATTTGTCATTGAAATAGGTAGTTGGTAGATCTGTGCAAAATGTTTGCCGCCACAGCTAGAAAAGATCCTAGAGAAAACACTGCATAAACTCTCGCATTCACATACTCATACATTACGGCCATTTAGCTATTCAATTAATTTAAACTGCATATGTTTGGATTGTGGGGAAAACCGGAGCACCTGGAGGAAACTCACCCCAACACCAGGGATAAATGTAAACTCCACACAGACATGTAAACTGGCCCAGCCAGGACTCAAACCAGTGATCTTCTAGCTGTGAGGCCACAGTGCTAACCATTGAGCTACCGTGCCGCCCTTTGGCAAAGATGAAAATGGTTGTGCTTAAAAATGTTTCTCTTGGTTAAACTCTGCAACATAAACCATGAAACGCTGACCAATGTGAGGAGAATTTACTATTTTGGTCCGTTAAGAAACTTTGCCGTGTGAAAGCGAACCGCACCAAGAACAAAGAGCATTTGCAGATTCACAGGTGTGAAAGCACCTATATATATAAAATGAAAGATTTCAATAAAAATATAATTAAGACAACAACATTGTACTTAAAAAATGTATGTGGCAAATAAAATGAAAATTAATTTATACTCAAAGTCAAAACACACTATAGAGTTAAGTACAATTCAGTAAGACCACTACTTTTAGATACCCTGTCCCCCCCCCCCCCACTGCTCTTTCTAGATAGGTGTTCATCCCCAACTTGACCTGTATATCAGTATTTAGTCCTGCCCTGTAACTCTTCCCAATGCCCTTATTAACTTCGTACAGAAAGTTCTCTACAGTCCTTGATAGAGCTTAACCTCCCCCGCTCCTCCTTTTCTTTAGCTGTCAGGTCAAGTACACACCCATATAAATAGCCTGCAAAATAGGGGTCAGAGGTCAGCGCTGAGCCATGCCCGAAGGGGGAGAGCTGAATGTGGAACCCCAAGAGGGATCAGGTGTCTCCTCTTTACGGGCAGAGGGGGTTGGGATATCACCTGAATGATTGGGAAGGCGGGTGGGAACCATTAAGATGGAGAAAACACACCCGTTCCCCCGACCTCTCCTCTGAGAATTCACCACCATCCGGCTCCGTTTACTCAAACAGGTCAGGTGCTTTTTCCGTTTCGGTTTACAGGCCGCTCAGCTGGGGCTCTTAGTGGAGATTGCAGGCGGGCCCCGAGAGCCTTAACATTCACACTCTGAGCACTTACGCTAATCTTTCAGGGGATCGCTCTCTCTGCGTCTGCATTGTGCTGGTGCGAGGCTCCCGTGCTTTGTCTTAGCGCAGGGGCCCATCTTTGCTAATGGCCCCTTGCTCATCGTGCCTGCAAACAGATGGCGTTGGGGTTGTCATGGGTCATTCAGCTGTTTAGAGTTGTTGTGACAGGACTGGTACTTTGGCGAATACAGGTGGAGGGCTGGAGGTGGACCAGTGGTCAGGAAATCTTTTTCTTTTTTTTCACAGGAAAAGCTTAACATTTGCAGCCAGGGCTTCAGCCGTCACTCATATGCAGGAATGGATGAAAGCCTAGTGGGTTGTAATGCACCAATCCAACAGTTGACCATCAGAAAACATCTGTTAGACTATTTTTTGAGGGCATTTTTTTTCCACATGTTGGCTCTAGTTGAGTTCACGTCAGTAAAATATATATTACAGATATAGAAATATTCAGAAGGTCATATACTAGATATACTAGATATACTAAATTCAAAATAATTACTCTGTAAAAAGTAAAAAAAAAAAAAATTATTTGTTTTTGTGTAAAATTAGTTAATGGATGCATATTTAAAAATGCTGAGTTGACCATTCAATGCTGTGATGCACCAATTGAACAGTCGACCATTGGAAAACATCTGTTGGACTAGTTTTTGAGGGCAGTTTATCCCACGTTGGCTACAGTTAGGTTCACATCAGTAAATATACTACAAAGCTATATATTATAGATATGGAAATGTATCATAGGTGATACTCGATGCAAAACAAATACTCAGTCAAATATAAAATTGCTATTTTTTGGTGAGTTTTTTTACAAGCGGCAACCTCCTGCTCTCCCTCGGGAAGCCAATTCAGAAGTAACTAAAACTGCAATTCATTGACTTGCCTCTGGGGGCTGGCTCCAGGTAATCCAGATGATTTCTGACTGCAACGGTAAATTGACCATTTTTACAGCTGATAAAAACATGTTTACAGCATAGTACAAAAGATGTTTTTTGTTCTAATAGCTAATATTACCCTTCATGACAACTGTGAGGGGTTAATTTTAATTTAATTTATAACTAATCCATTTTGTTTTATTAAGTTATATTAGGTCTGCATAATTGAGGGCGTGGCCACTTGAGTGACAGGTAAGTCGCTGCTCGCTGTCTCATAACCTCAACTGATTCCGGCTGATTGGCCACTGAGCTCGGCATATACATCGTATCTTTACACAGTCAATTGCCTTTTGGAATTATTTCCTGCAATTATCAGATCCTATAGCATGCTGTGTGCACTTTATTGTGCTCACAAACCATTCAAGTTGCCTCCATTTCCCAGGTGAGTGAAATTATTTAATTATGTACCATATTTATAAATGTATTTGTTATACTTAAAATCATTTATAATTTTCTTTAGACCTATAATCCACTCCAGAATCTCACAGATTGATTAGCTGTAGGCTCTAGAGCAATCATCTGAAATGCTGTCATACAGTGTTAAGCCAGGATTTCATAAATAGCTTTGCATTACTAACACAGACTATATTTTAAGTATTTGGAAGTAATTAGCATTTTCCTCCTGTAGAAAAACATCATTAGAACAATGCTTAGAGGCTCGATGTATTACAACCGTGTTTTTAAAAGTCTAAACACTTTATTGA
This sequence comes from Danio aesculapii, assembly GCF_903798145.1. NCBI lineage: Eukaryota > Metazoa > Chordata > Actinopteri > Cypriniformes > Danionidae > Danio > Danio aesculapii. The sequence continues at coordinate 48,628,289 of NC_079443.1, read as the reverse complement.
TATAGTGTACAACCAAGCACATGTGGTCAGACACAAACGAGTCGCATGTAATGAAGTATTAAGCATTTCTCCCAGAAAAAGACAGTTTAAGCAAAATGCTAGCAGGCATCTGTAGCACCGCTCATGCTCCGCCTCTTTGCCCTTGTTTGGTATACCGCGGTCAGTCCATGACTCGCAAACAAAACATGGTTGGCCATGCCTACGTGTAGCTTCTTTTGCATTATTCAGAAAACTATGGGTGATGTGACGGACACTTCGTACATATCTTTTACAGTCTATGGTTTCTGAAGAAAATGTGTTAATAAATGCACTCTGAAAATGCTGGGTTGACCATAACCCAACATTGGGTCATCTATGTAAATTTTTTTTTGTTAATTAACAAAAATTTACATTTTGGAAATTGCACTTTTTATGCCAGGGATCACCAATATCAGTCCTAGAGGTGTGCCTGTAGAGTTGCAGGTGGACCAGTGGTCAGGAAATGCTTTTTTTTTTTTTTCACAGGAAAAGCTTAACATATGCAGCCATGGCTTCAGCAGTCACTCACATGCAGGAATGGTTGAAAAGCCAGTGGGCTGGAATGCACCAATCCAACAGTCAACTATCAGAAAACATCTGTTGTACTAGTTTTTGAGGGCATTTTTTTCCCCACATGTTGGCTCTAGTTGGGTTCACATCAGTAAATATACTATTATATATATATATATATAATATATTATATATATATATATATATATATATATATATATATATATATATATATATATATATATATATATATATATATATTACAGAGATGGAAATATTGAGGTCACCAAAGGTGATATTAGATGCAAAACAAATACCCTTTTTTATAACTTTTTTAAAAATATGTTTTTATAAAAAATGTGTTAATGGTTGCATATTAAAAATGCTGGGAAGACCATAACCCAATATTGGGTCAAATATGCACAAACTTGGAGGCACGAATAGCCAAATGGTAAAGTGCGCTGACATTCTGTATAGCACTGATTCCTGGCTATGCCGATCTTTCCCTCTCTCTGCTCCCTATGTATTCCTGTCTCATCTCTACTGTCATATATAATAAAATAAAAATAAATAAATATAAATAAAATAAAGGTAACCAATCTTTGTCCTGCAGAATCAGTGTCCATGCAGAGTTGCATATGAACCAGTGGTCAGGAAATAATGCTTTTTTCCCCCACAAGAAAATCTTAACATTTGCAGCCAGGGCAGCACTCATATGGGGAGTGTTGAAAGCCTAGTTGGCTGTGACACACCAATCCAACAGTTGACCATTAGAAAACATCTGTTGGACTAGCTTTTGAGGGCATTTTTTCACATGCTGGCAAGGTTGGGTTTACTACAAAACATATTATAGATATAGAAATATTGAGAAGGACACCACAGGTGATACTAGACGCAAAAAAATAAAAATAATAAATAAAAATGTGTTTTTGTAGAAAATGTGTTAATGATAGCATATTAAAATGCTGAGATTACATAACCCAATATTGGGTCAAATATGCATAAAGTTGGGTTAATTTGTGAAAACAATTTGAAATTGCATTTTTTACCCACCAATCTCCGTCCTGCAGGGCCAGTGTCCATGCAGAGTTGCCAGTGGACCAATCTCGTCAGCCTCACAGGAAATAATGTTTTTTCCAAAGGAAAGTCTTTACATTTGCAGCCAAGGTTTCAGCCATCACTCATATGCAGAAAGGTTGAAAGCCTAGTGGCCTGTGATGCACCAATCCAACAGTCGACCATCAGAAAACATCTGTTGGGCTAGTTTTTGATATACTGTTTTTTTACATGTTGGGTTTACATTAGTAAATATACTACAAATATACTACAAATATAAATATATATATATATATATATATATATATATATATATATATATATATATATATATATAATATATATATATATAAATATATATAAATTATATATAAATATATATAATAGATATGGAAGTATCGAAAAGCTCACCATAGGTGATACTAGATGCAAAACCCATGCTTAGTCAAATGTAAAACTGTAAAAAAAAAATAATAATAATAAAAAAAAAAATAAATGTTTTGTAAGAAATGTGTTAATGAATGCTTTTTAAAAATGCTTGATTGACCATAACCCAACATTGGGTCAATTATGCACAAAGTTGGGTTAAGTTTTTTGTTTAGTTGTTTTGTTAATTAAATTGAAATTGTACTTTTTATTCCAAGGGTCACCAATTTCATTCCAAGAGATCCGGTATCCCTGCAGAGTTTGGAGGTGGACCAGTTGTCAGCCTCATAGGAAATAATGCTTTTTTTTCCACAGGAAAAGCCTAACATTTGCCAGCCAGGGCTTCAGCGTCACTCATATGCAGGAGTGGTTGAAAGCCTAGTGGGCTGTGATACACCAATCCAACAGTTGACCATCAGAAAACATCTGTTGGACTAGTTTTTGAGGGCAATTTTTTTCCCACATGGTGGCTCTAGTTAGGTTCATTTCAGAAAATCTACTAGCAAAAATATATTACAGATATACTTTAGAATTCTTCAGGTCACCACAGAAGATGCAAAACAAATACAGACTCTTGTATGCCAGCAAACGAATGATAATCTCTTGTACCCATCCTCTTGTTTCTCATCAAATCTTGACCAATCAAATGCTCTCTAGTATCTGACATGCCCCGCACTTTGATGCACTTGATCTCAACCACTCTAACTGGCAAAGTGGTGATAAAACAAACGCTTATGGCTGTTTTTTTTAAGGGAAGGAGGTACACTATGCCACACCCCATCTTTGTGTTTTGGTTGAGATTACGTCAACATCGAATAAAAATGCACATTTTAACAAACGAACGAACCACCCCCCACGGCCAAAAGTTCCAGAATTTGTCCTTTGAATTATTTTATGTAATATAAAAAAATATTTAGATTTTATAACAATGTGTAATTTTAAATAACTTTGGAAAGTAATTTGAATCCCATAGAGCCTCAAAGCTAAAACAATGTGATGCAAGTCACGTGACATAACCAAACAAAGGGTAATGTTTGAATCTTTGATGTGACATACCGAGTAACGCTATGGGTCGCAAAGAGCAAGAGAGACAGAAAAAACAAAGCAGGCAGCGGCGTCATATATCGCAAATATTAAACAAACCGGGAAAGGCTAACGTTACTTCCTAAACAGATAAGAATCTGTCCCTAGGCTAACTGGCCGCATTAGCTGGGACATCCTGTATATTTATTAATTTTGTCCAGTATATTACCTACCTTTGCCATTATTATTAATATTTTTATACGAAGGCTTAATGGCAAATGGTGTCCTCAGTTACTTCACAGCAAAAGGCGCTACTCCAGTCACGTCTGTGTTTTTAAGGCTGTTTGGACACTTCATTCGTTTTATTCTGATCGGATATAAACCCCATCACTCTCTGAGTCTGGGATGCATTCCAGGTGAAACTGCACAGGTCTAATAATTTTTTTAGAAAAAATTTATATAAATAAAATAAATATGACCTGGAGAAAATCTGACCTGCGCCTGTTAGAGATGCTTTTACAGCCAAACACACGTAAAGTGTGCAAAATTTCTTGAATCGATCTTTAGGCAATATGAAGAATTTTGTCTTAATTCATTATAATTTTTTCTTTCGTTTAAGTATTTCCTGCATTTTATATTGTTTTTCTTTCATTTAATTGATTTTATTTTATTTTTACACTGTAAATGTAGGGTGTTCGGTTCCGGGTTTATTGGAGTCGACTCCAATTCTCAACTCCTAATTTTGGAGTCGGGTGGAATCTACTCCGGAATTGACTCCATTTACATTCTATTAAAATTGCTCAATGATTAAACATGTGGTCTCATATCGCGCTTTACACAATGCTACTGCGTCATTTGCAGCTTTACATTGTGCAGTTATCCTCTGGTCAGACAAAACCAGCAGTAAATCATCTCCAGCCAAAATAAAATAGTTATCAACCTACACTTTTTTTTTTACAGCATATTTTAATTGTCTAGTTTAGATAACTTAGAAAATTACATTGCAATCTTGGAGACAGAAAGTTAAAGCCTCAGTTTATTATCGAAATGTTTAATGGAATGATGGGTAGCAGTTCATTAACAAAGAATAAAAAAAAACATCGTTGAGCCCAAACAACGGTTTAAAAAAATTATATAGAATAGTCTTAATATCTTCTTGATATAAATGTTGATAGAATACTGTACTACTGTACGAGGAGAACGAAATAATCTGCGGTTGCTCATTTCTTTATTTTTTGATGCTCCAAATGTTCAATAAACAAAATATGATCAATTAAATATTAAACCCCATACACAAAAATATTCAACTTAAATAAATCATACATTAACAAACCTAAAATAATAAATAAAAGCGTGACATACTTGTGCCTTAAAGCATATCATTTGCAATCTCTCTCTCTCTCTCTCTCTCTCTCTCTCTCTCTCTCTCTCAAATGTGATTTTCTTTAAAGTGTACTTTTAATAGCTCATACTTTACTTTTAAATATCACTGTTAGTTTTGTGCAATTTGTTCATTATTGTAATTTAATAAGGAGGTTTTCATTGGGACGGCATAGTCTACGTTGAAAGAAAAGGAGTGAGTCAGACTAGTTTTTGAACATTTAACCTCAGCTATATTATTATTTAAAAATCCTCTTTTGGAAATGAATCGTTTGGTATAATTTATATGTATTTTTGTAGTTATAAAATAAACAGAAGAAAGAATTAGAGGTGAAATTAAGTGTGTTCAGGGCCAAAACCAAACCATGACCACATGTATATTATTATTTATTCGTGAATATGCATAGGTTAAATAATAATTTAATTGGGCATATAGCAGCAGCCCTAGCCTAACATATCATAATTTTACCTGCAGTGCTAATTTAAGGTGTCGATCCGCCAATAGTATCCGATCTGCTCCAGATTCACACACATATACAGGCTATATTTAATTTATAACACAGTAAGCTGACATCGCAGGCGGATCCAAACCAAAATGCTCAAAAACCAAAATGCAAAAGGTGTACATGCTTTATATGAATTTGAAAATGAAAGCAGCACTTTTTAAAAGCCTAGAATGCACATTGTTGTGAAATTCAAAGCAAAAGTGTAAATAGTGTGACCACGCATTCAAAGCAGCATTCAAAGCCTCGGTGTCATCGTGCTCGAGAATGACCATTTTAACCGTAGCAGGTAACTGCTTCATTTAGAGAATTTGAAAAAACAGACTCGATTCTGGGAGTCGATTCCTGTCCTGGAGTCGACACCGGTACTTGGTTCCACTGAGAGTCGAGGAATCGACACTTTGGAGTCGACTCCCCATTACATTACATACAGATGTGCAGCTTGCGCCTGTAGTTCTTTGAAAAGGCAAATGTTTTTTTGGGAGGAAGAGTATGTTATATACAAACAATTATCTATCCTATAATGACAGTATCGCAGAGCCTGCCTTATTATAAGTGAAGCACTTCTGTATCCTGCATTTTTTTTTTTTGTGATAAACAATTAATAAAAGTGTCAAGCACCAAAAGCAGTCCATAAATTAATAAGCTTATATAAAGTGTTTTATATAATAAGTCCACTGATAACGACAATAATATTTTAGGAATACTAATACTAATATATATATATATATATATATATATATATATATATATATATATATATATATATAATATATATATATAGTGTTTTCTCCAGGATTTTTTTCCAGCTGTGGCGGCAAGCCTTTTTTACACAGATCTACCAACTACCTGTGGCGTTATTTCAATGACAAATGTTGCAACGGCCGAGCGCAGTATTAAAAGTCGAGATCGCATTTATGTATAGCCTACGAGCTTGCGGATATCTTTGATTGCGTAGATTAAGAGCGTGCAGATCTTTTGTGCGCTCTCCAATAAACGCTGTTAAAGTGCGATTTAGTGCGTTTATGTAACGAGTATGTCTCCAACATTTATTAGATTTGCTAGGAATATTTATGAATGGAGACACAATAGACCTACAGAGCGGTATTAATGCATCCTGAAGTAAGTGAAACGGCTATACCTGGCCTCACACGTCGCACACCTGTCAGTCAGCATGTAACCTTAAAGGGTTTAAACAGCACTACTACGGTTACAGAAATATGTTTTGGTGCGATTATCACCGCTATTAAAAAAATTTAATGTTTACAATGAGAAGCTGTAATGTAGCCATGGCGGGATGAATTTTGGTTGTAGTGCCCCGCCATGGAAGAATGAATGTAGCGGAAACCAAGTATATATACACACAAACACATATACAGGCCCGTAGCTAAGGGGGTTTGGGTGGTTCGAAAGACAAAACCTGCTTTTATTCTAGCCGAAATAAAACAAATAAGACTTTCTCCAAAAGAAATAATATTATAGGAAATACTGTGAAAAATTCCTCTGTTAAACATCATTTGGGAAATATTTATATATATTAAAAAACAAATTCACAGGAGGGCGAATAATTTTGACTTCAACTGATAAACGTTTGAATAATAGTGATTACAATTATGACCAAAATAATCGTGATTATGATTTTTTCCCATAAAACAAGCAGCCCTAATTTTAATTAATGTTTTTCATATTTATTTTGTCTAAATCTTTAGGAAAAATTATTGGTACATCAAAAAGTGCGTGTTTTAATGACAATCCAACAAGCTAATCCCGCTAAAAATAGTGCTTAAAATGCCACTAAATAGAGTATATTAAAACCTCATAATTCAATAGAAAATGAGGCAAATAACTGCAAAAAATTACACTTTTTGAGAAAAAAGAACCACCGCTTTCACCAGGTTAGCTATGGGCCTGTGTCAAATGCAGAGTCACCTATGCAACTATAGTGGATGTAAATTTCTCATCAGGTAAAATAATCAATAAAGTGACAGTGGTTCTACCTGATTTAAGGCAGTTGTCTATGTAGGCATTACAAAGCAGTTTTGCTAGGATTTGGAATAGAGTTATAGTGGCCCAAACATGTGCCTGTGTGGAAAATTCCAACTCCACTGAATCACACTGAATGTTTAGATTTTATTTCAGCGATTTATTGACTTTCTCTATATATTATAATAATTCATTTTTTAGGGGGCCGAATATTCTTTCCCGGAGACAACAATTTGAGAAAGGGCATAACTGATTCTTGGCCTCTTTTTAATTTTTGCATGTGGGCTTGTGTTTGTATCTTCCCATGCTCTGGAGCAACACATTAAACATCCAGGACAAGTACAGTAAACAGACCCATGTGCTTATGAAACAGCATGAGTCTTGTGTCAGTCACTGCCCCGGACTGATCTGCAGGTGTTGGGTGTCCATTGGCAGAAGGGGAGGAGGTTTGGTAAGGGCCCCTCATCATTATCATTCTCTGATGGCTGGATGGGTCAGGTGTCCATCTCTGAGATATATGTTTAGTGCTGACCAGTAGAGACAGCTAAGACAGAGCAGCCTGTCTTTGCATGCATTCCATTTCAAAGGCTCCATGTCAGTATGTTTTGGCTCAAATGCAAGTGTTGCGTGTTTAGGACAGTTGTATTGTCTGGCTCATGTCTGTCTCGGCATGTGGGGTGGTGGACATTCTCTCTCTCTCTCTCTCTCTCTCTCTAATTCAATTCAAAAGAGCTTGATTGGCATGACTTGACATAACTAAAATAAAAAGTGGTTTAATGATTCATTTACTAATTTTTTTTTAAGGTAAGTGGTTGCAGATAATTTCTATGGGCTGGATTTAAATAATTAAGTTGAATATTACTACGTTTAACTTCTTTGTTTAAATTCAGCCCATAGAAATTGTTTTGCAACCATTACCTTAAATTTTATTTAATTAAATACAATGAATAATTTTTTCAGTGTGGATATCACCAATCACTATCAGAATATGGGTACACTGTGGTCATAAAGGATGAACATGGTCAGCAACAATACTCAGGTAGGCTGTGGCATTGAAACAATGCTCAATTGGTACATTGGTAAATATTCTCACATTACACTATCACCAGCCTCATGTTGTTGATGTCAAATTCTGACCCTATATCCGAATGTCGCAGCGGAAATCGAATCTCATCAGACCAGGCAACATTTTTTAAAATCTTCTATGGTCTAATTTTGGTGAGCCTGTGAGAATTGTAGCCTCAGTTTACTGTTCTCAGCTGACAGGAGTGGTACCCGGTGTGGTCTTCTGCTTCTGTAGCCCATCCACCCCAAGGTTTGACGTGTTGTGCATTCAGAGATGCTCGTCTGCATATCTCGGTTGTAACGAGTGGATATTTGAGTTACTGTTTGCCTTCTATCAGCTGGAACCAGTCTGGCCATTTCTCCTCTGACCTCTGGCATCAACAAAGCATTTGCGCCCACAGAACTGCTGCTCACTGGATATTTTTTCTTTTTCGGACCATTCTTTGTAAACACTAAGATGGTTGTGCGTGAAAATCCCAGTAGATCAGCAGTTTCTGAATAATCAGACCAGCCTGTCTGGCCACCAACAACCATGCCACGTTCAAAGTCACATAAATCACCCTCTCTTCCCCATTTCTGATGTTTAGTTTAAACTGCAGCAGATCATCTTGACCATGTCTACATACCTAAATGCATTGAGTTGCTGCCATGTGATTGGCTGATTAGAAATTTTGCGTTAACGAGCAGTGGACAAGTGTACCTAATAAAGTGGCCAGTGAGTGTAAACAAATAACAAAATGAGACTGTTTATTAAAAATAAATAAGAGAAATAATTTGAATTAAATAATAATAATAATTTGAATTAAATAATAATAATAATAATAATAATAATAATAATAATAATAATAATAATAATAATAATAATAATAAACATACATTCATTCAGATTGTTTGTAATAATGTGTCTAATTTGTTTAGACAGGCTAATACAGTACATACTGTGCTGCTGTTGATATCAGACTGAAGTTCCCTTCAAGGATATGGCTGAATTATTCTGTAATTCTTAGTGATGTAAAATTTAATGTATAACAGTGTATGTTATTTAGAGGTAGTGATGCGGTCTTGTCATGAAGAAAATAACCAAATTGAATCCCGCTCAAGGTGGTTGCATGTTCGAAAGGGTTGCATTGGTGCATGACCCAGAAGGGAGTGAAGAATTAAGGGGCCATCCAGTATGTAATAGGCCATCTAGTGAAGGTGTGTGAGTTAGTCATGGCTGCTTTCAACACGCTGCTTAATGAAGTTTCAAAAATTGTGTGAATCTTTTGTTTTTGAATCAAAACTGAATCAAATTGGGGAGCACGGTGGCTCAGCGGTTAGCACTCTGCCTCACAGCAAGAAGGTCCACTGGTTCAAGTCCCGGCTGGGTCAGTTATTTTCTGAAATCCACGTCAGCAGCCACAAATACCTGAGTTCTACCTTGAAAAGAAGTGAACTTATTCAACACTTCTAATGTGAAACCAATCCTAGAAAAACACTCAAAATTTTGTATTTAAGAATTAGCTCACGTTCCTGACAGGCACGTGTCCAATAGACATGCGCCACTCTGTTTTGGCTATACCCTATACCTTAATTCAAATTCAGAAAATTTTATTTCAAATGCAATCCAGTTAACTTTTCAAAGGTGTACATAATCTGACACATTGGCACGTTAAACATTTCTGTACAACATCTCAAAGAAGCTTGTCAGTTGTATGATATAGCACAATAGTTCTCGTATAGGACTGTTGTGTTATGCAGAGTGTCTGATTTATGCATTGCTCTAAAGTTTCATAGGGGGCTAATATCAAGAACGGCATGCCCACGGGATCCTTTCCATGCCCGTCTTTAGCAGGTGTTAACGCCCATTCCTAGATTGCAGTGACGACTACATGACCATTCCCAACTCTCTGTGTTGGCAAACAGGGACAAGACAGTCTGTACTACCAGAGTACATTCATCTGGAATAACTTGTATAGTTTAAAGCAAATAGTACACCCCAAGAATAAATGTACTTATGTTCAAGTGGTTCCAACCCTTTACGAGTTTTTCTTTATTCCGTTTGAACCACTACACGATTCAGTTTGGAGAAATCCAAATGTCTGCAACAATTGAATTTCGTAGTACAAAAGAAACAAATGGAAGTCAATGGTTGTTGCTTACTTCAAATATTTTGTTTTGTGTTCAACAGAAGGAAGAAGTCAAGTAGGTTTGAAGTGAAGACTGAGTACATTATGAAAGAATTAAAAAGAATTGGTTGAACTTTCCCTTTAAACCTCACTGATTGCCATTGTCCAACTTCCATCGCAGGCTCCTTCCAGTTTCTCCCAAAACCCTCCTCCCAGTTCCTTGAGAATGCCATTCATCCTGCTTGAACCTATCACAACTTTCATCACAGCATTCTTTCCAATGTCTGCAATGCCTGGAATGGGACGGGCCAGTGATTCTTTTACATGGGCGCAGGTTCTCGGTAGGGAACTCCCCTGACACCAGAACCAGTCTGAGCCTCCTGAGAGTCTATGTGGAGGTAGAGTACTTCTCTCCCAAACTACTACCTGACTGATCTGACAGATATCAGCTACTGGGCCAAAGATAACACAACAGCTGACAACTAGGCTAGACTGTTCTGTACAGTGAACAAGAATACAATGATGACCTTGATGTAGTTATATTGACAATGGAAACGGGCAGTTAGATTGTTAGAAAGTAATACACAACACAATAGGCTTGATCAATATGAATTCTTAACTGTAGGGCTGGGCGATATGGAAAAAAAATTATCACGATTATTTGTTTCATATCAGTCGATATCGATAATTATCACGATAAATGCCAAATCTTAATATCTAGCAATTTACAGGATTTTCAGCATGCCAATCGCTTTGTGCAGCTGATTTAACACGTTGTGAAATGTTTCAGTTGTCTGACAATATGAATAATAAAATAATAACAGAAGAACAATCTTAATTCAGCATATACTGTTCAGGTTTTCAACAACCCAAGGCATGCATACATACATGCATAAATACAATTCCATACATACAAGTTATTGGATATACTTTTCAACATCAGAAAAAAAATACAACATGTTTGGAACAAGTAAAAGGTGAGATAATGCTGACAGAAATTTCAGTTTTGGATGAACTGTCCTTTTAATCGTGGTGAATTTAGAGTATAAATATCCTTTGATATATTTTATTTAGGGATGCTCACAATTACTTGATCTATTGATTATCAATAAGCCTTTAATCGATACACCTTATCGATGACTGATAAGCATGGACATTTAAAAGTTTAGTTATGCTCTGCGCTGTGAGACGCGTCCACACATTACATCATCAAGTGTGTGCAGTTTTACCTTACTTATGCAGTCACCACTCTTGGCAGGATGCATATTTGCAGATCTCCGTTATATCCACGAGTGTTTTAGCCAATTTTTTATCACAGAATGGCACGAATAGGCCTATGCACACTCTCATTTTATAAATCGAGCCTCTCCATTCACTCAATGGGTGTTGCTCTCATTCTTCAGATCGAGTTTATTCCACCGAGGGTAACCTATCAGAATAGCTTGTAAAGGACTGTCCAGCGCATGCGGCTCAAACTGCGCTTTGTTAATGAATTAAAACGAAACCGTGAAAATAGCTTAATGGATTGTTTTGGCGCTAAAGCATATACTATAGCGGACTTGTTTTGAAGCGCTTCACCCCAGATGTTATTCGTTCTTCTTATACATTAGAAGTTGCACATTAATATAACAAAATTCAAAAAGATTCATTTTCAAAGAAAAATATATAAAAAGTGTATAAATTTTTAGTTCGTCCTTAACTAGTACGGGTCACCTTTATCAGGCTTGTGTTTCCACTGCCACTACTAATGGTACCCTTTCGATGGGCGTAATGTACGACAGAAAGGTTCAGACGACGTCATTTTTACCAGAGGAAATGTCAAAGTAAATCTGTACGAGATGTTCACATATTACGAAAAGCGCTTCTTAAAAACAGATGCTTTATCCACATAAATACTTGTGTATAAATGATCATTACTAACCTTTCTATGAACAGGATTTTATTATAACTGCAGATCCATGATGGTGCGAAATAGCCTACTGTAACGTCTGCAATTATATAAAGTAAATAAATAAATGCAATATATATGACCCCATACAGACCCTTACAGTCTCCGATATGTTACCAATTACAGTAAAACTACACACAACAGACATTTAGTCCTTATTTGGCTTCAAAAACAAAGTGAAATATAGCCCACAGTCACTGCAAAACCTTTCAAATGTGTCTTTAATCCTCACCAGCACATGTAACCTCTTGTTAGAAAGTAATTCTGTAATTCAGAGTTAACAATAGTCCAAAAGGCGATCATAATAATTAAACATGGCTGTTTGTTCATGTTTTATGTTGCAGAAAGCATCATTTGCTGCTCTGTTTTTTCCAGCTTTTCCTCTGTTTTTTCGCACTTCACTCTTGCATTTGTCTGTTTATGAAAGGATCGGACATTAGAAGCACTTCAATAACCATGAGCACGTTATTAATATGAGCTCAAGAAGTTCGTTACTTAAAATATATACATGTGGCGAGCTTCTTGGCTTTGTGGCTGTTCATCAAGACGACGAGAAGGTTTGCTTGAGCTCGAGTCAACCATGGCTTGTTATTATATGCATATAATATTACTATGTAATGTCTCGGCTGTGTATTTAAAAATGGCGGTTTCTTTATTTTCATTCTTCTGCTTGTGTATGTCTTCTGACTTTTTTATGTCTTCTTGTGTATGTCTTCTGACTTTTTGTACCTTTTTGCCGTGCTAGGTACCCTTTGCAAAGGGTGCCCAAAAGTGGTACGGCCATAAAAGCATACCGAACCGTACCATACCACTCAGTGGAAACAGGCCATTAGGCTTGTCCTGACCTAGGCTCTATAGCAGACTTATTCAATTGGCGGCCCGCGCACCGAACTTGTCCCCTGAGGCAATTTGTTCCTGCCCTCTAAATAGTGTGACCAAGACATTAAAAATAAATTTAGTTTAGTCAAAAAATGGTTGCTATATGAAGTGACGTGCGACTGTTCAATTCAGCATGAGCTGCAGTTAAAGGCTGCGCAGAGAGTGAGTCACCTGACATTAAGCAAATGGCACGAGCAGACAAAAACATTTGGATAATCGTAAAGGCTTCTCAACGCCACGTTTCTGTTGCACGGAACAAAACTGCTGCAGCTAAACAAAGTTATGCCACCTGTGCGCTAGTTTAAAGTTCCAAGTTTATACACCAAGGCTAATACGCACGCACACTGGATTAACTACAGCAGCGGGCCATTTACAAATCATGTCTTTTCCACATGCAAGTTCGTCATTTCCAATGTATAATTATATATGCCATCATGCTATCATTTGGGATGCTTTTCATGAACTGGCCCACTAATTGAATAGCCCTGCTCTATAGGGTTGGGTATCGTTTGGGATTATTTTGATACCAGTGCTAAATCGATACTTTTAAAACGGTACCAGTGCCAAAACAGTGCCTGAACTGATACTTTTGAGCCACAGAACTATGGTGGATGACTGTAGAAAAATCTTTTACTTGATAAACTCTTTTAAAAATTATTTTAATAGAACAATATAATTAAAGTTTAAAGTAAACATCAATTTATATTTTATACATTTGAATTACATGAATATATTTCCTTTGATTATTTGTTGGTTAGCATGAATTTACGATATGCATTATGAAATTACAATAGCTTACTACTACCCTGTGAAAAGGCTGTCATCAAAATACTGAACTCCTTTTTTCTAGGGTTGGGGCTTGTGACTATGTTTACATGGTTATCAATAAACTAATGATTTGCCTTAATCTGAATAAGACACTAATAAGATCAAGGTGTTTACATGAGTTGCTTTATTTGCCCTCCCATTCATCTAAAATAATGCTTCTGAAAATTTTCACAGTGTTTCCTAAAAAAATTATTTTAATAATAAGTCGCATATTTTATTGTTTATTTTTTAAACAAAGCAGGTTTTAATTAAAAAAATTAAGGTCAGTATTAATAGCCTTCTTAAGAAATATTTACTGAATATTTTTTGATATACACAACAAATCAGTTACAAAATAATTTGTCTTTAAATTACACTTTAATCTGAATAAAAGACTATAAAAACAACTAAAGGGACTTTGTCTGAATACAACTATCTTGCAAAAAAACTAGTAAAATGTTATGCACTCACTGTCACATGGGGAAGATAAAAAAGTAGATATTAGAAATGAGTTAGTAAACTATTATTTTTAAAAATGTGTTGTAAATTTATGTGTTGAAGACGAAAATCAAAAATGAATGAAAGCTTGTTGACACGGGGACTGGTGGAAGAGTGCTCTTTTAATGGAATTTGATACCGCACGTTAAATGGAAAGAAAAAAACTCAGCATTTCGCAACACAGGTGTCTGTGGTCCTTTTAAGGTTATCAAAAATCACTATTTACATGGTAGTCTAGACACTAAATCAGAGTATTGTCTAAATCATATTAAAATCGGAGCATTAGTGTCCATGTACGTACTCATTGAAAGTGCCATATGATGTCAGAGATAGTGCATTCCTCTGCCTTTGAGCCCTCAAATGTGTCATTAAGTTTAACTTGTTTCTCCCTTACACACAACTTTTGTAAATCATCTGCTTCACGTTGCTGTGTCAGAATCCTTGCTTGTAAAATACACTTTAGAACGCTTAAAAGCAAATTTGATGAACATGCGTGTTGATCATTCGTGTTGACCTGAAGACAGTCGCACTCGCTCACCGAATGCGCTGTACTGCGTGCGTCTGTTCCCTAAGCAACAAGAACAAATGCCTGACATCGCCTGTCTGTATTCCTCAAAGTTGTTTTGAATTAAATGTTTAGAGATGGTGCGACAACGTGTACCTATGTGTGCCTTTGATGCACACCTTTCTTACAACCTTGTCGCAGCACCAGTGGCAACGAAATTCATATGCTGATTTGATCCGGTACATACCGGTTACAAAGGTACCGGTGCTATAAATGGCACCAGGTTTCGGTACCCAACCCTATAGGTGGAGCACCGGATTCCTATAGACTAATTACCAACCTACGTCTAACATGACGTAACACGGGTCCTCGGTTGCAAAAAAAAAAAAACAAGCTGCAATAGTAAAGCTGTCGTGTTGTAGGGAAGGAAAGTCCAAGAATAGAAAACTTAACTTTTACCATACACCACACTGCTTTAAGTTTAACTGCAGACGTCTTTGGCTAAAAGGGAGCTGAATTAAGTGACGACCTGATTAGACATGCTGGACTCTGTAGTTCTCATGTCATATCAGGTAAGCTCACGCTATGCTGAATCATACACATTACTCGTTTTTGATTGCAGAAATGATTTCAGCAAAAACAGTTACATATGGTTAGTTAAACTGCAGACACTGAATGCTAAGAATGAAACGTGAAAGTGTAAGTTATTAAGGTAAACTTGGTTTTATATTCATACTATCATTCAGTGACAACTTGTGACACACTCCCTATATTGTTTACCACGGCACTTTGAATATTCGGTCTGAAATAACCTGCAAGTGTGACTTAAAAAACAACATTAACACTGTTTATTAGACTGTGAACAGTGTTGTACTTTGATAGTCATTGGCTGCTAATTTGATTTCACTATTTAGAGTTTGCAAATAATACTTTTATGAAATGTTATTATTAAGGAGAAAGTCTGAATGTGCAAATATAAAACCAACTTTACCTCTATGTGTAAGTTCACATACTCTGCCGTACAGGTGCAGTTTTCTGTCAGAATGCTGTCGTTTTGCATGTTGGTGATTAATTACCTAGGCCTTGTATAACGTTAACTCAGTCTTCTTTCCTTGTCTTTGGCTAAGCAGAACCTCGGTTTTTAGCTCTACATAGTGTTAAATCTGGTCATCCTGGAGCATTATTTCTTGTACATGACCACACAGAACAACATTGTTGGCATCCAAAGACTTGTAGATCTTTAACTTCTCTCTTGTAAAATCACTTGGAGCTTCAACGAGATTGTATATTTGGGGCTGGATGCTTGGTCATTTCGTCTTATCCAATATTCATTCGGAGTGTGCTATCGCAAATGGACCTGTCAGATGAAAGCCGCTCACTTTAATGTTAATTTTGCCGAATCACTGTGCTTATCACTGCGTGACAAGCTGTTATAATATGCTGAAAGCCTTATGCAAGTAATATATATATAACATGTAATCAATATATTTTATTTCTAAGACAACAACAAACTCTGTACCGCATCGGATGTCATTCCCTCGCTGTAAATGCTAGCGCTTCCCGTTTCTTTCTGCCACCGTCCTGCACGCGCATCCTGAATGTTTACAAACATGGTAATTGGTCTATAGTTTAGTCTTTCGACTCTAATTTCACTACCCCCATTTCAGATACCACTGTTAGAGAATGTTTAAAAGAACTTCACTGAACAATTAAAACAAAACAAATAAAGTTAGTGATTTATTTATAAAAAAATATATAAACTAAAGACAAATATAGATGTATAGAGGAATTACCAACCTACGTCACACATGATGTCACACGAGTCCCCGGTTGAAAAAAAGATCAGCTGCAATAGCAAACATGTGGTGTTGTGCGGGAGGATGCTAAATTCGAGTCCAAAAATAGAAATCTTAACTTCTCTCATGTAAAATGACTTGGAGTGTCAATGAAATGAGGGCTGGATGCTTGGCCATTTCGTTATATCTAATATCCATAGGGAGGGTGCTATCGTAAATGGACCTGTCAGACAAACGCCGCTCCTGTCAGTCAAACGCCGCCACTCGTTTTAACGTTAATTTGGCCAAATAAATGTGCTTATCACTGGGTGACAAGCTGTAATAATACACTGAAAGCATTATGCAAATAATATATGTATATATATATATATATATATATATATATATATATATATATATATATATATATATATATATATATATATAATATGTAATCAATATAACTTATTTTTAATACAACAACAAACTCTGTACCGCATCGGATGTCATTCCCTCGCTGTAAATACTAGCGCTCCTGCTTTTTTTTTTCTGCAACCTCGCTGCGTGCTTATCCTGAATGGTAATTTGTCAAGAAGTTATTTACCTAGGTGGCATTTTATGTATAGATATAATTATTATTCTAGTTATATATCAGATATGAATTATTAATACAACCTTATATCAATAAACAATAGATAAAATACAAATGTAAAGAAAAACAGTTAATAACCTTCAATAAACAGACCCAGGATGAGCATCTAATAACTGAATCCCAAGGAGTTAACTAAGAAACGTTTTTACACTTTTTTGACTTAAATGTACTTTACACACACTCCCTAAATAAAAAAAAAACTGTAAATTCAGATTCCTCACAACTATTTAGTGCACTCTAATGCCTCAGGTTATAGAATCTCAATAAAATATTCACCAAATAACTGTAAAAATAACACCTTTTCTCTTATGTGAACGTTAACAGCAAAATGAATACTTTTCCAACACGTGTATAAATGAAAGTGGGCCCACTCTGACAGTCTCACTCACCTGTGCGTAGTGCATGGCGTGGTGGCCTTTGAAACTGCAAAATGGCTTCCTTACTCTCAAAGGAGTGAAAATAAAACAACACAAATGTACCTGGCGTTCCTTCAGCCGTCACAATTGTCGTCCGTTCCGATATCCTCCACCGCGAACCCGTCAGTCCGATGTAGCGTCAGCCCAAAACGTAAACACTCCCGCCGATGAAATGAGTCTGGCCTTCCGAACGAACTTTTACTCTCCGGTACTTTTACTCTTCACTAAACTTTTACTCTTCAGTAAACGCTTGCAATGTCCCAAAACGGCGATCTGGTTTCTCGTATCGACTTCCAGAGAAAAAACACCCTTGAATCACGGTGCTAACAGACTCACTTCAACAGTTCGCTCGATGAAACCACGTTAGGCTAATAGACCTTTTTCACAATGACGTCACTTCACTCCCCCCTATCGGCAACGCAGTGTATTTTTAGTTCCGGTTTACCTTTGAATGAATGGGAGACTTCTCTGGAAAATCTGCAAATGAAAATATTGACATTGCACGATCTGACTATTTATTATTTATTTTCACGATCTGACTATTTATTATTTATTTGCACGATCTGACTATTATTGGTATTGGGCATGTGTCCAAATTTTTTTCTTTCAATACTGAACTGCTTTCTGAGTTTGCTTTCTGATTCTTTAAGCCATTAAGAATAGGAATAAGCTATTGTTTATCAAGGAAAGCATATGTTTGCAACCTTTTGAATTATTAATTAAGTTTATTTTCTCAATAATGGATTTATTTTTACTTTAATGCTGCTCTGAATCTAAATTTATATTATCTGTTATATGTAAATGTTCCAGCATGAGTACAATTCTTTATTAAATCTTCTAAGTATGTCTATAAGTATATCTAGTAAGTATGTCTATAAAGGCAATCAGTTTCATCATTTATTATTTACTGATCTATTAAAGTTTTGTTTAGTTTCTCCATGTGAATGAATTAATTATGTCCTACCGCCACCTTTTCGGTGGATTTAATTTACTATCTGTACTATTTTTTAATTAATAATGCTAAAAATAGATTCATAATCTAATAATACTGAATTCAAATGCCGTCTTCTTGGTGTTATTTTTGCAATTGTACATTTTTATAATGACTTTGTTTGATTATTAAGATCGCATACAACATTGTTATTCTATTTCATTTAATTAGAATTTTATTCATTCATTTTCTTTTCGGGTTAGTCCCTTTATTAATCTGGGGTCGCCACAGCGGAATGAACCGCCAACTTATCCAGCATATGTTTTAAGCAGCGGATGCCCTTCCAGCCACAACCCATCACTGGGAAACCTCCACACACACTCATTCACACACATACACTACGGACAATTTAGCTTACCCAATTCACCTCTACTGCATGTCTTTGGACTGTGGGGGAAACCGGAGCACCCAGAGGAAACCCACGCAAACACGGGGAGAACATGCAAACTCCACGCAGAAACACCAACTGACCCAGTCGAGGCTCGAACCAGCGACATTCTTGCTGTGAGTTGAACGTACTACCCACTGCGCCACCGCATCGCCCTAATTTGAATATTAAATAGACATAAATGTTTTATGTTCAGGAATAAAATACCTATACAGAAAAAAATGGCAGAGAACTGAGCAGTAGAATGTGAATAATAATAATGTGTTTTTAAATCAGCTGTCCACTGTATAAAATTACAGTAAAACACCCAGGGTTTTATTTATTGCTTATTATTCAGGAAACAAAAAATAAATAAAAATAATTCTGACATAAAATGTTTAGCACCCGTGTAAACATCTGAAATCTTTATTTGACAAACACTGACAAGTACATTCCAACTTCATCTGCAGTAAAGACAGCAACGCAAAGCAATAGACTGTTTAAAGTCCCATTTTCCTGGTTCTAGCTGAAATCTGGATGATCCGTAAGTTTTTTTAGGTGCCAGATGTTTTACCTTGAACGCAGACAACAATAAACAGCCGTTGGACAGTCTAACCGTTTCTGTAGTGAATATACAGCTGATTGGGTGAGTTCTCTATTGGAATTTCTGTGTAGGCGGAAGTAACGATACTCTGCGTGGAGTGAAACCGGACACCGCATGACGTCACGTGAAAAGGGGAGTTAGATTTAAATACAACTTTCCTTCAGCTTCTCTTGCGGGTAGGCCCATGCAGTTTGCAATATGCACTGGTCTCTACTAACTGAATAGAGTTGGAGCACACAGTTATGTTTTGTTTAATAAGTTGCATATAAAATTTACGTTTCAAAACTGCCAAAATTTTGTCATCCCACCTAAGCCATTTTTTACCCGCACAATCAAATTCAAAACCGCCCAATCTGGGAACACTGAAACCAATAATATTTTATTCACCTATAGAGCAATTACCAACCTACATCACACATGACGTCACACGGGTTCCCGGTTGCAAAAAAAGAACGGTTGCAATAGCAAACATGTCATATTATGTGGTAGGATGCCAAATTCGAAAATAATCCAAAACTAGAAAACTTCACTTTCACTGTATACCACGCTGCTTTTAATGCCGACAGCAGACATCTTTGGCTAAAAGGGGACTGAATGGAGTGACAACCTATTTAAAAATGCTGGACTCTGCAGTTCTAATTTCATATTAGGTAAGTTCACGTTATGCTGAATCTTACACATTACTCATTTTTGATTGCAGCAACAATTTCTGCAAAAATATTTAAATATGGTTAATTAATCTGCGGACACTGAAGGACACTGCGGACACTCTACTTAGAATGAAATGTAAAAATGTAAGTTCACTTTCCCTG
This sequence comes from Danio aesculapii, assembly GCF_903798145.1. NCBI lineage: Eukaryota > Metazoa > Chordata > Actinopteri > Cypriniformes > Danionidae > Danio > Danio aesculapii. The sequence continues at coordinate 48,607,963 of NC_079443.1, read as the reverse complement.
CCGTACTGGTGCAGTTCGCTGTCAGAATGCAGTTTTGCTTGTTGATAATTACCCAGGCCTTGTATAGCTCCATCTTTCTTCCTTGTCTTTGGCTAGACAGTACCTCGGTTTTTAGCACTACAAAGTTTTGAATCTGGTAATCATGGAACATTATTAGGCATCCAAAAACTTGTAGGCCTTTAACTTCTCTCTTGTAAAATCACGTGGAGCTTCAATGAGATGGTTGTATATTTCAGGTTAGATGCTTAGCCATTTCGTCTAATTCAATATCCATTGGGAAGGTGCTATCGCAAATGGACCTGTCAGACAAACGCCGCTTATTTTAACGTTAATTTGGCCGAATAACTGTATGCTAAAAGCATTATGTAAATAATATTTATAACATGTAATCAATATAATTTATTTCTAAGACAATACCAAACTCTGTACCCCATCGGATGTCATTCCCTCGCTGTAAATGCTAGCGCTCTGTTTTTTTTCTGCAACCTCGCTGCGCATGCATCCTGAATGTTTACAAACATGATAATTCGTCTATAAGAAAGGCAGGTAACCTGTATAGATCCAATCAGGGATAAACAAACAAACTTCTTAGCGAAAAGCACATTTTCACCCAAGTGCAAATCAAGCAAACAGTAAATGTAGAGAAGGAGTTTCTTAAAGGGAAACACACCATACAAACTCTTAGACTAGTACACATAAAATTGTTTTCAATTTTTTACAGAATAGTGGTCTGTTAATATTCCCTATCTATTAGGTTACTATAATATGAAAAAAATATATAATTATAATCTCTGTATATTCATTTATTAATTTTCTTTTCGGCTTAGTCACTTTATTAATCTGGGGTCGCCACAGCGGAATGAACCGCCAACTTATCCAGCATATGTTCTACGCAGCGGATGCTCTTCCAGCTTCAACCCATCCCTGGGAAACATCCATACACACTCAATCACACACATACACTACGGCCATATTAGCTTGTTCAATATACCTATAGCACATGTCTTTGGACTGTGGGGGAAACAGAAGCACCCAGAGGAAACCCACACGAACACGGGGAGAACATGCAAACTCTACACAGAAATGCCAACTAACCAAACTGGGACTCGAGCCAGCAACCTTCTTGCTGTGAGCTGACAGTCCTAACCACTGAGCCACTGTGTCCCCTCTATTTTACTTTATTTTATTTTGTTGTTGTTTTGTCCAATTTTGGAGAGCCTTTGCGAATTTTAGCCTCAGTTTCCTGTTCTTAGCTGACAGGAGTGGCACCCGGTGTGGTCTTCTGCAGCTGTAGCTCATCTGGCCATTCTCCTTTGACCTCTGGCATCAACAAGGCATATGTGCCCACAGAACGGCCGCTCACTGGATATTTTCTCTTTTTCTGACCATTCTCTGTAAACCCTAAAGATGACTGTACGTGAAAATCCCAGTAGATCAGCAGCTTCTGAAATTCTTAGATCAGCCTGTCTGGCAGCAACAACCATGAGACGTTCAAAGTCACTTAAATCACCTTTCTTCCCCATTCTGATGCTCAATTTGAACTGCAGCTGATCGTCCTGACCATGTCTAAATGCCTAAATGCATTGATTTGCTGCCACTTGATTGGCTGATTAGAATGACATGCACTTTTTCTACTTGTTAAACAGCCCAGTTACTGCAGCATTCTGGATCAGTTGTACTGGTTTAATAGTACTGGCTGGGAAAAACAAACTAAACTAAATTAGTTTAAAAATGTATGATAATTATGTTCCCACAATGTGTAAAGTCCTTTTACATTCATTACATATAAAACTAAATGACTCCTATTTAGAAGCAACTCAAACAGAATGGCAGGTCACGTGTTCAGATGTAATACCCTTCTCACTGATCTGGTCTGTATCTCTGTGTGTTAACTTGCGCAGGAGACTGTGTGTTCACTGATATCTCTGGGAAAATGCTCTTGCACTGGCCGGATCTCTCCTCACAGATGCGACAGCCTCACGGGATTCAGAGATGGAGGGGCTTTGTGGTAATTGTGGCGATTCTTGTAAACAGGCATACGGGTTTAGTTTTTTCCTCCCCACACAGTCCACTTCCTTCCCTGCCAGGGCCCTTTGCACGACAGAGTCACAGTCGTCTGTCTGCTTGACTTTCTTCAGACTTTTCTCACTCTAGACATGGCGCCAATGTTTGATTTCACACTGTAGTCGGAACAAGGGCTGGACTGTTTGATCAAGCACTGGGGTGTCCTTTTTTTAGTTCAAAACTAATAACAGAAATGGCAGAACAACAGGTTATTATGTCACGGTTTCTATGTTTATGCATACTTGAACTATACAAAGCAGACTTGTGTTTAAGGAATTGCACTAAACAGTCAGATTGGGCTGAGAATACCTGTTTAATTCCAACTGATTTAAATGTTAACAAATAGATGCAATAAAGTAGATTTCAAACAAATGTAAATGATTAGTTCACCCAAAAATTAAGATTTAATTCAAGTCATCTTTATTTTTGGTATCACTTAACATAGAAGTTCTAATAGATTGGAAATGTCAATCCAGTTTTGAGAGATAAAGCTCAGTTTAGTTCAGTTCAGTGTGGTTTAATTTTTACAGCTGAAAGTCCAAACACTCAAGAGCAAATTCATGATGCGCAGCTCAACAAGTCTCAAACCAAGCAAGCCAGTGGTGAGGAACAAACTTCACCAATTGATGAAAGTGAAGGAAAAAAAAACCTTAAGAGAAACCAGGCTCAGATGGCCATTTCTCCTGTGGCAAAACTTGCAGAGCTGCAGTCTAGGCGCTGGAGGCTAGTGATATCATCTCAGAACTATTTGCTGTACTGTCTAACTTCATTTAAAATGTCTTAGTTTGTGTTCTGAAGATGAACAAAAGTCTCAGAGGACTGGAATGACATGAGGGTGAGAAAATAATGACTGATCCACTGACCCACCCTTCTCCTTCCCTAAACCCAACCAATAGTGTTTTAAAAAGCACCAGTTGACCCGCCCACCTTCTACCCTAAACCCATCCGACAGTTTTAAAAAGCAATCCAGAAAAAGAAAAGCCCTCGTCTGATTTTTACTACGTTTTCAGATCTTACCACTTTCTCACTCTGTTATTTACTTCTTTATTTTAGTTTTTGGCTTCTGTTTTTATCTTACTCGCTTTCTGGAATCGTTCCAGACTCAAACCCCATCATTGTGGTCAACTTCTCTCTGCGTCTCAAGTCTGCCGACATGGTGAGCTACTGGACAAACTAAAAACAGCGGGAAAGCCATCCATATGGAGGTAAGCAGTTAGCTGGTAAGCGCGAAAAGGAACGGTGTCATACCGAAAGCGCGAAAAGGAACGGTGTCATTTGTTATAAAGACTTCTGGCTACATAATTTGCGATCTCCAGAAATGTATGTAGGGCTACGTTTTCAGAATGAGCCAATTTGTTGTCAAATTCAGTGCTGGGGAAAGTTACTTAAAAGTAATTCCTTGCAATATTGAGTTACGCCTCAAAAAAGTAACTAGTTGGGTTACTTGGTTACTTTTTATGGTAAGCAATGTGTTATGCTACTTTTGGGTTATTTTTGCGTTACTTTTTCCTACCAGGCCAGGGTTTGAGCTCATAAAACAGACTTGATCTAAAAAAAAGCATCCAAACACAATAATGTAGGATAAGGTTATCTTCTGAAAACTGAGAACTCGCATTAGATTTTTTTTAAAGCAACTCACATATTACTTATTTTATAAAAAAGTAATGTGTTACTTTACTTATTACTTAGAAGAAGAAGAATATTATGGAACTCACGTTACTTGTAATGCATTATTCACAACACTGTTCAAATTAAAGGGCACCTATTTTGGCCATTTTTCAAGATTTAAGACAAGTCTTTTGTGTCTCCAGAATGTGTCTGTAAAGTTTCAGCTCAAAACACCCATCAGATGTCATTTTCAACTCTCAGCATCTTGTAGTTGTTTTTGTTGCCTGTCCCTTTAATGGTAGTTCTCCCCGTCCACCGTTCCCAAATGCCTGTCAGAGTGTGCCTCAATCTCCGGCTGCCTCAGATAAACAGTACAGTGACAGACATGAAGGAAGCAGATTTCTCTTAACGTTTGTGAGAAATACAACAGTAAGAACTTTTTCAATGACTATTTGATCTATTTGTTGTGGAGTTAATGTCGTTACAATGTTCACGCACACACACACAGACAAACACACGCAGAATGTGTTTAGCTTTGCACTGTTTTTGCAAGACAAATGTGGCAGGATACACGTTAATATCCACTGCTGTATGGATATCCGTTATGTTAATGTACAAAATAAACCTTATTTGATGTCCACAACCATACTGACATGCTGCTGTAGCGATAAAGATGGTAATATGCGTTTTAAAAACGTTTTAAACTTGTAAAACTCATTACTGATCACCTTCGATGATGACTGATAATCACAGCGAGCTGAACAGATTTTTTAATCCCAGTTGCTTTGCACGTCCTGTCTTGTGGATATGATTATACACATTACTACAGTGACATGTTCATACGCGGCTGTCAATCAATTTGGTTGGCCGGGGAACTGCACTCCTTTGCCACGTTGCGGTGGGGCTTAAAATGGGAGGGATTTGGATCCTATTTTAGCATCAGGAAATTAAAAAAAACAGACTTATTGTCTTTATATCACCCCAATATGAATGTGGACACACTATACCTACACACAGTTCTGTCCAAACAGCTTACAAATGATGATTTTCATCATAGGTGCCCTTCAATGGATGGATGCATGGACATATTGATAACCTGAATCTCCTCCAAAGTTTGTCTTCATAATCTTTTGTCAAAATCTACCGAAAATGTTCTGCATGTGAAATAACTTCCTTTTTTCAACTGACATCATGAATTCCACTTACTTTTTCAACCTCTCCCCTCCAAAATTGGCGTTATTCAGACAAATAACACCCACTTTTTCATAGTCCAATCAATTTCTGATGTATAAACTCTTGCAATTTCATTGTTCAATGTCCCTGATCAATCATTTAGAAAGTCAAATTAATGCTATTGGAATTCGATGTTGACTGTAAGCTTAGAATAATGTAATTAAAAAAATGAAACATGGGATATCAAAACACATACTTCTGTAAAACTCCTCATTCATTTTATGTTAGCATGATGATGATGAAGCATGGCTCTGCGTGAACTGGGCCTGACTGGCTGCGCTGGCATGCATTCTGCTGTGCTGTAAAATATGCACTGATCATAGAGTGTTTCATTAATTTAACGAGCCCTCCAGCTATATCGAGGGAGCGCTTCCAAACCCCCAGATCTCCTACATGGAGTATCAGATGACAGAAAGCGGCTTTGGGATGTCCATCTAAGGCACCCATGTGCTGTCAAGGTTGGGGAATCGCTTTCCCATGCAGTGCCATTTGAGTGCAAAGGATTTACCAAAAACAAACAGTCCGAGATAAACCAACCCGGATTGATACTGGCTTGACAGTGTGTAAGCGAGGATCGTTTTTCTGTATAGGAAGCAAGTATATAATATTTGAGATAGCAAAGAGAGGAAACTCTGGCTTGGGTGACAGTATTAGAATGTGGAGCATGCGCTGCTGAGGCTGACAGGCAGCGGCAGGTGGAGCAACAGAGCGGGGCAACACCTGCCCTATTGCCTCATCAACATAAACTAATGTTGGTCCCTGCTTGGAATCCCCTGAAATCGCTTCTTCCCGCTTCACAGATGCATGGTTAAGCTGATCAGCCTGTGTAGTCACAATCTACTCCTCTGCTGCCCAGTCACGAAGTACGGAGCCTCTAAGGGGACACGGTGATGCAAAACAAAAGAGATGGGATAATTATATTTTATAATTATGTATTCGCAGAAACACATTTGAGTTCTCTCTCAAAATGAATGAATTCTCCCGAGAAACATTTGTGCATTAGCTCATAAAATTGTTGTTGTCTAACAAAACTTGATTTCGGATGAAGTTCAACTTGCAAAGCACAATGATATATATATATATATATATATATATATATATATATATATTAGCCCCCCGGTATATTTCCCCAATGTTTAATGAGAACAAGATTTTTTTTCAACACATTTCTAAACATAATAGTTTTAATAACTCATTTCTAATAACTGATTTCTTTTATCTTTGCCATGATGACAGTAAATAATATTTTACTAGATATTTTTCAACATACTAGTATTCAGCTTAAAGTGCAATTAGGCAAGTTAGGGTAATTAGGCAAATCATTGTATAATAATGGTTTGTTCAGTAGAAAAACATGTACACTACCTGACATAACTACACTCTTGACTAGTACCCTTGTAACTACCCTTTTGTCGTCAATCCTAATTGTAAGGGCAACAAATAATGACCTGACTTCTAGTTGATTCTTTAGAAAAGTGGCAGAAAGTAGATTTTTCAGATGAATCATCTGTTGAGCTGCATCCCAATCATCACAAATACTGCAGAAGACCTATTGGAACCTGCATGGACTCAAGATTCTCATAAAATCAGTAAAGTTTGGTGAAGGAAAAATCATGATTTGGGGTTACATTCAGTATGGGGGCATGTGAGAGATCTGCAGAGTAGATGGCAACATCAACAGCCTGAGGTATATCAAAACATTCGTGCTGCCCATTACATTACAAACCACAGGAGAGGGCAAATTCTTCAGCAGGATAGTGCTCTTTCTCATACTTCAGCCTCCACATCAAAGTTCCTGAAAGCATAGAAGGTCAAGGTGCTCTAGGATTGGCCAGCCCAGTCACCAGACATGAACATTATTGAGCATGTCTGGGGTAAGATGAAGGAGGAGGCATTGAAGATGAATCCAAAGAATCTTGATGAACTCTGGGAGTCCTGCAAGAATGCTTTCTTGACTTTGATGACTTTATTAATAAGTTATTTGAGACATTGCAGAGATGTATAAATGCAGTCATTCAAGCTTATGGGAGTGTGGGAATATAAATGTATATAATCTAGATCCAAATCAACATTAATCTATACATAACTGAAAAATTACAATCTTTGGTTTTTAATTAGCTCATTTCTTTCAAAACTCTAGCTAGGGTGCAAAGCACAGCTGTGTCTATTGTCTAACAAATGGCTAGGTAACGCTTTCAAGGTGGTCAAGTGGCAGGATGGGTTCTGACTCCAGTACTTCATTTGCACACTTTGTTTTCATGCTAGCCACTTCCACCTAGCCACTCTCTTCTCCTCCTCCTAAAAACATATTTCAGACTTGTGACAAAACTTGCAGACTACAGAACTGTAAGAGACTCCAGTAAGCTCTTGCAGACTCGAGAACTTGAAGATGCTGTATGACTGCAGACTAGCCAACATGTCTCATTAAAGAAATTTTTCTGCTTGTTTTGAGTCTCCTGGACTGGGCTCTCTCTCTTCACTCATTTATTTTTTCCAACAGGAGTCATACACAATATCAATTCTTTTTCCACTGCACCATGACTTTATATTCTATACTGTACATTATTTCTGTTATGAGACAAGACTTCTGTCTAAGCAAAGTCAGACCTTACTGTCCTAATTAAATAATTGAAAATCAAGGCATGATTATATTTTATCTAGAGGCCTTTGCCTTTCATATATGCCACATCTGATACCAATTGATCAACTAGAAGTTAGTTATTTTTTGTTGTTCCTAAAACCTGGATATAGGCGACAAGACTTTTGTCAGGTAGTGTGTGTATATATATATATATATATATATATATATATATATATATATATATATATATATATATATATATATATATATATATTGCTAAAGGGGGCTAACAACATTGACCCTAAAATGTTTTTTTATTATTAAAACTGCTTTTATTCTAGCTGAAATAAAACAAATAAGACTTTCTCCAGAAGGAAAAAATATATAGGAAAATATAAAGAAAAATTCCTAGCTTTAAGCATAGATTGGGAAAATTTAGAAAAACAAAAAATAGAATAAGAGGAGGACTAATAATTTTGACTTCAACTGTACCTCATGTCCCCAGTGGAGGTCAAAGTTGATCTCTCCATAGGCCCGGAGCCGTGAGTGGCAGTGTCACCTTGTCTTTGTTCAGCCAGCTGGTGGTAAGAAGGCTCAGGTCAAGGGGCAGGTGAGTTTAAGCTGAGGACAACAGAATCACAGTCCTACCATTAATCACCCCCTGCTGACCCCAACCTCCCCTCCGCTTCTCCAAACCACTACAAGACTCTCTCTCTCTCTCTGAGCCTCTGAGTTCCACTGTCCTTGACCGCTCTCTTAATCAGCCCACAGTAACCTGCTGCCCAGCCAGAGGAAACACAGGCCTGCATTGACATCCAGAATCTAGACCACAGTCATTCACTTCCACTCCAGCAGTCCACATGCTGGCTCACTGCATCAATAGGGCAGCAGAGACTTATTGACAAGCTCTTGGCACCGGCCGGCCGGCTGGTCCACAGCAGAGTGCGGATTTAAAATGTCAGTATTAATGCAGCAACACTGTTCATTACGGAGCCCCTAAAGGGACACTGTAATTGTAGTTTTATAAAAAGGAGAAATGAGAGAGAGAAAACAGCATAGTTTTGCTTTTTCTTTGCCCCAAGCAACTTTGCATTTGCTCAAAAAAAACTTGCATTTCCTCAAGAAAATGTGTTCACTTGCAAAGCCTGAGACAGAAATAATTAAATGATGAAGGGATGTGGGGGAAACTATATTTCAGTGCCTTTGAAAGCAAGTTTCTTGTTGGAATGTAAAGTTTCTTTTTTTCTGAACCAAGAAATACTTTTGACAAATAACACTACAATACTTTTGTTGAGTTTCTTTGTAGAAGAAACTGTATTTTAAAAATGCAGCTGTTGTGAAAGTTAAAGGTGCAGTAGGTGATTGTGTTCAGAAACATTTTTTGTTGTGCTGGTTGAAAGTGTCTTCACATTCCAAAAATAATGATTAAAGTAAATGATCTAAATGTATGTATGTGTATTTTTATATTCTGGGTAAGGTGCAGTGGTGAAAAGAGTACTGAAAAATACTTAGGTAAAAGTAGCATTACGTGCCTAAAATTGTAGTGCAAGTAAAGCAAAAGTATCTGTTGTAAATATTACTGACAGTATGAGTAAAAATATAGCCCTTTCAAAAGTACTCAAGCTTTTACATATAATTTGTGGATGTGTGTAAACGTAACATTCTGTAGTGCATTTAGTTATAGCCCAGCAGGCACACAAAGCCATAAGACGTTAATGTTAGATTAGATTTAAGTTGTGATGTCAGGTGACCAAAATTCAATGTCTAGCCAGAATATAAAAACAACGTCATTTTAATGTACACTAACTACGCCAAATGACGTTGATATTTGGTTGATTTTAGGTTGTTAGAAAGTGACCAAAATCCAACGTTGAGCCAACATCTTAAGCCAACCTTATATTGACGTCAAATACTGACATTTATTCGTCAGGTATGGCAACCAAAATCCAACGTCTGATAGATGTCATATTGGTAGGCCCACATGGAATCTGCGCGCACAGAATTCCGCAGATTTTTAGCCAATCATTAATTCTGTTTATTTACTTCTGTAAATGTGTGTAAATCTATATTTATTCAGTTTTTAAATTAATTACAGTAATATTATTGACTAATATAAAAATGTTCATCTGATTTATGTACACTGCAGTTTGTACAGTAATATTTTCTGTCTTTTAGTACAGATGTTACATGAGAGATTGCTTTGTTTACCAAATAAAGTGGATCTAATTGGATTTGCATTTTAAGCATTAAATAAAAGTTGAAAAGATATATATATATATTTTTTTATTTCGCATATTAAGGTTTTAGTTATGATAATCCCAAAATAATTCCGCAGAAAGAGATTTGTACCAAAATTCTCTGCAGAAGTAGCAAAAAATGTCTGCAGATTCCGTCTGGCCCTACATATTGGTAACGTCCACACAATGGCAAGCTGTAACATCATTAGATGTTGATTTTTAGGTTGGACATTGACAAACTGCGGCAATGCGGTTGCGCCGTAGGTAGTGTTGTCATCTCACAGCAAGAAGATTGCTGGTTCGAGCCTCGGCTGGGTCAGTTGGCGTTTCTGTGTGGAGTTTGCATGTACTCCCCGCGTTCGCGTGGCTTTTCTCTGGGTGCTCCGGTTTCCCCCACAGTCCAAAGACATGTGCTATAGGTGAATTGAATAAACTAAATTGGCCATAGTGTATGAGTGTGAATTAGTGTGTATGGATGTTTCCCAGAGATGGGTTGCAGCTGGAAGGGATTAATAAAGGATAAATGATAACTTTAAAGGACAAAGCAAATCAAAAACTTAATAGTCCCCACTGACTTCAACAGAAGACAAAAATGCTATGGAATTTCACTGTGGACCAAGAATGGTTTAGTTACTTAAACTGTTAAAAATATCATGTTTTGTGTTCATCTGAGGAGAGATTTAGAACAAGGGGAGGGTGAATTACTGATGACAGAATTTCCATTTTTGTATAAAATATCCCTTTAATAAATCCAGTGTACTGTTTGTATGGCATGGATTTAAGTGCTGTTTTTGTTTATTTATTTTTAGGTTGCTCAGGACAGGTATTTCATACCCACACACCAAAGAAACTTTTTGAAGTTTGGGAAGATGCATCACTGCGGATCCTCTCGTATTGCAAAAAAAAAAAAAAAAAGAAGAGAGCCTTGGATCTACCAGTTCAAGCGAACATTTCATCTGGTGAGACAATCCTGCATAACAGCTCTGTTTTAATCCCAATTTGTAGCATTTCACCGTTGATATGGGGGGCTTGTTTTGAGTTTAATTATTGTTTTTTTTTTCTGTTTGATATAATGACAGCCTTAGAGATACTGCTTTGTAGATGGTCCTTTAACTCATCCAGCTATCATTTCTTCACTGCCATACAGATTGTGCAGCAAGATGGTTCGGTCCTCATACCAGGAGGCAAAACAAGAGTTTGTTGATTTGCGACCTCTAGGTGCATTATTTATGACAATAAATTTTGGACTTTATTTAATTCATGTGTGTATACTTGTATTTCGTTCAGTACTTCGAGGAGGAGCAACAGAGACAGAACCCTCTTGTCCTGCTGCTTGGGGATGAACTAGACTGCTCTCAGACGTTTGTTATTGTAGGAGGAGTGCCACTAAATTCATGGATTTAAATAAAGCTTTGCCAATGTAATAAAAGCGGTGTATTTTTTATTTACATATAAAGATTACTACTACTACTATAATAATAATAATAATAATAATAATAATAATAATAATAATAATATTAATTTATTATTATATAGTGGTTAAGCCACTTTTTGGCAAAATAACCCAACAAATTAGTTATTTTTATAACCCAAATTGTTGGGTTAACCTTATTAACCCAACGGATTGGGTTAAAATAACCCAACAGAAGGTTGGTGCCAAATTGACCCATCTATGGGTTACCTGTTGGGTTATTATTAACCCAACTGTTTTTAAGTGAGTAGTTTAACAACAAAACATGAGTAAATAATGCTATTCCGCATAGCCTGCTTCACTGAGCTGAAGTTGCTTTTATATTCACATGACAACCTGTGATGCGCACCCTATACTGTTTACCATGCTACTTTAAATATTCGGTGTGAACTAGCAAGTATGGCTTAGTAATAATTGTAATTCCTGCACGCTGCCGGCCAACCTCAAAGCAAACAGTAGTTGCTTTGGGACAAAGTGCATGAGAAAGTAAGACCAGCGATCCTTGCATAAATGAAATGTTGCACATTATGACTATTTGATTATATTTTAAATGATTATCTACAGAGAAACACGAGATTTTTCTTTTCTTTATAATCCTAACCCTGCTTTGCGTGCATTTCAAGTGCTACACAGTGACATTAGCTTTGAAATATACGTCACATGCATTTAATGACTTTGGAAAATAAATAAATTCAAAAATCGTTACAGATTTTCTTCTTCCAGGAATTTAAATTGTGAACAGATTTTGCCTTTTTGTGCAGAGGGAATGACCCAATATCTGGAATCAGCTCCAGGAAATAAACTACATACAATCAGAACACCCATAATTAAAAGTATTACTCACGTTGAAGCATGCAATGAAGTATCAACACACCAGCTCTCAGCAGCAAACCAAACTGGCTGCCGCACAGGCCAAGTCGGAAGTCTTCCAGGGGTCTTGTTCGTGTGTTTGTGTGTTCCCACAGATGAGTGTGAATCCATTCTATTGTGAGTGTGGATTTGTGGGTTTGATTATCAATGGCAGAGTGTCTAAGAATGTGCATATATGTGTTATCAGGCAGGCATTTGTTTCAGCTGGCCCGCGGGGCTCTACCATCTGTGAATGCCAACGGCTTTGCTACGTTCCTTCAACCTCAGCTTGCTTCTTGGCTGACCCCAGATAACCGGGGGCTCACTTTTATGAATTTGACATGAGAAGCCACTCAAACGCAGGGCACAGAATGTGGGCACGCACACGGTGCTGTGAGTTTACTCTCCCGAACTTCTCAAAAACATGCCTGGTCTTGCTTTCCTGGAGTGACCTTAGATCTTGTCCGGTACTTTACTTAAAAAAAAAAAAGCCTCTTTTTTTCATTCGCATTTTTAAAAGGCCTTTTATAAAGAAAGTTTCTTTTATTTAGCCAGAGATGGCAAAAGTACACACATCCTTTACTCAAGTAGAAGTGCAGATTCTCATGTTTAAATCGACTCTGGTAAAAGTTGATGTACTGACTACACTTTTGTACTCAAGTTAAAGTAATAAGTAAATATTACTGAAACTGAAATATGTACTTAAGTAAAAAGTATTAATTATTACTACCTGTTTTAGTTTCAAAGGTTTACACAATGCTAGGAGGTGGTATGATGTCATTCCCTTTTCATGCTTACCAGCTGACCGCTTACATTCGTATGGACGGCTTTCCCGCTGTTACCAGTTTGTCAAGTAGCTCGCCATGTATGTCAGTGGACTTGAGGCGCAGAGAGGAGTTGACCACGACAACGGTGTTCGAGTCTAGTGAGGAACGGTTCAAGAAAGCAAGTAAGATAAAAACAGAAGCCAAAAAATAAACAAGTAAATAACAGGTTAAGAATGTGGTAAAATTTGAAAATGTGGTAAAAATCAGGTGAGGGCTTTTCTTTTTCTGGATTGCTTTTTAAAATCGGTGCTTTTGAAAATACAATTGGTTGGGTTTAGGGGAGGAGGAGGGTGGGTCAGTCAACTGGTCAGTCAGTCAGTCAGTCAGTCCAGCCTGATCTCACGAGAAAACGTAAGTATTTTACGTTTTGTCAGTTTAGTGGCTAATTCGTATAAATTCGTACAAGTTCAGTCGTACGAAATTATACGATTTTAAAAAGGAGGCGTGGCACCTAACCCCACCCCTAAACCCAACCGTCATTGGGTGATGAGCAAATCGTACGAAAATGTACGAATTAGATTGTACGAATTCATACGAATTAGCCACTAAATCAAAAAGTTACGAATTGCCGTGAGATTGTGTTGGTCAGTCAGTCAGTCAGTCACAGCGGCCTCTGGTGGATTTACGCGAGAAAAGCAGGCACAAATGGCACTCGCGAGAGAGATTTGAGACCTCAATAAGCATACACAGCGGCCTCTGGTGGATTTACGAAAACAAAAACTGCAAAAATAAAACGGCACGGCAGCCCAGTGGTTAGCACTGTTGCCTCAAAGCAAGAATGTCACTGGTTCAAGTCCTTATCAGGCCAGTCAATGTTTCTGTGTGGAGTTTACATGTTCTCCCCGTGCTCATATGGGTTTTCCCTGGGCCCCCCGGTTTCCTCCCACCTTCCAAAGACATGCAACTTAAGTTAAAAAACTAATCTAACGTGGGAGCATATATGTGCTCCTAGTCAGCAGTTATCTCTTCATAGCAATTTATTTGGTCATTAGCTATAAACAGTAGGGAAGTTCTCAAGACCTACCTGAGCTCAAACTCCCCTCTCGCCCTGCAAATGAGAGGGAGTCCCAAGCTTGAGGATCTTATGAGCTCAAAGGTCTCTCCCGGTACAGCATGCCAAACATGCTGTATAATCAATCATCAGCTAAGTGTGAACTCTTGAAAAAAAATGTAATCAACAATCATTTAAGATTAATAAGATTATATTACTTAGGCCATTGGCAAAATATTTTGCTTGTTTGTTCGTTGGATGGCGGAGGGGTGTCGCGGACGAAGGACGAAAGTGAAGAGCTGGGGTTGTCGTGGACGAAAGTGAAGAGGGTTGGGAAGTCGCGGAAAAAAGTGAAACTGAACAGGGGATGGGGAGGAGGGCGGTTGAGGAGGAAGATCAGTAAAATGAGGTGCCGGATCAGATTTCAGAGGTCAGACAGATTTAGATCCTTTTCCAACGCAACCTAAAAACAACCAAATATCAATGTCTAATGATACCCCAGTCCCAATTCTACCCCTTAGCCCTTACCCTTATGGTATTCTGAGAAATTTTCTTACCCCTTATTTTTGAGTGGTCCAGAAAAATCTCAATTTCAAGGGCTATCAAGCCCTTCCCCTTAGCCCTACGCCTTCAAGCTAAAGAGAATTGGGTGTCCCTGGAATAACTACAGCAGTCGTGATTGTCAATCTCATATGAAGCAAGAGATTGCGATGAAATATGCAAGGATTGTAGTAGTGTCCCATTTCTTAAGGGTAAATTTTGAAGCCCTTCCCCTTCACATTCTGTTTCAAGGGCCAAGAGGAAGGGGTAGAGGTACAAAACTAGGGATTGGGCCTAAATGTTAGTATTTGACATCAATATGACGTTGGATTTTGGTCACTTTCCAATACAACCTAAAATCAACTAAATATCAATGTCATTTGACATCATTTTTGATGTTTAAAATAACGTTGTCTTTAGATGCTGGCAAGACATTGAATTTTGGTCGACCTAAATTTTGGTCATCACAACCTAAATCTAACTTAATATTAACATCTTCTGATGTTGTGTGCCTGCTGCAATTTTTATTAAGACACTAACAACTTTTGCCGACAAGAGCAACAGTGACTGCAGGCATATCCGCAAGAAACCAAACCACAATTTCCATTCATTCATTCATTCATTCATTTTCTTTTCGGCTTAGTCCCTTTTTTAATCTGGGGTCGCCACTGCGGAATAAACTGCAAACTTATCCAGCATATGTTTTACGCAGTGGATGCCCTTCCAGCTGCAACTTATCTCTGGGAAACATCCATACACACTCATTCACACTCATACACTATGGACAATTTAGCCTACTTAAATTACCTGTACCGCATGTCTTTGGACTGTGGGGAAAAACCGGAGCACCCGGAGGAAACCCACGTGAACGCGGGGAGAACATGCAAACTCTATACAGAAACGCCAACTGACCCAGCCGAGGCTCTTATCAGCGACCTTCTTGCTGTGAGGCAACAGCACTACCTACTGCACCACCGCGTTGCCACCACAATTTCCAGTGATATATTATTGAATATATTCCAAAGACTTAGTCTTTCCCATCAGGTGTGCATTATCAGTAATTAGGAACTATATTTATAGAGGAGCTAAGTTTCCACGGCTTTGCAATCTGTTTGCAATTAAGTTGGCTACATTATTTCTTCCAGAATACATAATTTCTCATCTGAGAACGAGAGCTAATCATTTCTTTCTTATTATCCAATTCGCCAAACACATATGAGCCCACCGTCCGTGGAAATTATGAATAACTTTCCATATTGATTTGACTCAGTCTGTATAAACGAGCTCATCCGTAAGCATATGAACACATGTAGCGATTTCTCCAGGAATAAGAAAACTCATCTGTGGACATTGGATAGCTGGTGGTTGTTGCAGATGAGAATGCTACACCATATGTTTTGGGTGACGTGATGATTCCTGCTGGCTGTAATCAGTAACAACTCAATGGCATTCCTTTCTCCAGCAGTCACTGCAATGAAGCCCAATGCCCACTTATATGCTGTGAAGCACACTGAAAAAATGATTAATTGGATTTACAAAATTTTCTCAAAGATAAGTGGTTGCAAACAATTTATACAAGCTGAATTTAAACAAACAAATGAAATTTCGTAATGTTCACCTTAATTTGTTTGTTTCAAATCAACCCCTATTAATTTGTTTGCAACCACTTACCTTGAAAAAAAATTGAGTAAATCCAGTGAATCATTTTGTTCAGTGCAGATGTTGGGTTCATACGGCTCTTCTGACTGTCGTGTGTGTGCTGGGGCAGTGTGCTACAATATGTGTGTGTTTGTAGACTACTGTGAAATGGGGCAGAAACAATGTTAAAGAGGTGTTAAATAGTGGAAGAGAACAGAAAGAGGGATGTTCTGGAGACTCAGGGATATGTGATGTAAGTTTGTATGTAAAAGTTTGACCGAATACTGCAAACCTCACAACTGCAGTCAGCTTTCTGTTTTTGCATTTGGCCAGATTGGAGAAAATGTCACCTTGGGGTTGGTTTGTTATTGCTTGGTGTAAAACGAAACAAAAGCGTTTATACATATGTACACTACCAGACAATAGTCTTGTCAATCTCAGTTGTAAGAGCAACAAATAATAACTTGACTTCTAGTTGATCATTTGGAAAAGTGGCAGAAGGTAGATTTTTTCCGATGAATCATCTGTTGAACTGCATCCCAATCATCACAAATACTGCAGAAGACCTGCATGGAACCCATAGAGTCTCTTAAGTTTGGTGAAGAGAGATCTGCAGAGTGGATGGCAACATCAACAGTCTGAGGTATCAAGACATTTGTGCTGCCCATTACATTACAAACCACAGGAAAGGGCAAAATCTTCAGCAGCATAGCACTCATACTTCAGCCTCCACATCAAAGTTCCTGAAATCAAAGAAAGTCAAGGCATTCCAGGATTGGCCAGCCCACTCACCAGACATGAACCTTATTGAGCATATATGGGGTAAGATGAAGAAGGAGGTATTGAAGATGAATCCAATGAATCTTGTTGAACTATGGGACTCCTGCAAGAACAATTTGTTTGCCAGTCCAGATGACTTTATTTCTAAGTTATTTGAGTCATTACAGAGATGAATGGATGCAGTCGTCTAAGCTCATGGGAGTCATACACAATATTCATTATTTTTGCAACATGACTCTATATTCTATACTCTACATTATTTCGGTTAAGTGACAAGACTTTTGTCAGACTTTACTGTTCTAATTAAATAATTAAAAATCAAGGCATGATTATATTTTATTTTGGTAAAATTAGCGTAATCTAGAGGCCTTTGCCTTTTATATAAGCCACTTCTGATACCAAATGATCAACTAGAAGTCAAGCTATTGTTGTTTTTAAAACTTGGATAAGACTATCTTTCCATGTATTGCTAGTTTGAAAATTGTTCCTTTTCATTTTCAGGTTTAAGGTTTAATTATATATTATTTTATTCATTAACATTACTTTTAAAAAGTGAGTAAACCTGTTGCGTCAAAAGTGACAAGTTGTCTTACAGTTTTTCTCAGTCGCTTTGAGAGGGGTCTGGCTGCAGACTCGGTGCAGTGCAATCTCAGCTGCATCCAATGCTTTTTAATGGGCTCACTTAACCTCACCCCTAACCCTACCCCTTACAGTGACGTCACTTGCTCCATTTGAGTGCATTGTGTCTGACATTGCATCGCTGAGTGATGCAATCTCAGCTTGCATCAGAAAGGCTGCATCCAGATACTATTAGTCGCTTTGGTGTATTTCTCACAATACTATTTACATTTGCACAACAGTTAATGCATTTAACAATTAGTCATTTGTGCACATCATAGCAGTTCCTCATTCCTTCCAACAAATTGCAAATGCTTTTGGACATGCATCAATTGCTTTCATACAACTCTCTGCTGTTATATAACATTCTCGTTGCTAATGTCATGTCAGTCAAAATTAACCCAACTTGTGAATACTGAATAATCACTCCATATAAAACTAAAAGTCCTCATTTCATTACTTGAAAATTACATTACTTACATACAAAAATGTTGAACTAGTTGTCAAAATCTGTCAAGCTAATTTTACTTTAAAAATTAAATATTTC